>NW_022987562.1:0-377500 GCF_902827165.1 Trematomus bernacchii
ACAAGTGTGTTCAGATGCTAAATAAAAGTTTAGCTTGTACTTTTGATACCCCGCCTCTCGGCACCACAACATCCAGTTTACTGTATTTCACATGAGCGATGTCGAACATTGAAAAGTCCTTATAAAATCTCTGTTATTAGATCAGTACTTTTCTTATATGACTATTATTGACTTGAACACTGAGAATGTATTTATTAACTTCAGACATTTGAAATATTTGAAATCAGATGAAAACAAACTGTAACGGACCCTGCCGTGTTATCTATGATTACTATACATTCATTATTTCAGCCGGAGGTAGGTGGTAGGCGTTGCGGAGGAGCAGATTGCGAGTGAGGTGCCTGTTCTAAACGAACTATTCCAGCTGTTATAAAGCATTAAATAAAAAGTAAGCAAGGAATACAGAATGTTTCGTTACGTAACTTTGTTGAGAATGTGGCCATGCACATGTAATACATGGGATCATTTGCAGCGACTTGGTCATTGTGGGGAAAAATAACACCCATCCTGATCGTTTCAATGAAGTTGAATACAGAATATTCATATTTGTCAGTGATTTCATGTCAATTCGGCGAACATAAACATCAATGATGATGATTAAATTAGGATTAAAAATCGGGAGAGCCGGCTCGTTCGTTTTTTCCGACTAAACAACATTATTTAAATGATTACATGTCTTATTTAGCACAGACTATGATCCTATCCGTGACATACACTGTATGGATCTTAACAACAAAGAAGTTGATTTCACATGACTCCAGTGTGGAACCCCACTGCACCCCCTGGTGGATCAATGATCCATTGCAGCTGGCTTCACAATAATTAAATGTATTTATCATGGGGGCGGTATCAAGTCAGACTGGGGGCCGGCCGGCCATCACGGAACGTGCACGAACCGATCACGACCCTCGCACTTTAAACTGTCCAAAATAAGACGCTTCATCTGTATACAACTTGAATGAACTGAAAAATGTACCTTTTTCCCTTACCTTAAGTTTCCATTAGGTCAAAGATATACAAATAACACATTTGAATAGGACAGGACATCTGATAAAGGAATACTACCTTCCCCCAAATGATCATTTGTTTAGAAATGACTCTCCTTTTTAATTCTCAATGAAAACTATTTCTTTCATGACTTGAAGTTGAACACAAGAATCCCAACGTATACATATATTAATGTTGATATATATAACAGCAAAACTAAATCAAAACATCAGTAAGACAACCCATGCACTATCATCCTTAAAGTGTTTTTAAATAAGAAGTTCAGGTAGTCATACAGGATAATAAATTGATTAACAAATGGTGATTTTGTGCTGCTGATGAAGCTGAATACAAATGAATTGGGTGTAAGGACTAATGTGATTGGATGCTCCCCATGCTGTAATCAGTGTGCTAGCTGCTGCAGCTGGACTGTTGACAGGCACCAGGTGAAAGACGTTATCTTGATTAATGCCTCTCAGGAACAAGGTATAAGAACATGCACTGTGTCAGTAGCAAGCATTCAGTCATGATGGTTTCATTTTGTCAAGGTGCACTGCTTCTGAGCCTGGCAGCTGCCATGGCGGTATATGCAGGTAAGACTGGAAACAATTAAAGTCATGTTGTTATCCTTGACTCAAATAGTTGAGTCTAAACTTAATTTATTTGTGTTGCAGACATGAAAGTGGACTGTGGGCCAGATTTTGTGACGCTGATGTGGACAGAAAGCCGACCCCAGGCCGACACGTCGCTTCTCCGTCTGGGTAGCTGTTTCCCAACCAGCTTCTCAGCAGGAGAGGCCTACTTCTATGTGGATCTCAATGACTGTAACTTTAGGAGACTGGTATGTGTATATATATGTTAAACCTCCAAGCTGTGAGTCTGCTATATTTCCTACAGCTCTCTCAGGGGGATCTTTGTCTCTCTAACAGGTCACCGGGGATGCACTGGTGTACAGCAATGATCTGACCTACGTTGCTTCTGCGGATTCTTACAATTTGGCCTTCACCCACCCAGTTGTCTGTGCATATGAGAGGTTAGTGTTCATACCAACTACAACATAAGGTGCTAAAGGGTGACACCACCCTTAACTAACATTTCAAATGTGGCATTTCCATGGCCTGGGAAAGTTCAATTTGATAATAAGCTTCTTCCTCTCTAAGCCACCAGCCATGGAAGTCTGTCTCAAACTTGTGATGTCATCAGGTATAAAGTCTGAAGCTGCTATATAGACAATGAATGGGAGACTGATTTAGGGAATCTACAGCCTGTTTCTGTTCTATTCCCAAATTAGCTTTATCTATTGAAGTATTCTCAACAAAAAATGTACCCATTTACTGAGAACAATCCCTAAGGTACACTGTGTTTTTCCCAATTCATTGTCAATTGAGTTTTTCCCATAGTTTTAATTGAACATCATACACTCTAGTTTTTTGCATTTTGGAGGAAGTAGTTAATGTCTACTTCTTTGGACTGTCTTTTAGCATAGGAGTAACAGTTCATAACTAGAGAATGCAATTCCTGAAGAAATTGCTAGTGGGAATACTTTATGCTGAGCTGAATGCTATGCTGAAATGTAATGTGTAAGAAGAAAGTGAAGAATTTAGATTGAAATGATACATGAACACTGGGGGCTTGAATGTGTGATAAGAGAAGAAAAGAAAGTAAAAAAAGCTTGGAAAGCAGCAGAATATTTGAACTGCAAACCATTGAACTAACTTGATGGCGAATGATCTGTCGCCATGGCAACGGTATTTGATGACACCCCATAATATGCTTAGATATGTAGGATGCTTCATCGTTACCAAACCTGTGAAGTTTGGGCCGTTTGGAGCATTTTCACTGAAGTTATGAGAAACCATGTTTCATGGCGAGCATTGTGTTGCCATGGCAACGGCATTTGAAGAAATCTCAAAACTGTCCCGTAGATGTCTTCACGGCTGGACTGTTGGCACACATGTGAAGTTTTTGACTATTTTCATAGGAGTTATAGCAATATCGTGTTTTATTGAAAGGGATGCGTTGCCATGGCAACAGCTTTTGAGGAAAATTCACTAATGGCACAAAGACATGTTGAGGGCTGGACCATTAACTGTCATCTGAAGTCTGGTGGTGTTTTGACCATTT
This sequence comes from Trematomus bernacchii, assembly GCF_902827165.1. Taxonomy (NCBI): domain Eukaryota; kingdom Metazoa; phylum Chordata; class Actinopteri; order Perciformes; family Nototheniidae; genus Trematomus; species Trematomus bernacchii. The sequence goes on from NW_022987562.1 coordinate 3,112, forward strand.
TCATATAAGTTACGACAAACATCGTGTTTTTATGGCGAGGATGCGTTCCATGGAAACGGCATATGGTGAGATCTCAGATTTGACATAGAGCTGTTTGAGCCATGGACCGGTGATATACAACTGAAGATTGGGGGACGATTGGACCGTGTCTATTGGAGTTACAGCGACATCGTGTTTTATGGTGAGGGATGCGTTGCCATAGTAACACCACATTACCCAACATCAGATTTGATGTAGAGCTGTTCAGGGCCACAGTGTTAACCATCATGTGATGTTTGGTGGCGTTCTGAGCATGTCAATTGGAGTTATGATTATCATGTTCCGTCACACAGGTGTTTATGTTTGAGCTAACAACGTTATGAAACACCTGTCCTTGAGCCCAGAGATCAAAGGTTTCCATGGTGATGTGCAGTAATCAGTGAGAGGAGAGCCTTTCCATTGTTCTGAATGAGGGATAAACCTCTTACATGTGAACGTTTTGTTGAAGAACCGTAACAGATATCGGTGAAATTTCAACAGGTGAAGCATCTCAAGAACCCTTAGCATCTGAAGTGTGCTTTTTGTGTACTTTCGGGTCATAATGTGGGCATTTTTGGCAGATTAACTAAGAAGGTGGTGCCGGCTGCCTGCTGTGAGGAAAGATGAGCCTGGAAATTTACAATGGGCTTTAATGGAGACATGTTGAAAGTTTTTTTTGTCACTTACTTATGCCCTCGAGAGTGCATTTTGTTAATTTTTTTTTTCTGAATTTTTAATTTTTCAAGATACGAGATGTTCTCCTACGTTTGCCTCATGACCAAATTAATGTCTGCAGGAATGTAGGGTTTGGGGAATATGGCAGGTTTAAAAGAAAATATGAAGGCAAAATGAAATCTGTCCTCCACTCTAGTTGTGACAATACACACTCTAAAATCTGAAGAAGGCCTCTTTACCAAGGTCTGAACAATGTTTAATATCTCTAAAAGTATGAATCTGATTTAAAAGTTGTTTAATATGAATAATGTCTGAAAGATGTGTAACATTTTAAAGTTGGAATGAGGTTTCTGAGTGAAAGTATGAAGGAGCAGTTGAAGTCGCATGAAGATTTTAAGTCTGAAGAGTTTCTCCATTGAAAGTCATGAATGAGAAAAAGTAATAGCAATCGATTCCCGACCGAGCTGAACGTTTTGATGTTCGAACGGAGTTTTCTGCGATGTGTGAGAAGAGTGCCAAAATAACCCGGCGGAATAATAATAAAGAATTTGTCCGTAGAACAAGTAGTTGGAATGCTGTATCAGCATTCCCACTAAATGAGCTTAAAGCAAATGTGAGTAAAACAAGCTTGCACTAATAAGTTCAATAGTGTCACTTTGCAGCATTTTCTTTACCATTCTGCTTTATTTTGTGCAGGCCCAAAGACTGGTATGCTGCGATCTATGACCCGGTGTTTTAAAACCTACAGTCTAGGAGATCTGCAGTTTAACATTGGCCTTATGAATGGTGGGTAAACAACATGAGAAAACTCTCTACGAACGGCAGCTCTCCCTGACTTTTGTAACTTAATGACTCTTCTCCTGTTTACTGCCCCCAGACGACTTCTCAGGCCCTGCTGAATCTACACGCTTTCCTCTGGGCTCCATCATCCCCATCATGGCGAGTGTGGTGCAGGAGACCCATCAGCCCTTGCTGCTGCTTCTTGAGGAATGTGTAGCAGCTACCCACACCAGAGCTGTACCCTGAAAGCACCATGTACCCTATAATCTCCAATAAAGGGTACTCATGGCAATGAGCATTGATTTAAAAAAACGTATTTTGGTCAAAACCTTGGTAGTAATGCTAATACATTTTCTTTAACCCCAACAGATGTCTTTTGGAAAGTGTGTCATCACGATCAAAGTTCGAACCAAGGCAAAAGTCATCGGAGATCCGCCTATCACTTCAGACCTTTACGTTTGCTATGGGAGAAGAGGGTAAATTGGCCTTTACATTTTTTTCAGATTCAAGGTTTTATTGTGGAAACTGAGATTAATTTATGCCATGACGCCTATATTTTCCCTCTACTCAACAGGTCTTTATCCACTGCAAACTTTTGGCTTGGGATCCCAATGGTCTTGACAGCACTAAGAAAGCCTGCCACTTTGTCAAAGGGCATGGGTAAAAATATTACTTCAATTTATCAGAATCTGAATTGTAGGTTAATTTTGTTTTACATGAGATGACTTATTCAGCTTAAGCCCAGTCTACTGACGATACAGATGGATCCCATTCATAACTATTCAAACTTTGTGGAATCTTTATTTGGAAGAGTTGAGATGCATTTTAATGATCTTTTCATCCAATCTTCATGAACTCAGTTGGGAGTTTGCTGGACAACTTGGCCCAGAGCAATCTTTGTGACTGCTGTGAATCGAAATGCAAGTCAAGGAGGCAGAGGAGTGTTGCGTCAGGTATGTACACAACTTCTGCTGTATTACACTTGTTTGGTTGACTTGTACTAAAATATATATGTTTGCAGAGAAACATGGAATGGTACAAAAAGCAGTCATTGGGCCATTTACCCATTACAGATGTGAATTCCTGAAGGTAAGGGTTTCGTATTGCAATATACATTTATTCTGAACGGCTATATTAAACGTTGTTCTCCCAACAGGAATGGATCCATTTAGCCGACTGGTTTCTTCAATCTGAATTTGTTTTTTTATTCTTGGTTCTCTTTGCATTTCAGATTGTATGTGGCCAATAAAAAAAAATGTTTCCGAAACTACTTAATTGAAGTTCTCAAATTATTGAGTTTGACTTGCCTTTTGTGTGAAATGGTTTAAACTAAGCTGTATTACTGAATCTTGATGACCTTGTCTTATTTCTGGGAATATTTCCAGGTCTATTCAATGTCATGAACTTTTTTTCTTACGTGTCAATTTCCCAGAAATATTGATCACACTAAATCTTTGAAAGCAATATGATAAAATATCCAGAGAGCTAAAGTTAATTTAATTAATCCAATGTCAGACCTTTTAACGAAAGTTTCAATGTGTTTCTTTCATTATAATTTGAGTTGAAGAGATAACATTTATTGTTTTCTTTTTCACTGACACAGATATAGATATAATAAAAAAGACTATCTGTCCAAGCTCAGCTTTGGTAAGGGAGATACGAGACAGGCAGAGAGAAAGAGATGGAAGTCAGAGAGGAACTGCAGGGACAGCCTTCTGAGCCCGGGGTTGCATTTACTTTCTGTTCAACACAAACTATGTAGGCTTAATAACCCCATATATCTATCTGCTAAGTGAAATGAACTAAATTACTGAATTGTTTTTAATACACTGGCAGGAGCGACAAAGGAGGAGCATAGAGTTAATGAGTGATGAGTAGAGGACAGAGTAATGAACAGAAAGAAGACGAAGAGATTACTTTTCAAATGTTTTGTGAGCATGTTAGCCTCTTCATGTCCAGATTATAATGTGGATCATTATTGGTAGCAATCAACTGATTCTCATGCATTACACTTTCAAATATCATTTATGCTGCAGCCCACTGACATGGTGTGAAATCAATATATTATCCAATTTGCGGCCCCACACAGGACTTGACAGATATCTAGCCACTAGCATGTTTTGGACCTCGGTATTTACGACATCCTGGATACGGGCCTGCACACAGACACCAGGAGTTTCACCGCCCTGATAACGTTTTATCAGGGCGGTGAAAATACGTTTTTCCAGCAGAAACAGAAAGCTCTATAATAATGAGAACATAACTCAGTATTGAGGATAATTGCCATCTGATGCCGTCTGCACATCACAGATGGAAAGCACCCTGAAGAGAATAGCTTCTGGGAAGCTGGGTACCATATCCGCCATCATGGTAGAGTTCACCTACAATATTATGCTTGAAAAGGACTTTGCCTGCGATTGCGAACCACAACACTCAGGCTGCGACTCGTTCATGGTTCTGCCAGTCTTAATAATGACTTTCTTCACACTGTGGACAAACAGTTATTTTCAAAGTGCCTGTAGAAACTGGTGCTCATGCACTAAATGCCACGAAGTTCCATGGTGTTTATTTCCTTCACATTCTCAAGGCTTTTTTAGTTGGTCTGCTGTGGGTTGCTTTTGTGCTCCTTGATGGAGACTGGTATGTTTGCTGTAAGAATGACGGCTCTAAACAACAGGTAGAGTTAGCCTCAACCCGGTATCACGGCAAGACGTGAAGATGTGACGATCTACCATGCTGGGAGACGTGAATATGTCACGGTTTCGTCCCTTCAAATGTGACAGTTACACAGTATTGTTAACATGGCCCAACCAGTGGAGAAATACCCGGAAGTGCCAAGCAAATGGTCTACCACGCCTATTGGTCGTTTTTTATTGTCAAAATTAGATGTTTTTAATTTATTTTTTAATCGTCACACTCTATTTCGTCGATTTTCTTGTTGCCCTAGCTGGTCGACACCTCTTTTAGCAGAAACAAAGGCTAAAAAAAAATATTAAGAGTACATACAAAATAGGGGGAAAGTAGAAGGTCAATGATAGAAATATAGAATATAAAAAATCAAGAAGATACTGTAAGTGATCTCTACAATAAACAGTTTAGTGCTGGATGTACAAAGATATTAAGGTAGGGTAGGTACGTTTGAGAAACAGGCTCGAGATACACTTTTTGTTATATTCCATGGAATGCTCTTAACATCCCGATAGCAATGAATATCTGAAGTGCTTTGACAAAAAATCCATAAAAAAATGTCATCTGTGGAAGCCGTAGTACTGTAAAAAGCACGACCAATCATTTTAGCCGGCCCAGCTAAAATAACTGGATGGCCTACCTGCCTGTCAGCCTTCCATCTGCGCACAAACTTATCTCGTGCCCTCATTGGTCATGTGCGCGTTCGTGTGTGTTCGAGGAGGGGCTCTGTAAGGAAGTGGCAGATTTTTTTCCGGCTGTGTATTTTCAAATTCTAGCGATCTCGAGCTGTTTTCTCCAAAATGAACGACCCCCACCTTTAATGCTGCCCATTATGGATACAAGCGATTTTCACCCATTTAGTACTTAGCCTACATGTTTTACATTTGTACACACCAATTTGTTTCCTATCGCCTAAACCTCCACGGCTGTACACAGTTTAATACTGTCAACTTCTAATTTTGGGAAAACGAAAACGTCTGCCGTGGTTTCGTTCCATTTCAAAGAGCTTGACGCTCGGCGTAACCTTGGCGCACTGCCACACCGTCACTTTACAGCCCCGCCCACTTTTGGAGAAACCAACGCTGTCATTTGAACGGCGATCAAGCCTGAAGCCACAGAGCTCTTCTTTTGACTGTCCTTTCTTCTTAGAGGAAGTACAGAAACACGCAACTCTGGATTTGTTTTAATGTTTGAGGTGCAATAAACGACACAGCAGCTTTTTGGCATGATAAAACTATTATTTTCTGCCTCGCTCATGAGAGTAACAGCTGGAGAAATTACAGCCTCTCCTACTGATTTTAAATGTAACCATATATCGAGCCCGATTCTCGATTTCAAATGTGTGCTCTAAAATGATATTTATAAATGACTATTATCATTATTATAAGCAAGACAATAAATGGCAAAGATATGTAGAAAATAAACTCAATTTAAATAAATGTAAATGTCCGGTTAGGATGTATTTAGAACGAAATCTAAAATGAAAATTGTAAATAAGCCATCTGTATGAAAAAAAACCACCTGTATGTAAATTGTAAATAAACCATCTGTATGTCAAATATGTCTTATATGTCTTAAATGATATGATGAATTGGAAATGGGGGACCCTGATGTAAACAAGACGAAAGTCTTTCTCTGGTCTGCATCCCCTTAACAATTGTATGTTTTGAGATGTACTGTACTGTACCCAATATACAAGCTGTTAATAAACTTTTCAATCAATCAATCAATAAATCAAACAAACGTAACGTGGGAGAAAATACGTTTCTAGAAGATATGTAGAAAATAAGATACGTTCATAACAAACGTAACGTGGGAGAAAATAAGTTTCTAGCTAAACGTAATTGAGAATGCAGTTTAGTTCTGTGGGAACGTAATTTTTAGGAGACAGGGTTGGCGTAGTGGCTGCCACACATTCCTCCATGAGCAGCAGCAATGGCTGATGGGACTTCTGCTCCACTGTTGCCAGGGACGTGCACAGACATTTTGGGGGGCGGGGAGCTCAAGTGAGAAAAAGGGCACTTCCCATAATCATTCATAAAAAATGTTTTAAAACAAAAAGTTAAATGTAATTGCACATCTCTGACTTACTAACATGTAGGTATATTGACTTGGAAGCTTGTTATGGTTGGGCTGATTTGAGAAAATTGCCTTTAAGTAGTTTAATCTGAATTGTTGTATTGTTTTATAAATAGTGTTGTATGTAAAATAATCAGGTAATTGTTGAAAAATAAATTCAGTAGAATACAAAAAAAAAGAAGCAATTGGGCAGATAAATAAAAATGTACTTGAATAAGTGCACTAGAAATTATCCAGATGAAAACTCTACAATGAAATTGCAAGTATGTGAAATGACATCCCAGTATAAGTAGACAGATGCTGCCCTGCTCTCACACAGGTGTTGCTCGTTCAGCTAATTTGGCAGGGAGTCTACAAATTGTGCCACTTCCTGTGTGATCCAGATCATTCAGTCATGGGGACTCAACTCTACCTAGGTGTGATAGTCGTGACTCTTTTTGCAACGACTGTTGCCAATGCAGGTATGCTTAGCACATGTATGTAAACATCTGCTTTTGTTGGGGAATGTAGGGAAATATATAATAACGATTTTTTTTTGCAGAAATCAAAGTACAGTGTGAAAAAGACTCCATAAGCATCACATGGACGATCCCCTCGACGCTGCGGCAATATGCAGCTCGTCTCTTCCTCGGAAACTGCAATCCATCTAGGTTTAATGTTCTGCCCAGCGGAGAGGGGAAAGCTGAGTTTAACTACAAACTAGCTGACTGCAATTTTAAAAGACTGGTAATGTAACTGCCATGTTTCACCAAAATACCTCTCAGCCTTTTCAATGTCATAATGAGCTTCTTTTTTTTCTTCAGGTGAAAGGGAAAAATCTCCTCTACAAAAATGAGCTGACTTTCAGGCCCAGACCAAAGTCGAGTCCTGCAGCTTATGTGTATCCCATCGAGTGTGTTTATCCAAGGTAGGAGTTGCTTTCTTATTTAAATTCAAGTTTAAAGCTGATATATGGGATAAATGTTGTTAATATATTTCAGACCTAAGGAGTGGGCTCCTCCTTTCCTGAACCCGGGGTCAGGTGTTGCCGAAGGCCGAGGAGGGCTGAAGTTCCACATGCTGCTCCTAAATGGTGAGGGCTCATGCTCCCAAAGGCAAAACACTCAAATAATGCACACTAAGCCGTTTTTACTTTTCCCCTTTTCAGAAAAAATAACAGGGGTAGCGGAGACAAATGTCATCCCCCTGGGCTCCTTCATGCCAATATGGGCAACAGTGGAGCAGAAGTCCCATCAGCCATTGCTGCTGCTCATGGAGGAATGTGTGGCAGCCACTACGCCTGAGCTGCAGGCTAACAGCATTGTGTACCCCATCATTACAAATAAGGGGTGAGATCCAGTCTCTGATTTCTTTCATTGTTTTCTGGAGTTTAGTCCTTATCGCTTATCTGAATTTCTTCAGGTGTCTCCTGGACAGTGTGAAGGGAAACTCCAGGTTTCTCCCTCGGTACCACTCGTCTGCAATCATCCTCTACCTGCAGTCCTTCAAGTTTGGTCTCGGCGACGAGGTGAGGGGGTAAATGTAAAGTGCTCTAAAGAATATTTGGTTCCTAGCAAACGTGTATGTTTCATGTGCTCCTCAGGTGTACATTCACTGCAAACTGCTCGCATGGGATCCTGAAGTTCTAAGTGAGAGCAAGAAAGCTTGCCACTACGTAAAGGGAAATGAGCGGTAAGGGAAGAGTTTGACATGTTGGAAGTATGTGAAAATGTTCTTGCCAGCAGTTTAATATGATGAATGCAACTGATGCCATGTGCAACAAGTATGCACCATGAGCCAAGGATGCTAGCTTATTTTAGCATAACAAATCTAACTTGAAGTAGATCAATGCATGTACTTTGATCAGTATTGTGCTTTTATATATCTATAAAAAATGATCTCCTGCTAACTAAAAGTATAGACAACAATTGTGATGAATGATAATTGTAAAATATTTGAGAATAACAATATATTTGTTTTAAAAAGAGGGGCACTCAAATGATTAGCCAACCTAATGAGATTTATAAAATAAAAAAAAGCCCTGAGCCTTTGTAAAATGTTAACCTTTTTCTGCACTGTAGATGGAAATATATATTTTGGTCATTAACTTGATATTCATAATTTTACCAGTTTTAGTTTTTTATAGAAACATCATACCATTTTTATCACAGCTTTTTTCTTCTGTGTATACAAAATGTTTTAAAGCCATGCTGATGTATTTGAGCCTTAACGATTGCTGCTTCCTCAGATGGGAACTCCTGGATGACCCCATGCAGAGCTCCATGTGTGACTGCTGTTCTAGGACCTGCAACACTCGCTCCAAGAGAGGAGACGAATGGGGTATCGCTTTTATGCTAACTTGTATGCTTTTTTTATATAGTGTAGTCTTTTTCATTATGAAGTTATTGTTGTTTTTTTTCCACCTCAGAATCCAACGGCTTCAGGCACATTTCTGTGTTGGGACCCCTGATCATAATGGATCCATCGCAACAAAATGCCCACAATGCATCAGATGTTTCCATTGCTGACCAAGGTTAATGAGTATTTATTTATTTATGGTATTTGTCTTGAAGTGTTTTCAAAACTTGCCATAAGACTAACGTTGCTAAACATTTTCTCAACAGAAAGTCCAGTCTAAGATTGGGGAGACTGAACAGAGGGCCCAGGTGGACGACATCCATATGCAGATTAAAGTTGTCTATAATCTCTGTATAAATAAAACTGTTAACTCCTGTGGAGTATAAAACGAGTATCTTTACTTCATATGAAGGTCCTACTGTCCTCAACTGTGTCCATCTGTCCTAGCAGTAGAATTTTACTAATTATGTGTGACTTTTGTCATTGAAAGATACTGTCAAGTACTGTCAATTATAATTGACCTTTAATGGCCATGTGAGTTGGAGTATAGCCCCTGAATTTTTCTTTCACTTTCCATGTTACATTGAGCTCTGCACATGATATCAATTCTGACATTACATACACCACCAGATTTAAAAGTTATTGGTGATCTGTCTGGTTTTACATCTATGGCAACTATTTACATTGAGCCTCATTTGAAAAGACAATTCTGATCTGAATTTATTTTCTGGGCACTAATGCCTGCAGTTGAATGTAGCATAGTTTACTTTCTGGCCATGAATATAAAATCAATAGGGATGGCCTGCATGGCACGTGTTTATGCAGTTAAAAGAGGACATCATAGCAACACTAATATTCAGGTGTGTGAGTGTGGATATTTTCTCACACTGTACAGATGGAGCCTCTTATTTTGGACCCCAGCATACAGCTTCCTGCCGACTGCCAGCCAGTTGCCTGCCTAAGACCTGCCAAAGACCAGTATTCAGGAATGTTAGGCCCTCCCACTATTCTCCAATTTCAGGGTTTAACCAGGAGATGGCGCTATATATTAAATAACTATGGCCAAAGTAAGACTTAGTTTTTCACAAGAGACAATGCAGATATTATATAAAAAACTAAAGTTAAAATCTTGTTTTTAATGCCCCAAGAGCAATAACATCTTGTCACAAGCTTTTTGGAAGAAAAAGACTTCAAGAGACCTGTAGTTGACTAATTACAGGCCTCAATAAAGTTCTGCCATTGGTTGTGAAAAACAACGGTGGACATAGTGGAAAGTGAAATTGAGATTGTCAAATTTAATAAAAATACAAAATAATGTATCTGTGTACGTGTTTTATGTGATCTGCATGCACTTATCAAACATCTAATTAAAGAATGGTAGCTGTACCTCTCAAACAACCTAAACTAGTTATAAATGTTTATTTTAAATAAAGTCTTTATGACTCAGAATATGAATAAAATGGGTCCGTTACAGTTTGTTTTCATCTGATTTCAAATAAACAAAGTCTTGGCTTTCAGAATATTAAACTTGTTTCGGCAAATTTAGATGATAAACTTTAAACTTTCACACACGTTGACCGGCGAAAAACTCTGCCCGGTTCACCGACCCCCCTCTGAGTGAATACCCAAGATATCTTGGTTTGATTTGGTTTGATTTGGAGAATTTATTTAGCTACTTGGCACTAAGAGTACAGATATGTCTACCCTTTCTTTTCAGAGTGTAATATCTGCATTTTCTCTTTTGGTTTGAATAGGAGAAGGGCAATGGTTATCGACGGTGCTTTTAATGCCTATTGTATACGAACTGTTTGATTTATATTGCTTTTCAAATGCATATAAGCCCCCCATTTACACTGCACTTCCCCGTCAAGAAAATGAATAGCACTTAGTTAGATCACTTTACAGATCAGGTTGGACCAGCCCTGTCGCTACTCTCTGCATTTCCTACTGCAGATAAAAAAAAAGCTACAAATATGTATTTCTTAATAAACTAAATAGGCCACCATTGGTAGCAGTTCTCATTATATACTTCTCAGTATACTTCCCCCACCCGCCCACTGTTTGTTGCTTTTTGACATGTAAATGGGTAACTACCCCCCTCTGAGTGAATACCTGTTGTACCTGTCCGGGGCTAAGCCCATAGGACGATGCTCTGATGTCATCACCCTCGCACATTGGTCATATGTTTATGAGATCACTGTGATTCACTTCTCCGCGGCTCCTCCGTGCAGAGAGGCCCCCCCCCGTTGACAATTCACGAGCGTCTAACTCTCTCCCCCCTCCCCCGTCGCACCTTCTAACAGAACCCCCCCCCCCCCCCCCCCCCATATCTGGATTTGGCCCACAGACCTAGAGAGTAACAAAATACAGTGAGTCCTAAACACAAGTAGTCAGGGTTCATTTATAACGCTTATTTTGTAAATTATTACATGTCTTATTTAGCACAGACTATGATCCTATCTGTGACATATGGATCTTAACAAAGATCCGCTATACATTAGTACCAGATATACTGTACACGGACATTTTAGTGAACCAGACCAGCTGTTTCCGCCGGGTCTTCGCTTCCCGGGCATCACGTTGTTTACAAGTGTGTTCAGATGCTAAATAAAAGTTTAGCTTGTACTTTTGATACCCCGCCTCTCGGCACCACAACATCCAGTTTACTGTATTTCACATGAGCGATGTCGAACATTGAAAAGTCCTTATAAAATCTCTGTTATTAGATCAGTACTTTTCTTATATGACTATTATTGACTTGAACACTGAGAATGTATTTATTAACTTCAGACATTTGAAATATTTGAAATCAGATGAAAACAAACTGTAACGGACCCTGCCGTGTTATCTATGATTACTATACATTCATAATTTCAGCCGGAGGTAGGTGGTAGGCGTTGCGGAGGAGCAGATTGCGAGTGAGGTGCCTGTTCTAAACGAACTATTCCAGCTGTTATAAAGCATTAAATAAAAAGTAAGCAAGGAATACAGAATGTTTCGTTACGTAACTTTGTTGAGAATGTGGCCATGCACATGTAATACATGGGATCATTTGCAGCGACTTGGTCATTGTGGGGAAAAATGACACCCATCCTGATCGTTTCAATGAAGTTGAATACAGAATATTCATATTTGTCAGTGATTTCATGTCAATTCGGCGAACATAAACATCAATGATGATGATTAAATTAGGATTAAAAATCGGGAGAGCCGGCTCGTTCGTTTTTTCCGACTAAACAACATTATTTAAATGATTACATGTCTTATTTAGCACAGACTATGATCCTATCCGTGACATACACTGTATGGATCTTAACAACAAAGAAGTTGATTTCACATGACTCCAGTGTGGAACCCCACTGCACCCCCTGGTGGATCAATGATCCATTGCAGCTGGCTTCACAATAATTAAATGTATTTATCATGGGGGCGGTATCAAGTCAGACTGGGGGCCGGCCGGCCATCACGGAACGTGCACGAACCGATCACGACCCTCGCACTTTAAACTGTCCAAAATAAGACGCTTCATCTGTATACAACTTGAATGAACTGAAAAATGTACCTTTTCCCTTACCTTAAGTTTCCATTAGGTCAAAGATATACAAATAACACATTTGAATAAGACAGGACATCTGATAAAGGAATACTACCTTCCCCCAAATGATCATTTGTTTAGAAATGACTCTCCTTTTAATTCTCAATGAAAACTATTTCTTTCATGACTTGAAGTTGAACAAAGAATCCCAACGTATACATATATTAATGTTGATATATAACAGCAAAACTAAATCAAAACACCAGTAAGACAACCCATGCACTATCATCCTTAAAGTGTTTTAAATAAGAATTTCAGGTAGTCATACAGGATAATAAATTGATTAACAAATGGTGATTTTGTGCTGCTGATGAAGCTGAATACAAATGAATTGGGTGTAAGGACCAATGTGATTGGATGCTCCCCATGCTGTAATCAGTGTGCTAGCTGCTGCAGCTGGGACTGTTGACAGGCACCAGGTGAAAGACGTTATCTTGATTAATGCCTCTCAGGAACAAGGTATAAGAACATGCACTGTGTCAGTAGCAAGCATTCAGTCATGATGGTTTCATTTTGTCAAGGTGCACTGCTTCTGAGCCTGGCAGCTGCCATGGCGGTATATGCAGGTAAGACTGGACACAATTAAAGTCATGTTGTTGTCCTTGTCTCAAATAGTTGAGTCTAAACTTAATTTATTTGTGTTGCAGACATGAAAGTGGACTGTGGGCCAGATTTTGTGACGCTGATGTGGACAGAAAGCCGACCCCAGGCCGACACGTCGCTTCTCCGTCTGGGTAGCTGTTTCCCAACCAGCTTCTCAGCAGGAGAGGCCTACTTCTATGTGGATCTCACTGACTGTAACTTTAGGAGACTGGTATGTGTATATATATTTTAAACCTCCAAGCTGTGAGTCTGGTATATTTCCTACAGCTCTCTCAGGGGGATCTTTGTCTCTCTAACAGGTCACCGGGGATGCACTGGTGTACAGCAATGATCTGACCTATGTTGCTTCTGCAGATTCTTACAATTTGGCCTTCACTCACCCAGTTGTCTGTGCATATGAGAGGTTAGTGTTCATACCAACTACAACATAAGGTGCTAAAGGGTGACACCACCCTTATCTAACAATTCCAATGTGGCATTTTCATGGCCTGGGAAAGTTCAATTTGATAATAAGCTTCTTCCTCTCTAAGCCACCAGCCATGGAAGTCCGTCTCAAACTTGTGATGTCATCAGGTATAAAGTCTGAAGCTGCTATATAGACAATGAATGGGAGACTGATTTAGGGAATCTACAGCCTGTTTCTGTTCTATTCCCAAATTAGCTTTATCTATTGAAGTATTCTCAACAAAAAATGTACCCATTTACTGAGAACAATCCCTAAGGTACACTGTGTTTTTCCCAATTCATTGTCAATTGAGTTTTTCCCATAGTTTTAATTGAACATCATACACTCTAGTTTTTTGCATTTTGGAGGCAGTAGTTAATGTCTACTTCTTTTGGACTGTCTTTTAGCATAGGAGTAACAGTTCATAACTAGAGAATGCAATTCCTGAAGAAATTGCTAGTGGGGATACTTTATGCTGATGCTGAATTGCTATGCTGAAATGTAATGTGTAAGAAGAAAGTGAAGAATTTAGATTGAAATGATACATGAACACTGGGGGCTTGAATGTGTGAAAAGAAAGTGGAAAAGCAGCAGAATATTTGAACTGCAAACTATTGAACTAACTTTATGGCGAATGATCTGTCACCATGGCAACGGTATTTGATGACACCCCATAATACGCTTAGATATGTGGATTGCTTCATCGTTACCAAACCTGTGAAGCTTGGAGCATTTTCACTGAAGTTGAGAACCATGTTTCATGGCGGGCATTGTGTTGCCATGGCAACGGCATTTGTAGAAATCTCACAACTGTCCCGTAGATGTCTTCATGGCTGGACTGTTAGCACACATGTGAAGTTTTAGCACTTTTTGACAATTTCCATAGGAGTTATAGCAATATTGTGTTTTATTACAAGGGATGCGTTGCCATGGCAACAGCTTTTGAGGAAAATTCACTAATGGCACAAAGACATGTTGAGGGCTGGACCATTAACTGTCATCTGAAGTCTGGTGGTGTTTTGACCATTTTCATATCAGTTACGACAACATCGTGTTTTATGGCGAGGGATGCGTTTCCATGGAAACGACATATGGTGAGATCTCAGATTTGACATAGAGCTGTTGAGCCATGGACCGGTGATATACAACTGAAGATTGGGGGACGATTGGACCGTGTCTATTGGAGTTACAGCGACATCGTGTTTTATGGTGAGGGATGCGTTGCCATAGTAACACCACATTACCCAACATCAGATTTGATGTAGAGCTGTTCAGGGCCACAGTGTAAACTATCATGTGATGTTTGGTGGCGTTCTGAGCATGTCAATTGGAGTTATGACATCATGTTCCGTCACACAGGTGTTTATGTTTGAGCTAACAACGTTATGAAACACCTGTCCTTGAGCCCAGAGATCAAAGGTTTCCATGGTGATGTGCAGTAATCAGTGAGAGGAGAGCCTTTCCATTGTTCTGAATGAGGGATAAACCTCTTACATGTGAACATTTTGTTGAAGAACCGTAACAGATATCGGTGAAATTTCAACACGTGAAGCATCTCAAGAACCCTTAGCATCTGAAGTGTGCTTTTTGTGTACTTTCTGGTCAATAATGTGGCATTTTTGGCAGATTAACTAAAGGTGTGCGGCTGCTGCTGTGAGGAAAGATGAGCCTGAATTTACAATGGGCTTTAATGGAGACATGTTGAAAGTTTGTCACTTCATGCCCTCGAGAGGCATTTTGTTCAATTTTTTTTTTGCTGAATTTTTTTTCATTTTTCAAGATACGAGATGTTCTCCTACGTTTCTCATGACAAATTATGTCTCAGGAATGTAGGGTTTGGGAATTATGGCAGGTTTAAAAGAAAATATGAAGGCAAAATGAAATCTGTCCTCCACTCTAGTTGTGACATCACACTCTAAAATCTGAAGAAGGCCTCTTTACCAAGGTCTGAACAATGTTTAATATCTCTAAAAGTATGAATCTGATTTAAAAGTTGTTTAATATGAATAATGTCTGAAAGATGTGTAACATTTTTAAAGTTGGAATGAGGTTTCTGAGTGAAAGTATGAAGGAGCAGTTGAAGTCGCATGAAGATTTTAAGTCTGAAGAGTTTCTCCATTGAAAGTCATGAATGAGAAAAGTAATAGCAATCGATTCCCGACCGAGCTGAACGTTTTGATGTTCGAACGGAGTTTCTGCGATGTGTGAGAAGAGTGCCAAAATAACCCGGCGGAATAATAATAAAGAATTTGTCCGTAGAACAAGTAGTTGGAATGCTGTATCAGCATTCCCACTAAATGAGCTTAAAGCAAATGTGAGTAAACAAGCTTGCACTAATAAGTTCAATAGTGTCACTTTGCAGCATTTTCTTTACCATTCTGCTTTATTTTGTGCAGGCCCAAAGACTGGTATGCTGCGATCTATGACCCGGTGTTTAAAACCTACAGTCTAGGAGATCTGCAGTTTAACATTGGCCTTATGAATGGTGGGTAAACAACATGAGAAACTCTCTACGAACGGCAGCTCTCCCTGACTTTTGTAACTTAATGACTCTTCTCCTGTTTACTGCCCCAGACGACTTCTCAGGCCCTGCTGAATCTACACGCTTTCCTCTGGGCTCCATCATCCCCATCATGGCGAGTGTGGTGCAGGAGACCCATCAGCCCTTGCTGCTGCTTCTTGAGGAATGTGTAGCAGCTACCACACCAGAGCTGTACCCTGAAAGCACCATGTACCCTATAATCTCCAATAAAGGGTACTCATGGCAATGAGCATTGATTTAAAAAAACGTATTTTGGTCAAAACCTTGGTAGTAATGCTAATACATTTTCTTTAACCCAACAGATGTCTTTTGGAAAGTGTGTCATCACGATCAAAGTTCGAACCAAGGCAAAAGTCATCGGAGATCCGCCTATCACTTCAGACCTTTACGTTTGCTATGGGAGAAGAGGTAAATTGGCCTTTACATTTTTTTCAGATTCAAGGTTTTATTGTGGAAACTGAGATTAATTTATGCCATGACGCCTATATTTTCCCTCTACTCAACAGGTCTTTATCCACTGCAAACTTTTGGCTTGGGATCCCAATGGTCTTGACAGCACTAAGAAAGCCTGCCACTTTGTCAAAGGGCATGGGTAAAAATATTACTTCAATTTATCAGAATCTGAATTGTAGGTTAATTTTGTTTTACATGAGATGACTTATTCAGCTTAAGCCCAGTCTACTGACGATACAGATGGATCCCATTCATAACTATTCAAACTTTGTGGAATCTTTATTTGGAAGAGTTGAGATGCATTTTAATGATCTTTTCATCCAATCTTCATGAACTCAGTTGGGAGTTGCTGGACAACTTGGCCCAGAGCAATCTTTGTGACTGCTGTGAATCGAAATGCAAGTCAAGGAGGCAGAGGAGTGTTGCGTCAGGTATGTACACAACTTCTGCTGTATTACACTTGTTTGGTTGACTTGTACTAAAATATATATGTTTGCAGAGAAACATGGAATGGTACAAAAAGCAGTCATTGGGCCATTTACCATTACAGATGTGAATTCCTGAAGGTAAGGGTTTCGTATTGCAATATACATTTATTCTGAACGGCTATATTAAACGTTGTTCTCCCAACAGGAATGGATCCATTTAGCCGACTGGTTTCTTCAATCTGAATTTGTTTTTTTATTCTTGGTTCTCTTTGCATTTCAGATTGTATGTGGCCAATAAAAAAAAAAATGTTTCCGAACTACTTAATTGAAGTTCTCAAATTATTGAGTTTGACTTGCCTTTTGTGTGAAATGGTTTAAACTAAGCTGTATTACTGAATCTTGATGACCTTGTCTTATTTCTGGGAATATTTCCAGGTCTATTCAATGTCATGAACTTTTTTTCTTACGTGTCAATTTCCCAGAAATATTGATCACACTAAATCTTTGAAAGCAATATGATAAAATATCCAGAGAGCTAAAGTTAATTTAATTAATCCAATGTCAGACCTTTTAACGAAAGTTTCAATGTGTTTCTTTCATTATAATTTGAGTTGAAGAGATAACATTTATTGTTTTCTTTTTCACTGACACAGATATAGATATAATAAAAAGACTATCTGTCCAAGCTCAGCTTTGGTAAGGGAGATACGAGACAGGCAGAGAGAAAGAGATGGAAGTCAGAGAGGAACTGCAGGGACAGCCTTCTGAGCCCGGGGTTGCATTTACTTTCTGTTCAACACAAACTATGTAGGCTTAATAACCCCATATATCTATCTGCTAAGTGAAATGAACTAAATTACTGAATTGTTTTTAATACACTGGCAGGAGCGACAAAGGAGGAGCATAGAGTTAATGAGTGATGAGTAGAGGACTGAGAGTAATGAACAGAAAGAAGACGAAGAGATTACTTTTCAAATGTTTTGTGAGCATGTTAGCCTCTTCATGTCCAGATTATAATGTGGATCATTATTGGTAGCAATCAACTGATTCTCATGCATTACACTTTCAAATATCATTTATGCTGCAGCCCACTGACATGGTGTGAAATCAATATATTATCCAATTTGCGGCCCCACACAGGACTTGACAGATATCTAGCCACTAGCATGTTTTGGACCTCGGTATTTACGACATCCTGGATACGGGCCTGCACACAGACACCAGGAGTTTCACCGCCCTGATAACGTTTTATCAGGGCGGTGAAAATAACGTTTTTCCAGCAGAAACAGAAAGCTCTATAATAATGAGAACATAACTCCGTATTGAGGATAATTGCCATCTGATGCCGTCTGCACATCACAGATGGAAAGCATCCTGAAGAGAATAGCTTCTGGGAAGCTGGGTACCATATCCGCCATCATGGTAGAGTTCACCTACAATATTATGCTTGAAAAGGACTTTGCCTGCGATTGCGAACCACAACACTCAGGCTGCGACTCGTTCATGGTTCTGCCAGTCTTAATAATGACTTTCTTCACACTGTGGACAAACAGTTATTTTCAAAGTGCCTGTAGAAACTGGTGCTCATGCACTAAATGCCACGAAGTTCCATGGTGTTTATTTCCTTCACATTCTCAAGGCTTTTTTAGTTGGTCTGCTGTGAGTTGCTTTTGTGCTCCTTGATGGAGACTGGTATGTTTGCTGTAAGAATGACGGCTCTAAACAACAGGTAGAGTTAGCCTCAACCCGGTATCACGGCAAGACGTGAAGATGTGACGATCTACCATGCTGGGAGACGTGAATATGTCACGGTTTCGTCCCTTCAAATGTGACAGTTACACAGTATTGTTAACATGGCCCAACCAGTGGAGAAATACCCGGAAGTGCCAAGCAAATGGTCTACCACGCCTATTGGTCGTTTTTTATTGTCAAAATTAGATGTTTTTAATTTATTTTTTAATCGTCACACTCTATTTCGTCGATTTTCTTGTTGCCCTAGCTGGTCGACACCTCTTTTAGCAGAAACAAAGGCTAAAAAAAAATATTAAGAGTACATACAAAATAGGGGGAAAGTAGAAGGTCAATGATAGAAATATAGAATATAAAAAATCAAGAAGATACTGTAAGTGATCTCTACAATAAAACAGTTTAGTGCTGGATGTACAAAGATATTAAAGGTAGGGTAGGTACGTTTGAGAAACAGGCTCGAGATACACTTTTTGTTATATTCCATGGAATGCTCTTAACATCCCGATAGCAATGAATATCTGAAGTGCTTTGACAAAAAATCCATAAAAAAATGTCATCTGTGGAAGCCGTAGTACTGTAAAAAGCACGACCAATCATTTTAGCCGGCCCAGCTAAAATAACTGGATGGCCTACCTGCCTGTCAGCCTTCCATCTGCGCACAAACTTATCTCGTGCCCTCATTGGTCATGTGCGCGTTCGTGTGTGTTCGAGGAGGGGCTCTGTAAGGAAGTGGCAGATTTTTTCCGGCTGTGTATTTTCAAATTCTAGCGATCTCGAGCTGTTTTCTCCAAAATGAACGACCCCACCTTTAATGCTGCCCATTATGGATACAAGCGATTTTCACCCATTTAGTACTTAGCCTACATGTTTTACATTTGTACACACCAATTTGTTTCCTATCGCCTAAACCTCCACGGCTGTACACAGTTTAATACTGTCAACTTCTAATTTTGGGAAAAACGAAAACGTCTGCCGTGGTTTCGTTCCATTTCAAAGAGCTTGACGCTCGGCGTAACCTTGGCGCACTGCCACACCGTCACTTTACAGCCCCGCCCACTTTTGGAGAAACCAACGCTGTCATTTGAACGGCGATCAAGCCTGAAGCCACAGAGCTCTTCTTTTGCTGTCCTTTCTTCTTAGAGGAAGTACAGAAACACGCAACTCTGGATTTGTTTTAATGTTTGAGGTGCAATAAACGACACAGCAGCTTTTTGGCATGATAAAACTATTATTTTCTGCCTCGCTCATGAGAGTAACAGCTGGAGAAATTACAGCCTCTCCTACTGATTTTAAATGTAACCATATATCGAGCCCGATTCTCGATTTCAAATGTGTGCTCTAAAATGATATTTATAAATGACTATTATCATTATTATAAGCAAGACAATAAATGGCAAAGATATGTAGAAAATAAACTCAATTTAAATAAATGTAAATGTCCGGTTAGGATGTATTAGAACGAAATCTAAAATGAAAATTGTAAATAAGCCATCTGTATGAAAAAAACCACCTGTATGTAAATTGTAAATAAACCATCTGTATGTCAAATATGTCTTATATGTCTTAAATGATATGATGAATTGGAAATGGGGGACCCTGATGTAAACAAGACGAAAGTCTTTCTCTGGTCTGCATCCCCTTAACAATTGTATGTTTTGAGATGTACTGTACTGTACCCAATATACAAGCTGTTAATAAACTTTTCAATCAATCAATCAATAAATCAAACAAACGTAACGTGGGAGAAAATACGTTTCTAGAAGATATGTAGAAAATAAGATACGTTCATAACAAACGTAACGTGGGAGAAAATAAGTTTCTAGCTAAACGTAATTGAGAATGCAGTTTAGTTCTGTGGGAACGTAATTTTTAGGAGACAGGGTTGGCGTAGTGGCTGCCACACATTCCTCCATGAGCAGCAGCAATGGCTGATGGGACTTCTGCTCCACTGTTGCCAGGGACGTGCACAGACATTTTGGGGGGCGGGAGCTCAAGTGAGAAAAAGGGCACTTCCCATAATCATTCATAAAAAAATGTTTTAAAACAAAAAGTTAAATGTAATTGCACATCTCTGACTTACTAACATGTAGGTATATTGACTTGGAAGCTTGTTATGGTTGGGCTGATTTGAGAAAATTGCCTTTAAGTAGTTTAATCTGAATTGTTGTATTGTTTTATAAATAGTGTTGTATGTAAAATAATCAGGTAATTGTTGAAAAATAAATTCAGTAGAATACAAAAAAAAAGAAGCAATTGGGCAGATAAATAAAAATGTACTTGAATAAGTGCACTAGAAATTATCCAGATGAAAACTCTACAATGAAATTGCAAGTATGTGAAATGACATCCCAGTATAAGTAGACAGATGCTGCCCTGCTCTCACACAGGTGTTGCTCGTTCAGCTAATTTGGCAGGGAGTCTACAAATTGTGCCACTTCCTGTGTGATCCAGATCATTCAGTCATGGGGACTCAACTCTACCTAGGTGTGATAGTCGTGACTCTTTTTGCAACGACTGTTGCCAATGCAGGTATGCTTAGCACATGTATGTAAACATCTGCTTTTGTTGGGGAATGTAGGGAAATATATAATAATGATTTTTTTTTGCAGAAATCAAAGTACAGTGTGAAAAAGACTCCATAAGCATCACATGGACGATCCCCTCGACGCTGCGGCAATATGCAGCTCGTCTCTTCCTCGGAAACTGCAATCCATCTAGGTTTAATGTTCTGCCCAGCGGAGAGGGGAACGCTGAGTTTAACTACAAACTAGCTGACTGCAATTTTAAAAGACTGGTAATGTAACTGCCATGTTTCACCAAAATACCTCTCAGTCTTTTCAATGTCATAATGAGCTTCTTTTTTTTCTTCAGGTGAAAGGGAAAAATCTCCTCTACAAAAATGAGCTGACTTTCAGGCCCAGACCAAAGTCGAGTCCTGCAGCTTATGTGTATCCCATCGAGTGTGTTTATCCAAGGTAGGAGTTGCTTTCTTATTTAAATTCAAGTTTAAAGCTGATATATGGGATAAATGTTGTTAATATATTTCAGACCTAAGGAGTGGGCTCCTCCTTTCCTGAACCCGGGGTCAGGTGTTGCCGAAGGCCGAGGAGGGCTGAAGTTCCACATGCTGCTCCTAAATGGTGAGGGCTCATGCTCCCAAAGGCAAAACACTCAAAAAATGCACACTAAGCCGTTTTTACTTTTCCCCTTTTCAGAAAAAATAACAGGGGTAGCGGAGACAAATGTCATCCCCCTGGGCTCCTTCATGCCAATATGGGCAACAGTGGAGCAGAAGTCCCATCAGCCATTGCTGCTGCTCATGGAGGAATGTGTGGCAGCCACTACGCCTGAGCTGCAGGCTAACAGCAATGTGTACCCCATCATTACAAATAAGGGGTGAGATCCAGTCTCTGATTTCTTTCATTGTTTTCTGGAGTTTAGTCCTTATCGCTTATCTGAATTTCTTCAGGTGTCTCCTGGACAGTGTGAAGGGAAACTCCAGGTTTCTCCCGTCGGTACCACTCGTCTGCAATCATCCTCTACCTGCAGTCCTTCAAGTTTGGTCTCGGCGACGAGGTGAGGGGGTAAATGTAAAGTGCTCTAAAGAATATTTGGTTCCTAGCAAACATGTATGTTTCATGTGCTCCTCAGGTGTACATTCACTGCAAACTGCTCGCATGGGATCCTGAAGTTCTAAGTGAGAGCAAGAAAGCTTGCCACTATGTAAAGGGAAATGAGCGGTAAGGGAAGAGTTTGACATGTTGGAAGTATGTGAAAATGTTCTTGCCAGCAGTTTAATATGATGAATGCAACTGATGCCATGTGCAACAAGTATGCACCATTAGCCAAGGATGCTAGCTTATTTTAGCACAACATATCCAACTTGAAGTACATCAATGCATGTACTTTGATCAGTATTGTGCTTTTATATATCTATAAAAAATGATCTCCTGCTAACTAAAAGTATAGACAACAATTGTGACGAATGATAATTGTAAAATATTTGAGAATAACAATATATTTGTTTTGAAAAGAGGGGCACTCAAATGATTAGCCAACCTAATGAGATTTATAAAATAAAAAAAGCCCTGAGCTTTTGTAAAATGTTAACCTTTTTCTGCACTGTAGATGGAAATATATCTTTTGGTCATTAACTTGATATTTATAATTTTACCAGTTTTAGTTTTTTATAGAAACATCATACCATTTTTATCACAGCTTTTTTCTTCTGTGTATACAAAATGTTTTAAAGCCATGCTGATGTATTTGAGCCTTAACGATTGCTGCTTCCTCAGATGGGAACTCCTGGATGACCCCATGCAGAGCTCCATGTGTGACTGCTGTTCTAGGACCTGCAACACTCGCTCCAAGAGAGGAGACGAATGGGGTATCGCTTTTATGCTAACTTGTATGCTTTTTTTATATAGTGTAGTCTTTTTCATTATGAAGTTATTGTTGTTTTTTTCCACCTCAGAATCCAACGGCTTCAGGCACATTTCTGTGTTGGGACCCCTGATCATAATGGATCCATCGCAACAAAATGCCCACAATGCATCAGATGTTTCCATTGCTGACCAAGGTTAATGAGTATTTATTTATTTATGGTATTTGTCTTGAAGTGTTTTCAAAACTTGCCATAAGACTAACGTTGCTAAACATTTTCTCAACAGAAAGTCCAGTCTAAGATTGGGGAGACTGAACAGAGGGCCCAGGTGGACGACATCCATATGCAGATTAAAGTTGTCTATAATCTCTGTATAAATAAAACTGTTAACTCCTGTGGAGTATAAAACGAGTATCTTTACTTCATATGAAGGTCCTACTGTCCTCAACTGTGTCCATCTGTCCTAGCAGTAGAATTTTACTAATTATGTGTGACTTTTGTCATTGAAAGATACTGTCAAGTACTGTCAATTATAATGTAACCTTTAATGGCCATGTGAGTTGGAGTATAGCCCCTGAATTTTTCTTTCACTTTCCATGTTACATTGAGCTCTGCACATGATATCAATTCTGACATTACATACACCACCAGATTTAAAAGTTATTGGTGATCTGTCTGGTTTTACATCTATGGCAACTATTTACATTGAGCCTCATTTGAAAAGACAATTCTGATCTGAATTTATTTTCTGGGCACTAATGCCTGCAGTTGAATGTAGCATAGTTTACTTTCTGGCCATGAATATAAAATCAATAGGGATGGCCTGCATGGCACGTGTTTATGCAGTTAAAAGAGGACATCATAGCAACACTAATATTCAGGTGTGTGAGTGTGGATATTTTCTCTCACTGAATACAACTTGAATGAACTGAAAAATGTACCTTTTTCCCTTACCTTAAGTTTCCATTAGGTCAAAGATATACAAATAACACATTTGAATAGGACAGGACATCTGATAAAGGAATACTACCTTCCCCCAAATGATCATTTGTTTAGAAATGACTCTCCTTTTAATTCTCAATGAAAACTATTTCTTTCATGACTTGAAGTTGAACAAAAAATCCCAACGTATACATATATTAATGTTGATATATATAACAGCAAAACTAAATCAAAACATCAGTAAGACAACCCATGCACTATCATCCTTAAAGTGTTTTAAATAAGAAGTTCAGGTAGTCATACAGGATAATAAATTGATTAACAAATGGTGATTTTGTGCTGCTGATGAAGCTGAATAAAAATGAATTGGGTGTAAGGACTAATGTGATTGGATGCTCCCCATGCTGTAATCAGTGTGCTAGCTGCTGCAGCTGGGACTGTTGACAGGCACCAGGTGAAAGACGTTATCTTGATTAATGCCTCTCAGGAACAAGGTATAAGAACATGCACTGTGTCAGTAGCAAGCATTCAGTCATGATGGTTTCATTTTGTCAAGGTGCACTGCTTCTGAGCCTGGCAGCTGCCATGGCGGTATATGCAGGTAAGACTGGACATAATTAAAGTCATGTTGTTATCCTTGACTCAAATAGTTGAGTCTAAACTTAATTTATTTGTGTTGCAGACATGAAAGTGGACTGTGGGCCAGATTTTGTGACGCTGATGTGGACAGAAAGCCGACCCCAGGCCGACACGTCGCTTCTCCGTCTGGGTAGCTGTTTCCCAACCAGCTTCTCAGCTGGAGAGGCCTACTTCTATGTGGATCTCACTGACTGTAACTTTAGGAGACTGGTATGTGTGTGTATATATATGTTAAACCTGCAAGCTGTGAGTCTGCTATATTTCCTACAGCTCTCTCAGGGGGATCTTTGTCTCTCCAACAGGTCACCGGGGATGCACTGGTGTACAGCAATGATCTGACCTACGTTGCTTCTGCAGATTCTTACAATTTGGCCTTCACCCACCCAGTTGTCTGTGCATATGAGAGGTTAGTGTTCATACCAACTACAACATAAGGTGCTAAAGGGTGACCCCACCCTTAACTAACATTTCAATTGTGGCATTTTCCATGGCCTGGGAAAGTTCAATTTGATAATAAGCTTCTTCCTCTCTAAGCCACCAGCCATGGAAGTCTGTCTCAAACTTGTGATGTCATCAGGTATAAAGTCTGAAGCTGCTATATAGACAATGAATGGGAGACTGATTTAGGGAATCTACAGCCTGTTTCTGTTCTATTCCCAAATTAGCTTTATCTATTGAAGTATTCTCTACAAATGTACCCATTTACTGAGAACAATCCTTAAGGTACACTGTGTTTTTCCCAATTCATTGTCAATTGAGTTTTTCCCATAGTTTTAATTGAACATCATACACTCTAGTTTTTTGCATTTTGGAGGAAGTAGTTAATGTCTACTTATTTTGGACTGTCTTTTAGCATAGGAGTAACAGTTCATAACTAGAGAATGCAATTCCTGAAGAAATTGTTAATGGGAATACTTTATGCTGACGCTGAATTGCTATGCTGAAATGTAATGTGTAAGAAGAAAGTGAAGAATTTTGATTGAAATGATACATGAACACTGGGGGCTTGAATGTGTGATAAGAAAAGAAAGTGGAAAAGCAGCAGAATATTTGAACTGCAAACCATTGAACTAACTTGATGGCGAATGATCTGTTGCCATGGCAACGGTATTTGATGACACCCCATAATACGCTTAGATATGTAGATGACTTCATCGTTACCAAACCTGTGAAATTTTGGGCCGTTTGGAGCATTTTCACTGAAGTTATGAGAACCATGTTTCATGGCGAGCATTGTGTTGCCATGGCAACGGCATTTGAAGAAATCTCAAAACTGTTCTGTAGATGTCTTCACGGCTGGACTGTTGGCACACATGTGAAGTTTTAGCACTTTTTGACCGTTTTCATAGGAGTTATAGCAATATCGTGTTTTATTGAAAGGGATGCGTTGCCATGGCAACAGCTTTTGAGGAAAATTCACTAATGGCACAAAGACATGTTGAGGGCTGGACCATTAACTGTCATCTGAAGTCTGGTGGTGTTTTGACCATTTTCATATAAGTTACGACAACATCGTGTTTTATGGCGAGGGAAACGGCATATGGTGAGATCTCAGATTTGACATAGAGCTGTTGAGACATGGACCGGTGATATACAACTGAAGATTGGGGGACGATTGGACCGTGTCTATTGGAGTTACAGCGACATCGTGTTTTATGGTGAGGGATGCGTTGCCATAGTAACACCACATTACCCAACATCAGATTTGATGTAGAGCTGTTCAGGGCCACAGTGTTAACCATCATGTGATGTTTGGTGGCGTTCTGAGCATGTCAATTGGAGTTATGACATCATCATGTTCCGTCACACAGGTGTTTATGTTTGAGCTAACAACGTTATGAAACACCTGTCCTTGAGCCCAGAGATCAAAGGTTTCCATGGTGATGTGCAGTAATCAGTGAGAGGAGAGCCTTTCCATTGTACTGAATGAGGGATAAACCTCTTACATGTGAACGTTTTGTTGAAGAACCGTAACAGATATCGGTGAAATTTCAACACGTGAAGCATCTCAAGAACCCTTGGCATCTGAAGTGTGCTTTTTGTGTACTTTCGGGTCAATAATGTGGCATTTTTGGCAGATTAACTAAAGGTGTGCGGCTGCTGCTGTGAGGAAAGATGAGCCTGAATTTACAATGGGCTTTAATGGAGACATGTTGAAAGTTTGTCACTTCATGCCCTTGAGAGGCATTTTGTTTAATTTTTTCTCATTTTTCAAGATACGAGATGTTTTCCTACGTTTCTCATGAAAGATTATGTCTCAGGAATGTAGGGTTTGGGAATTATGGCAGGTTTAAAAGAAAATATGAAGGCAAAATTAAATCAGTCCACTCTAGCTGTGACATCACACACTCTAAAATCTGAAGAAGGCCTCTTTACCAAGGTCTGAACAATGTTTAATATCTCTAAAAGTTGTGTTACACGAATAATGTCTGAAAGATGTGCAAAATGTTAAAGTTGGAATGAGGTTTCTGAGTGAAAGTATGAAAGAGCAGTTGAAGATTGTTCAAGTCTGAAGAGTTTCTCCATTGACTTCCATGTTAAAAATGTGATGAATTATGGGATGCAATCGATTCACGAACGTTTTGATGTTTGAACGGAGTTCCTGCGATGTGGGAGCAGAAGAGCAGCAAAATAACCCGGCGGAATAATAATAAAGAATTCGTCTGTAGAACAAGTAGTTGGAATGCTGTATCAGCATTCCCACTAAATGAGCTTAAAGCAAATGTGAGTAAACAAGCTTGCACTAATAAATTCAATAGTGTCACGCATTTTCTTTACCATTCTGCTTTATTTTGTGCAGGCCCAAAGACTGGTATGCTGCGATCTATGACCCGGTGTTTAAAACCTACAGTCTAGGAGATCTGCAGTTTAACATTGGCCTTATGAATGGTGGGTAAACAACATGAGAAACTCTCTACGAACGGCAGCTCTCCCTGACTTTTGTAACTTAATGACTCTTCTCCTGTTTACTGCCCCAGACGACTTCTCAGGCCCTGCTGAATCTACACGCTTTCCTCTGGGCTCCATCATCCCCATCATGGCTAGTGTGGTGCAGGAGACCCATCAGCCCTTGCTGCTGCTTCTTGAGGAATGTGTAGCAGCTACCACACCAGAGCTGTACCCTGAAAGCACCATGTACCCTATAATCTCCAATAAAGGGTATGGCAATGAGCATTGATTTAAAAAAAGGTATTTTGGTAGTAATGCTAATACATTTTCTTTAACCCAACAGATGTCTTTTGGAAAGTGTGTCGTCACGATCAAAGTTTGAACCAAGGCAAAAGTCATCGGAGATCCGCCTATCACTTCAGACCTTTACGTTTGCTATGGGAGAAGAGGTAAATTGGCCTTTACATTTTTTTTCAGATTCAAGGTTTTATTGTGGAAACTGAGATTAATTTATGCCATGATGCCTATATTTTCCCTCTACTCAACAGGTCTTTATCCACTGCAAACTTTTGGCTTGGGATCCCAATGGTCTTGACAGCACTAAGAAAGCCTGCCACTTTGTCGAAGGGCATGGGTAAAAATATTACTTTTAATATATCAGAATTTGAATTGTAGGTTAATTTGTTTTACATGAGATGACTTATTCAGCTTAAGCCCAGTCTACTGAAGATACAGATGGATCCCATTCATAACTATTCAAACTTTGTGGAATCTTTATTTGGAAGAGTTGAGATGCATTTTAATTATCTTTTCATCCAATCTTCATGAACTCAGTTGGGAGTTGCTGGACAACTTGGCCCAGAGCAATCTTTGTGACTGCTGTGAATCGAAATGCAAGTCAAGGAGGCAGAGGAGTGTTGTGTCAGGTATGTACACAACTTCTGCTGTATTACACTTGTTTGGTTGACTTGTACTAAAATATATATTTTTGCAGAGAAACATGGAATGGTACAAAAAGCAGTCATTGGGCCATTTACCATCACAGATGTGAATTCCTGAAGGTAAGGGTTTCGTATTGCAATATACATTTATTCTGAACGGCTATATTAAACGTTGTTCTCCCAACAGGAATGGATCCATTTAGCTGACTGGTTTCTTCAATCTGAATTTGTTTTTTTATTCTTGGTTCTCTTTGCATTTCAGATTGTATGTGGCCAATAAAAAAAAAAATGTTTCTGAACTACTTAATTGAAGTTCTCAAATTATTGAGTTTGACTTGCCTTTTGTATGAAATGGTTTAAACTAAGCTGTATTACTGAATCTTGATGACCTTGTCTTATTTCTGGGAACGTTTCCAGGTCTATTCAATGTCATGAACTTTTTTTTTTTTTTTTTTTTTCCCCCCCCCCGTGTCAATTTCCCAGAAATATTGATCACACTAAATCTTTGAAAGCAATATGATTACATTCAACTTTTTGTTCAAATTTTCAATCAAGAACTCTTAGAAGTTAATGCTTATCATGTAAGTATTTTTATTCTGTATTCTTCAAGCAGGTCAAGGCTAAACTCAGTAATTGTCCAAAGAATATTATGGTTGAACAATGAAGAGAATGGATTCAAAGCTTTTCAGCATTATACTCAATTAGCCCTTTTTTTTTTTTGTATGGACTTGTTCCTTAAAGTGGACCTATCATGCTATATTGGAATAATATAGTGTAGGACCATACCTACATAAGGCATATTTATACTTTTTTTTTTTTTTTTTTTTTTCAAAATACCAAACGGATCATGCATTTTAGCCATGCCTTATTTTGCTCAATTTGACATTTTTTTGCTCTGGATTTGCAAGGGTTGATTCTGTGAGCAACAGCACCATCTAGAGGCCTGGCATATGTACTACAGAGTCTCCAGCGCTTTCGAACGGCTGTGGCTGTCCTCCGGATTGGTGGAGTTGGCCCAATAGCCGTAGCGCCACTGTCCTGACGTCAGTAAAGTGTTCAAATCTGGATCAGTTATCAGATCCGTTGCAGCCCCTTTTTTAGAGATTTGGGTATGGAGGAAAATTGAGGGTTGTGTTTTCTCTCACTTGGTGAGTTCCCTGGAACACCGGGGACACATATTCATGTATAAAAGACGTACAAAAGTGCATTTTGCATGATAGGTCCCCTTTAAGGTTCGACATGTAATTGTCAACTATGTAAATTGTAGACTGATTCTTGGTACATAATACACTCTATCACTGAACGTATCATACGTCACGTTCACAGTGATCCCTTTTTATTTACTTCAAGACAAATGTGCAGTTTTATTTCATACAGTTCCATTTTGATTGAGAGAGGGAAATAATCTAAACCTCACGCGTGGCGTTTCACTGTCAAGGGGGGCGATATAGCGTGTATGTAATTACATTGCAAATACTGACTTGAGCCCCACTACTGTATGGGTTAGCCCCAGGGACGTGCACAGGTACGGGCTAATGTTGCCCGGGCAACTGCCCTTTTTCCCTTTTTGGCTGACCTGCCCTTCTGGAGAGAGCGAGGTTTTTTTTTTTTCTTTCTGTTGTGAGTAGTGTTACCAATCCCGCTTCAATCACATTAGTATGCATAAAAAAGTGACAGGTCACACCTAAGTCCCGCCCCCTAATTATGCTAATGAGCCCCCTTTGATATGCTAATGAGCCCCTTTGTTCGAGGTGTTATCGCGTACAGGTGTTACATCCTCCCGGTAGCCCCCACCCCTCTCAGCCCCCACCCCCCTTAGCCCCCACCCCTTCTAAGCCCACCCCCCTCCCCCTCACATACAGGTGTTACATCCGCCCTGTAGCCCCCACCCCTCTCAGCCCCCACCCCTCTCAACCCACCCCCTCCTCTCCCCTTACAGTAGGCGTCACATCCTCCCTGTCGCCCCCCACCCCTGAAGATAGTGAGGGGGTGGAGTCAGTCATAAAAAAAGAAATCTATGCAAAACTAGATAAAAGCCAGTCATTTGAGCTTTGAAACAAATTGATATGATTCGATATTAAACCAACTAATTATAGTAGATTAATTAACTATTCAAACGTGTACAGTAATTTACAATAACACGGGAATAATAAACGGGTCAGCAACAGCGGGTCTCTCCCGTCAGATTAGACTTTACTAGATTAGACTTTACTAGCGTTTATACCCATATCGATCAGATCTAGCTAGTTCTAGCTAATGATATGACTACCTGCTTATTAAAAGACACCTAAACAATAAGCGTCACTATGCAACGGGGTGAGGCCACAAAGTATAGTACAGCATTATGCATTTTGTTTACATGCCCACCGGAACCCCGAGGCATTACCAACAGATCAATGCGCAATCAACCCATACAGGACATCTCTTGCTACACATAATGTGTAGACATTATAATTGACTATTCTTGTCTGTCACATACTCTTTTGTCTGTCACACACTATTCTTGTATGTCACATAAGTGGCGCAACTGATGCGGTATTACCGCTAAAGGGGGCCAGTCAAGAAACGGGTGCAGTATCTGTGCCGGGTTCAGACCCTCCGTCTGAGGCTCTTCATGAAAAATGGAGTCTGGGTGTGTGAGACTGTCTCCCCTCATACCCCCTCCCACGACCTCCCCTCCCCCCTGCCTGTCACCTCCTGATCTTGCGATCAGCTGTTAATTCTCATTCACTAAGTCACCTAAAACTTTTATTGGAATTGGGTTTTCTTTAGAGCTGTTTTCAGTGAGACAATGCAGTTTCTGATCATTTTAAGTTTCAAGTTTCAAGGCTTTATGGCATATGCCCATTAGCTACAGTGTAGATATGTCAATGAAAAACATAGGTCACAGGCTCCTCCAACAGTGCACATAAAACAGATAAAATACTGCAATTTGTGCGTAATTCTCTCACAAAGGAACTGTAAGATACACGTTTATGTATGGAAAACTATATAACTTGGTAAAATATTCATTCATTTGTAATGAATTGAGTTTTCTTCAAGAATCAAACTCTAAATGGAGAGTTTGTGATTTTAACACTGTTTCGATGAAACAATGCAGTTTTGATAACTTGACTTGACTAACATTACTTTTTTAAATATATGTTTTTTAGATGCTTTACTTTTTGATTTCTTTCATATTATTTTAACACAACATTACTTTTTTCATATTTTTCAACATACTGTGATATATATATTTTTTTTCTCTCCATTATATTTTTGAATATACAGTGATTTTTATCAAAATACAACATGCAACTATTACATTATACAATATTACGACTTTTTGCGATATTTTCAACACAATATACTTTTTTTTTTGTAGGGCTTCAGGATATTTGGCATGTCATGCCTAAAACCGGTGTCATCTTTCCTGAAACTGACGTGCTGTCCGTTTTACAAACAAGTTATCTTTCTGCTTCTTCCCCCTATGAATTTTCCTCCCCCGTCCCTCTTACTACAGCCATCACAACAGCAACCAAGTCAGATCTGTGAAATTAAACACCTCTTCCCAAAGCGTGACTTCCCTATTGAGGGAGTGGGGCAGTGGGGCCTAACCCGATTTGCCCAAATATACTAACATGCAGAACATATGGTATGTTTGAAAAAAGACTAACCATCTATCCAGTTCAAGCTGTCTTTAAGATGTGACATTGCGCTCTGACTTTTCCCCGTAAAATCGTGACAAACTATTACTTATTAAATTTGACCTCATGCTGCTTGGTTGAAAATGATAGATGAGCATTTACCAACAGATCAACGCGCAATCAACCCATACAGGAGATCTCTTTCTACACATCATGTGTTATCACTATAATATCATGTCATTATTTAATGTTGTTTTGTTTGTGTGTGTGTGTGTACAACGAAGTCTCTTTGAGAGGAAAATTATAATTTAAAGATCTTAATACCCCCTTATTGTTTAATTACTTCACACAACTATTAAACAATCCCTATATGGAGTTACATGAGGCTACATTTACTGGTGTGCTTCCCTAGATGATATAAATAGTCCACGTGCCATGGAACTCAGGAGTCCGCCCTTTGAGGCGTTGTTAACATTAATGCTTTTTGCTTTTGTTTTTGTTACTAAGATACTTTTTTAGCCTTATGATAGGATGAACTTAAGCTGTAGTCAATAAAGACATGTTTAATAGAGTGTTGCTGTTAGAGAACATACCTGCGCAGCACTCCACCACGTCTTGGCTTTGGCTTCATGGCCTTCACTGTCCTCTCCCTTTGAGTTTTTTCAAAGGCTGGGATACATTTTCCAAATGATCACTTGTTACATGGTGACAAACATATGGTTATATAACCTTAAAGAACTAACAAAAAATAATTAAGTATTTGCAATGCATAAACATAGAAGATATCACTGTCATATTATGATCACTTATTGTAAGTAAGTTTAAGTAAAACTAACACAAGTCAATATTATTCACCTGGGCATTAGTGGGCTTGAGGGTCTCAGGGAGCGTGGACAAAGTGACTTGTCTCTGTATTTGAGGATTCTCAGTGCAGGCACTAACAGGAAGCTGCTGTGCATTAGTGGAGAGTCCTCTGAAGGCAGCTGTTATTTCATTCACACACTCATCTGTTACCTGCTGACTCCTCATAGTAAGTCTAGCCAAGTCAGCTGTTAAGTTGTCCATACCATCGCTTGATAACTGGTAACTTTTGATTGACAGTCCAGCCATGGCAGCTGCCAACTCGTCCATATAATTCTTAAGAACGTGGTGACAATACTACAAAAAAAAGTGTATATATTAGGTCAGTTAACCTTGAACAGCTAAACAGTTCAAGTGGTAAGTAACTAAGTATTTGCAATGAATAAACATAGAAATGATCACTGTCATATTATATAATCACTTAATATGGAGATAAGTAAAACTGACACAGACAGTTTAAACTGCTTGTTAAAACGCTATTGCTTATTGTGTTTTCTCAGCACACTAACATAAATAAGGATGTATAATATAAAAAACTAGAAAACGATATAGTATTTTCAAGTCTTACTTTAGTATGGTAAAATTAAGAATAAGTCACATTAAAGTGTGTCATGATTTTCCGTAAAAAAGTCAAGTATAGTTTGTCAAAAGAATATGAAAAAATCATTTTGTAGAGTAGTATGTTGAAAATCTCAGTGTTTAACTGAACACACCTACATGTGATAACGCCTCGAACAAAGGGGTAATTAGCATACAAAGGGGGGTCACTAGCATCAGTGGGGGAAAGGTGCTACGGGAATGAACTTTGAGGAGGGGGAACTTGTAAGAATTTCCAGCTTTTGAAGATAATTATATGGTACCCGTCCTTACAGCTAAACAAATCCTATGCCAGGTATTCTACAGACCACAAGAAGCACAAGAAGCCCCAGAAAGTATTACATTCAGAGCTAATAATGGTGAAACCGAAGAAGAAGCAAAGCAGATTATAATCGTTGCGGGTGAAAGGATAGAGAATTTGCAAGTGATGTTAATGCACTTATCTGATATAAAAAAAAATGCATTCATTTACTTCCAAGAGACCCCTAAACATCTACTTGGGCAATGTGAATTGAACGATAAACCGATCACTGTAAATGAAACGCGGAGAGAAGCAGCAGTGCAAATCGTTAAGTCTATTACCTTGAATGCACTACGACATTAACTTGGTCAAATGTAATATGTCTTTCTGAAAATGTGGCGAATGGTGTGTTTTTCAATTAAGCAACCATAACAAATGAAAATGTGTTTTATTTTTGCTTTCTTATATAGTAATAGTATTAACTCCTTTGACTAGACTGTACTAAAATAAGACGTTTCACTGTTAAATAAAAAATGGAAGTAGAAAATCGAGATAATGATGAGGTTCGTTATGTATCCAGTAACTATGAACAGCAGTTGAAAATATTATTTAACCCTTTAACTCTAATAGACAAATCTAAAATAGCCTCTAGCTTATCTATAAGTTTGTGATTTTAACACTTATTCACTGACACAAGGCAGATTTTGGCTTTTTTCTCATGCCAAGATACTTTTAGACACACTTTGAGGTATGCAAAACCTTAAAACTAGAAAATGAAGTACATTGTCTGATTAGATTTTTTCTTAAAGACTGTTTCTCTAAAAGGCAAGTTTTGTGATTTTTAACACTTATTTACTTTTTTTTCTCTTTTCTTGTGCTACCAAGATACTTTTAGATACACTTTTGATGTATGCAACACTTAACAAAAGGGTATAATATGAAGTACTTTGTAAGGAATGGGGGTTTCTTTAATACCCCGTTTTTTATTTTTAAAAACACTTGTACAGTTAAATAATGTAGGTTTTCTCTGATATTTTAGTTATTTTCAGCTACCAAGATACTTTTTTGATACACTTTAATGTAGGAACATTTGGCAACTGGTAGAATGTCAATTATTTTGTAATAAAATGTATTTTCTTAAAGACTGTGACTCTAAAAGGGGAAGTTTTTTTTTTTTTTTCTCCCGTTGTCTTTCACTTACTTTTTGGATACAGTTTTATGTATGACAACTTTACAACTGGTAGAAAGTTAAGTACTTTTTCTGAACAGATTTTCTTTAAGACTGTGACTCTTAAAGGTAAGACAATCCAGTTTTATGGAAGTAACTTAAATTATTTTTTGTTTTGTTTTTTCTCCTACAAAGATACTTATAGTTACACTTTAATGGATGCAAAACTTTATAACTTGGTAAAATATTCATTATTTTGTAATGAATTGAGTTTTCTTTTTTGTTTTTGTTTTTCAACATACTATTGTACACAATGACTTTTCCATATATATATATATATATATATATTCTTTTTTTTTTTTTTTCAGACAAACTATACTTTTGACTTTTTCCGTAAAATCGTGACAAACTATTACTTATTCTTACATTTGACCTCTTGCTGCTTGGTTGGAAATGATAGATGAAAAAGCTACAAAGCTTAAAGAACTTTTCTAAAAACTCTCAATTCTACAGATGACTCCCCCCCACTCAACGCAATAAGTCCACCCCCCCACTCAGCAAATCATCTAAAACGAAGGACCCCACTAAGACGCCCGTTGAAAACTAGCCAGGGATCTGAGAAAAACCAAGTCTCTCCCCGCGAGATGCAGCCAGGAACAAACTCCTGGACTACTATCGTCCCCAGCATTGTGGACACCCAAATCTTGCAATACTATAGCTGCTGATGTTACTCCTGGGGCCAAGACGTCTCTGTTTTTGAACATAGTGAAATCGGAGTTGGTTGATATTCTGGAGAGGGTGCTGCATCGGTACAGAGAAGAAATCTGCAATGGATCCCGAGTCAGTCACCCCAGCCAGAGGCAACACGATTGTGTGAATGACATTCCAGAATATTTCTTCAGAAACAATTACAACGCGTTAATGAAAAAGACTTTGGCTCGCCGACTTCATTACTGCGATTGACCAGAGTCTTAATGATATAAACATTTACATAGCTGAATGAAGGATCCAAGGCGCTTCGGAGGCTTTTCTGCACAATCTCAAAACTGCAGACGCCTCAAGGAGAGACTTGAAAAGATCCACGCCGAGCTGAATGGAGAGGAAGAAGACTAATAACCAACGGTTGATTTGAAGCCGGGGATTTTTTCGATACTTTGACTTTTCTTTAAAGTAAAATAAAAATGGGTAACTACTATGGAAAACAATCTGTATTTATCTATCAGAATGCAGTCAATACCTGTTTAATAAGTGTGTTGTTGATGACGATTGAAAACAGAATGAGTAGTGATCCCCGTGTAAACAGAACGGCTGAAGTTTGTAAACTAGAAGACATTTTGGATATCGTTCATTCTGGCAGTACTATTCCGGGTCATTGGGAAACGATTGTAAACGAAACATTTAAAGTGGTACTGGAATCTTCATTTTCCGAAACATTCTGTAACATTACCGAAGAAATGAAACAAACACCATTACATTTTAAAAAAAAAAACTGTTGTCTTCAAATCATAGTATAGTATTTCCTACATATCATTTTAAAAAAGAGTCACAGTGTAGAATGTCCAAAAATTTAATTTAAAAAGTACTAGTATAGTATGTTAAAAGTATCTTGAAAAAAGTCCAAGTATAGTATGTAGTTAAGAATATATTATATAGTTTTGTCTGCAATGTCAGTATAGGATCTCTAATAAAAAAATAAAAAAATGAGAAAAAGTCATAGTATAGTTTGACAAAAAGATCCTGAAAAAGTCATGACATTGTGTGTTGAAATGGTTTTGAATAAAACACATCAGTATTTTAAAAAGTAAAATTGTATCAAGTGCATCAGACAACTCAAATTACTCCATTTGAACCATATTATAAATAAGTAAAGAATGGTCATAGTATATAGCAGGGGTGTTTAATAGTTTTCTGTGTGTCGGTGTTTCAGTGTTTCAGTGTTTCTGTGTTTCAGTGTTTCAGTGTTTTGTGTTTTTGTGTGTCAGTATTTCAGTGTTTCAGTGTTTCAGTGTTTTGTGTGTCAGTGCTTTCAGTGTTTCAGTATTTCAGGTATTTCAGTGTTCTGGAAAATAATTATTTAACAAGATTTTTGAAGCCTTACTGACAGAAACAAATAATTATTTTCCAGCACTCCGTTTGTAACTTTTTAGGAATCTGACTATCTTTTAGAATTGCATCAAATGCTATAGGCCACTTCTAAGATACGTTTTTTTTAAATGTTTTTCTCTTATCCTGCTATATTCCTTCCAGGGGAGGATCCCTGGGGATTGATCAGAGCAAAGAAAGGCTGTAAACACTGACACACTGACACACAAAACACTGAAACACTGAAACACTGAAACACAGACATACAAACACTGAAACACAAAACACTGAAATACTGAAATACTGAAACACTGAAGCACTGACCACAACTGAAACACTGAAACACTGAAATACTGACACACAAAAACACAAAACACTGAAACACTGAAACACAGAAACACTGAAACACTGAAACACCGACACACAGAAAACTATTAAACACCCCTGCTATATACTATGACCATTCTTTACTTATTTATAATATGGTTCAAATGGAGTAATTTGAGTTGTCTGATGCACTTGATACAATTTTACTTTTTAAAATACTGATGTGTTTATTCAAAACCATTTCAACACACAATGTCATGACTTTTTCAGGATCGTTTTGTCAAACTATACTATGACTTTTTCTCATTTTTTTATTTTTTTATTAGAGATCCTATACTGACATTGCAGACAAAACTATATAATATATTTCTTAACTACATACTATACTTGGACTTTTTTCAAGATACTTTTAACATACTATACTAGTACTTTTAAATTAAATGTTTGGACATTCTACACTGTGACTCTTTTTTAAAATGATATGTAGGAAATACTATACTATGATTTGAAGACAACAGTTTTTTTTTTAAAATGTAAAAAACACTTTTTTTATTTGCAGAATTTCATATTTACAATTTATTGTTTTCACCCCATAGGAATCAATAATACATGTATACTGATTGCAACATCCCCAGGATCTTCTCCAGCATAGAATCCCCCAGATGAAGGGAAATATTATAATGGAGTTTTTGCACTTCGGCCAAAGTATTCATGTGTATGCTGTTTTTGACACAAAGATGCATTACATCTACAAACAGAGCATACAATGCGAGCACATGATACACTTTTGGTGTTTGTTTCATTTCTTCGGTAATGTTACAGAATGTTTCGGAAAATGAAGATTCCAGTACCACTTTAAATGTTTCGTTTACAATCGTTTCCCAATGACCCGGAATAGTACTGCCAGAATGAACGATATCCAAAATGTCTTCTAGTTTACAAACTTCAGCCGTTCTGTTTACACGGGGATCACTACTCATTCTGTTTTCAATCGTCATCAACAACACACTTATTAAACAGGTATTGACTGCATTCTGATAGATAAATACAGATTGTTTTCCATAGTAGTTACCCATTTTTATTTTACTTTAAAGAAAAGTCAAAGTATCGAAAAAATCCCCGGCTTCAAATCAACCGTTGGTTATTAGTCTTCTTCCTCTCCATTCAGCTCGGCGTGGATCTTTTCAAGTCTCTCCTTGAGGCGTCTGCAGTTTTGAGATTGTGCAGAAAAGCCTCCGAAGCGCCTTGGATCCTTCATTCAGCTATGTAAATGTTTATATCATTAAGACTCTGGTCAATCGCAGTAATGAAGTCGGCGAGCCAAAGTCTTTTTCATTAACGCGTTGTAATTGTTTCTGAAGAAATATTCTGGAATGTCATTCACACAATCGTGTTGCCTCTGGCTGGGGTGACTGACTCGGGATCCATTGCAGATTTCTTCTCTGTACCGATGCAGCACCCTCTCCAGAATATCAACCAACTCCGATTTCACTATGTTCAAAAACAGAGACGTCTTGGCCCCAGGAGTAACATCAGCAGCTATAGTATTGCAAGATTTGGGTGTCCACAATGCTGGGGACGATAGTAGTCCAGGAGTTTGTTCCTGGCTGCATCTCGCGGGGGGAGACTTGGTTTTTCTCAGATCCCTGGCTAGTTTTCAACGGGCGTCTTAGTGGGGTCCTTCATTTTAGATGATTTGCTGAGTGGGGGGGTGGACTTATTGCGTTGAGTGGGGGGGGAGTCATCTGTAGAATTGAGAGTTTTTAGAAAAGTTCTTTAAGCTTTGTAGCTTTTTCATCTATCATTTCCAACCAAGCAGCAAGAGGTCAAATGTAAGAATAAGTAATAGTTTGTCACGATTTTACGGAAAAAGTCAAAAGTATAGTTTGTCTGAAAAAAAAAAAAAAGAATATATATATATATATATATATATGGAAAAGTCATTGTGTACAATAGTATGTTGAAAAACAAAAACAAAAAAGAAAACTCAATTCATTACAAAATAATGAATATTTTACCAAGTTATAAAGTTTTGCATCCATTAAAGTGTAACTATAAGTATCTTTGTAGGAGAAAAAACAAAACAAAAAATAATTTAAGTTACTTCCATAAAACTGGATTGTCTTACCTTTAAGAGTCACAGTCTTAAAGAAAATCTGTTCAGAAAAAGTACTTAACTTTCTACCAGTTGTAAAGTTGTCATACATAAAACTGTATCCAAAAAGTAAGTGAAAGACAACGGGAGAAAAAAAAAAAAAACTTCCCCTTTTAGAGTCACAGTCTTTAAGAAAATACATTTTATTACAAAATAATTGACATTCTACCAGTTGCCAAATGTTCCTACATTAAAGTGTATCAAAAAAGTATCTTGGTAGCTGAAAATAACTAAAATATCAGAGAAAACCTACATTATTTAACTGTACAAGTGTTTTTAAAAATAAAAAACGGGGTATTAAAGAAACCCCCATTCCTTACAAAGTACTTCATATTATACCCTTTTGTTAAGTGTTGCATACATCAAAAGTGTATCTAAAAGTATCTTGGTAGCACAAGAAAAGAGAAAAAAAAAGTAAATAAGTGTTAAAAATCACAAAACTTGCCTTTTAGAGAAACAGTCTTTAAGAAAAAATCTAATCAGACAATGTACTTCATTTTCTAGTTTTAAGGTTTTGCATACCTCAAAGTGTGTCTAAAAGTATCTTGGCATGAGAAAAAAGCCAAAATCTGCCTTGTGTCAGTGAATAAGTGTTAAAATCACAAACTTATAGATAAGCTAGAGGCTATTTTAGATTTGTCTATTAGAGTTAAAGGGTTAAATAACATTTTCAACTGCTGTTCATAGTTACTGGATACATAACGAACCTCATCATTATCTCGATTTTCTACTTCCATTTTTATTTAACAGTGAAACGTCTTATTTTAGTACAGTCTAGTCAAAGGAGTTAATACTATTACTATATAAGAAAGCAAAAATAAAACACATTTTCATTTGTTATGGTTGCTTAATTGAAAAACACACCATTCGCCACATTTTCAGAAAGACATATTACATTTGACCAAGTTAATGTCGTAGTGCATTCAAGGTAATAGACTTAACGATTTGCACTGCTGCTTCTCTCCGCGTTTCATTTACAGTGATCGGTTTATCGTTCAATTCACATTGCCCAAGTAGATGTTTAGGGGTCTCTTGGAAGTAAATGAATGCATTTTTTTTTATATCAGATAAGTGCATTAACATCACTTGCAAATTCTCTATCCTTTCACCCGCAACGATTATAATCTGCTTTGCTTCTTCTTCGGTTTCACCATTATTAGCTCTGAATGTAATACTTTCTGGGGCTTCTTGTGCTTCTTGTGGTCTGTAGAATACCTGGCATAGGATTTGTTTAGCTGTAAGGACGGGTACCATATAATTATCTTCAAAAGCTGGAAATTCTTACAAGTTCCCCCTCCTCAAAGTTCATTCCCGTAGCACCTTTCCCCCACTGATGCTAGTGACCCCCCTTTGTATGCTAATTACCCCTTTGTTCGAGGCGTTATCACATGTAGGTGTGTTCAGTTAAACACTGAGATTTTCAACATACTACTCTACAAAATGATTTTTTCATATTCTTTTGACAAACTATACTTGACTTTTTTACGGAAAATCATGACACACTTTAATGTGACTTATTCTTAATTTTACCATACTAAAGTAAGACTTGAAAATACTATATCGTTTTCTAGTTTTTTATATTATACATCCTTATTTATGTTAGTGTGCTGAGAAAACACAATAAGTAATAGCGTTTTAACAAGCAGTTTAAACTGTCTGTGTCAGTTTTACTTATCTCCATATTAAGTGATTATATAATATGACAGTGATCATTTCTATGTTTATTCATTGCAAATACTTAGTTACTTACCACTTGAACTGTTTAGCTCTTCAAGGTTAACTGACCTAATATATACACTTTTTTTTGTAGTATTGTCACCACGTTCTTAAGAATTATATGGACGAGTTGGCAGCTGCCATGGCTGGACTGTCAATCAAAAGTTACCAGTTATCAAGCGATGGTATGGACAACTTAACAGCTGACTTGGCTAGACTTACTATGAGGAGTCAGCAGGTAACAGATGAGTGTGTGAATGAAATAACAGCTGCCTTCAGAGGACTCTCCACTAATGCACAGCAGCTTCCTGTTAGTGCCTGCACTGAGAATCCTCAAATACAGAGTCAAGTCACTTTGTCCACGCTCCCTGAGACCCTCAAGCCCACTAATGCCCAGGTGAATAATATTGACTTGTGTTAGTTTTACTTAAACTTACTTACAATAAGTGATCATAATATGACAGTGATATCTTCTATGTTTATGCATTGCAAATACTTAATTATTTTTTGTTAGTTCTTTAAGGTTATATAACCATATGTTTGTCACCATGTAACAAGTGATCATTTGGAAAATGTATCCCAGCCTTTGAAAAA
Organism: Trematomus bernacchii; assembly: GCF_902827165.1. Taxonomy (NCBI): domain Eukaryota; kingdom Metazoa; phylum Chordata; class Actinopteri; order Perciformes; family Nototheniidae; genus Trematomus; species Trematomus bernacchii. The sequence continues at coordinate 44,666 of NW_022987562.1, forward strand.
ACTCAAAGGGAGAGGACAGTGAAGGCCATGAAGCCAAAGCCAAGACGTGGTGGAGTGCTGCGCAGGTATGTTCTCTAACAGCAACACTCTATTAAACATGTCTTTATTGACTACAGCTTAAGTTCATCCTATCATAAGGCTAAAAAAGTATCTTAGTAACAAAAACAAAAGCAAAAAGCATTAATGTTAACAACGCCTCAAAGGGCGGACTCCTGAGTTCCATGGCACGTGGACTATTTATATCATCTAGGGAAGCACACCAGTAAATGTAGCCTCATGTAACTTCATATAGGGATTCTTTAATAGTTGTGTGAAGTAATTAAACAATAAGGGGGTATTAAGATCTTTAAATTATAATTTTCCTCTCAAAGAGACTTCGTTGTACACACACACACACAAACAAAACAACATTAAATAATGACATGATATTATAGTGATAACACATGATGTGTAGAAAGAGATCTCCTGTATGGGTTGATTGCGCGTTGATCTGTTGGTAAATGCTCATCTATCATTTTCAACCAAGCAGCATGAGGTCAAATTTAATAAGTAATAGTTTGTCACGATTTTACGGGGAAAAGTCAGAGCGCAATGTCACATCTTAAAGACAGCTTGAACTGGATAGATGGTTAGTCTTTTTTCAAACATACCATATGTTCTGCATGTTAGTATATTTGGCCAAATCGGGTTAGGCCCCACTGCCCCACTCCCTCAATAGGGAAGTCACGCTTTGGGAAGAGGTGTTTAATTTCACATATCTGACTTGGTTGCTGTTGTGATGGCTGTAGTAAGAGGGACGGGGGAGGAAAATTCATAGGGGGAAGAAGCAGAAAGATAACTTGTTTGTAAAACGGACAGCACGTCAGTTTCAGGAAAGATGACACCGGTTTTAGGCATGACATGCCAAATATCCTGAAGCCCTACAAAAAAAAAAGTATATTGTGTTGAAAATATCGCAAAAAGTCGTAATATTGTATAATGTAATAGTTGCATGTTGTATTTTGATAAAAATCACTGTATATTCAAAAATATAATGGAGAGAAAAAATATATATATATCACAGTATGTTGAAAAATAGGAAAAAAGTAATGTTGTGTTAAAATAATATGAAAGAAATCAAAAAGTAAAGCATCTAAAAAACATATATTTAAAAAAGTAATGTTAGTCAAGTCAAGTTATCAAAACTGCATTGTTTCATCGAAACAGTGTTAAAATCACAAACTCTCCATTTAGAGTTTGATTCTTGAAGAAAACTCAATTCATTACAAATGAATGAATATTTTACCAAGTTATATAGTTTTCCATACATAAACGTGTATCTTACAGTTCCTTTGTGAGAGAATTACGCACAAATTGCAGTATTTTATCTGTTTTATGTGCACTGTTGGAGGAGCCTGTGACCTATGTTTTTCATTGACATATCTACACTGTAGCTAATGGGCATATGCCATAAAGCCTTGAAACTTGAAACTTAAAATGATCAGAAACTGCATTGTCTCACTGAAAACAGCTCTAAAGAAAACCCAATTCCAATAAAAGTTTTAGGTGACTTAGTGAATGAGAATTAACAGCTGATCGCAAGATCAGGAGGTGACAGGCAGGGGGGAGGGGAGGTCGTGGGAGGGGGTATGAGGGGAGACAGTCTCACACACCCAGACTCCATTTTTCATGAAGAGCCTCAGACGGAGGGTCTGAACCCGGCACAGATACTGCACCCGTTTCTTGACTGGCCCCCTTTAGCGGTAATACCGCATCAGTTGCGCCACTTATGTGACATACAAGAATAGTGTGTGACAGACAAAAGAGTATGTGACAGACAAGAATAGTCAATTATAATGTCTACACATTATGTGTAGCAAGAGATGTCCTGTATGGGTTGATTGCGCATTGATCTGTTGGTAATGCCTCGGGGTTCCGGTGGGCATGTAAACAAAATGCATAATGCTGTACTATACTTTGTGGCCTCACCCCGTTGCATAGTGACGCTTATTGTTTAGGTGTCTTTTAATAAGCAGGTAGTCATATCATTAGCTAGAACTAGCTAGATCTGATCGATATGGGTATAAACGCTAGTAAAGTCTAATCTAGTAAAGTCTAATCTGACGGGAGAGACCCGCTGTTGCTGACCCGTTTATTATTCCCGTGTTATTGTAAATTACTGTACACGTTTGAATAGTTAATTAATCTACTATAATTAGTTGGTTTAATATCGAATCATATCAATTTGTTTCAAAGCTCAAATGACTGGCTTTTATCTAGTTTTGCATAGATTTCTTTTTTTATGACTGACTCCACCCCCTCACTATCTTCAGGGGTGGGGGGCGACAGGGAGGATGTGACGCCTACTGTAAGGGGAGAGGAGGGGGTGGGTTGAGAGGGGTGGGGGCTGAGAGGGGTGGGGGCTACAGGGCGGATGTAACACCTGTATGTGAGGGGGAGGGGGGTGGGCTGAGAAGGGGTGGGGGCTAAGGGGGGTGGGGGCTGAGAGGGGTGGGGGCTACCGGGAGGATGTAACACCTGTACGCGATAACACCTCGAACAAAGGGGCTCATTAGCATATCAAAGGGGGCTCATTAGCATAATTAGGGGGCGGGACTTAGAAGGTGTGACCTGTCACTTTTTTATGCATACTAATGTGATTGAAGCGGGATTGGTAACACTACTGTTGTGGTCGAATCAACACGATAATCCTACAATTAGTATTGTAGTGTCTCGCTGCGGGAAACACACCAGCTTCATTCTTCTACTTTTACTTCTACTTCTCCTTCTTGTAATTGCCCACGAAATTTTGAACGAAGAACTCGTTTCAGTGTGAACTCATTCCACAGTATGACCACAAGTGTTTTAAACCAGGTAGGCCTACGTTTTTATCTATGTTCTATATCGCCAAGTGTGTGATTACACATGTTACGTATTATATATATAATATTTATTATTGGTGCCGGTGCGTTAAGACCACCTCTAGTGTCGGATTTTGGAAAATGGATTTTGAGTTTTCTAATGGCAGGGACTTTTCTTCCTCTTGACACCGTCGGTTATTTACAAAAAAACACCTAAATATACTTGTGCATCTGTCTTTCTGTGTCTTTTCATTTGTAAACTCCCTCACCCTCTCTCTCTTGATCGCCCTCTCTCAGGAGAACACTTCACTGTCCCGCTTCATTGTAGGATTTCTGCCATGTCTCTCCTTCAGTTTGACCATCTCTGTTATGAAGTTATGGAATACTAAATAAATAAGTAATTAGATACCTTACCGTTACTGCGCTCATAAAGAATGATAAGAATAATGCGTATTGAACTGGTTATATTCATTAGTGAGTTTATTTAAGGTAATTATAGAAGCCCTATTTTATCAGTATGTCTGCACAGCAGTTACAATGCTCAAACTACATTGAATTGTCCCCATTTTCTCTTTAATAGTTACTAACATTAGATATTTTAATGAGATATGGACCGCAAAACAAATGTCCCTGGTTTTCATTTAAAAAATCAAGTCACCGAATGCAAGTAGTTGCCTTAGCTTATTTTATTATGAGATGATGTGAATTACTGTTCAAATTAGTTAATGTAATAATCGTTTTGGTCTTATATTTTTTTCGGGGGGAGGCCCTTTTTCCAGTTTAGAGCAATAGCCCCTCCAAATGTCTGTGCACGTCCCTGGTTAGCCCTACCATAGATTACCCAACAAAAATACTCTGTTACTGACCAATTAATTTGAATACCCTCACACTCACGCAATTGTTTAATACTCAACAGAATTCTACAAAATAATCAGCTAACACAGAGGCAATGGTCTTCTTTAGTATTCACTACACACAAGAGCAGACAAAAAACTAAAATGAATAATTATTAAATGAGCAGCCAACAATCAAAATTATGAAGTTACTGTTTAAGGACATTACAGGCAAAAATATCGTTTTTTCATGTACTTGTACATTTAGTTATTTTGGTCTATTTTGCTTCCATGTTTTCTTTCACTCTAATGGAAAGAAAACTTCAAAAAAACACAAATAAATGGTGTTCGTTTTACCACCATTTCTGAATTCATCTATAGATTTAAAGCTAATCTGCATATTTAAATACTGACTTGATGTAAGTAACTATCTGAGGAAGTTGTGAGGTGCTATGTTTTTATCCTTTTCACCTGCAATGCCTTGGTAACTGCATGCAAATTAGCTCATTTTAATTAGGCCTAGTTAACGCCTAATTTGCATATCAATGTGGTGATTGTGAGGACGTTATATATTTTTGGAAAGGGAAACTGTGCGCAAACAGCAGTAGATATATATTCATTTATTTAAAAAAAAAAAAAAAAAAAAAAGGGGAAAAAAGGGCACTTTCTCTGGAGGAAGAAAAAGGGCAGGGGCTCAAGCCCACTTTGATGTCTGTGTGTGCACGTGCCTGGTGTGGTTGTATTAAATGCAACCACAGATGTGTATTGCAATTAACCTTTTGCATCAGTTTTGTATCAGTTGTAAGTTAGATACTAGATGTAACCATTTACACTGAACTGTTGTAAAGACTAGCATGACTGCATCACTAAATGCAGTAGAGCACCACCTGGTGATGAAAACTGAGCATCAGTGCAACATTAACAGTCATTCGTAGGTCATAACGGCCGGGTGTATGACTCAGATGTTATTAGGCTAAGCTGATTTGTGTGTGAAACCCACAAGAATTTAGGGGAGGACATAATGCTTTCAGCCCACAGCAATAAAAGAGAACAACAGTGTTTAAGATAAGAAAGCTGATGATCAATCCTTTCAAAATATGACTGCACACTTTGATTACCACAGCAAATATTTCCTTTTGCTGGATGTGGACATATTTATTATGTGTTCACTGCATTTGAATGAAGGCATGTTGCAAGACTCATGCGCCCTTTCTTTGCACGTTTCCTGTGGGGGTCTTAAGATATACCGTGTGAATTTGTCTCTTGTGGTGTGGTCTAAGTAAGTGCACCATCAGCAGAGCTTTTTTTTTCTTTATAGTTAAGAACTTCATATTCTCTGCATTGATATTACTGTAATTGTCTCATGCAGGAAGCGTTTCGGCATTATGACAGACAACCTCAAGAGCAGCAAGAGAGAACAACACCAACATGCGCTGTCATGTTTACTCAAACATCAACATTATTTTTATTTAGACACAGAGCTCACAGGACCTGAGAACAGAGAACTGAAACACAAATCTTTGATGCCATCAATGTGTGAAACTACAGAAGCTTCTGTCATGGGAACCTATTCTAATAGTAATACAAAAGCACAAATAAGAAACAAAGAGATATGGATGTCTCAGAATAAAATGTCATTGTTTTTGGGTTTTCATGCAGTTATAATGACGAGGGAAAAAAGGGGCATACCTGAGAATCAAAATAATTATAAAATATATCCATACGACTTGAGTTATAGTATATTTAAGCTTCTGATGCAAAGAGTGGTGCCTCTGTCCTGTTGGCGGATTGCTTTGGAGGTTTGCTTTTTTCACCTTAAGAAAATATAGCGCTTTTATATATAGATTTAGAAAAATCACTCAAGAAAACATATCATGTACATTTCTTCCTTATACAGTAAGCAGGATAAAGTGAATGTAGCATAATATTAGCACATAAACAGACGTTAACGAACTGGGCTGGCTATATTTCAGACTTTTTCATTGTCTTCTTGATCCAGATGATTTGTTTTTTTGAGAGAAAAGAGTACACACCCGGGTATTGTTTTATGCCACACTTGCCACTCATTCCAAAAGAAGTGACACCAACCAGGGCTCCATTGCACAACAGTGGGCCTCCTGAATCCCCCTGGAGAGATAATAAATATACAACATTGCATTTTAAGACACATACATACGCATGAGTTAAGGGGTGACAGGCAGTTTATTTCCTTTACAAAAGAATCAAAATGCACTCACCGCACAGGTATCAGCCACCTCTTCCACGACTGAACCAGCACATATCTGCCCGCTGGTGATAACAGGCTTCCTGTTGTAATTCTTAGGAGAGTTGCACTTCTTTCTATCGATCACGGTCACATGGACAGACCTCAGGACATCTGAAGGAGTCGTGGCGTTGTTGTTTGTTATTCCCCATCCAGCCACCAGACAGCTGGTGCCAGCTGCTGGATATTTGTTGGTGTCCCCCAACGGGAGACATTTCACCGTCTTGGTTTGCATCACCGGTTTGTCAAGCTGATATAATAAAAAAAGAGAAATTTGATGCTGACCAGCTGTATGTTGTCTTTGAGAAATGTAAGGCTTGTTGTGAAATGAATGCTTCATTGATGTTTTGTACCATTTCCCTATGTTGGTGTCATGCATATATTGTACTTATAGCAGCTTATTAATACTTGAAAATGATGAAACTTTCACTAAATGTACTTCCTTCAAGTTATAATCGTCAATCATCAATACAATCATAGTGGATGCCAGTTAATTCCATTCCATTCACTTTGACTTGATTTGGGACATTTAAAGAACATAAACAGATAACATTCTCTCCTGCCTTACCAAACCAAAAAGCGTATATTAAGATCAAACAAATATGTGCCTGAATCATCTTCAACTGTTTCCTAGATTGCAGATTGTTGCACCTTTGCTTCAACTTGGTTACTTGTGTTTACAACTTACCTTGAGCAGCATGAGGTCATTGATCAACGTTGTTGCATCATAGCTGGGATGAGGAAAACTCTTCACCTTGCGGATCTGCCTGGAATCTTTTTCCTTTCCTTTAATGGAGTGCACTCCCAGAATCACTTTCTTAATGCTGAGGGAGAAGAAAACAGAGTTTACAATAAATGTTGAAATGTATCTTCAGTAGCGTTAAATTCATACAGGCAGAATTTTGCTTTTATAAATCTGAAATCTGCAATCCTACTCTGCAAATGTTTCAGTCTCTGTCCTGAAGTACATTTTTTAAGTCTATGTCGGACTCATGTGTCTGTTATTTGTGGGTGTTCAAGAGCTGCTATTACAAATGGAAAATGAACCCCAGTGCAAACAGTAGTTTTATTTTGATGTTATCTTTTTACCATGAATAGTATTTCAGGTTAACTTTACTGTTTTACCAAAATGCAAAATAATTTCTTCATTCAGATGAAAATAATTATAATATTATATAAAACATTTATCACCAGTATAGGTTATACATTAGTTTTAGTGCATACAGTAGGAATGTTTGTATCATGCTCTTACTTTTTACAGTGGGCAGCAGTCAGGACCCATTTTGGATGGATCAGGGTCCCTCCACAGTACGTAGGCTGCATCAGAGCCATGAAAGGCAGCGAGTGGGGAGCCACTTCTTTCCCACCAATAATCTCAGAACCATGAGCTTAAACAGAACAATAATTCAATAATAACAGTTCAATCATTTTGAAAAAAGTATAGAAATGAATCAATAAATGGTAAACCAAATAAATTGTAACACTCTGCCTCAGCTGCACTGTAATATTGAAAGTAAAGCATGACTATGCATTCTGCATGCTCACATGAGTGAGGTAGATATCACAAAGTAAATGCCTGCAATACAAAGAGTGTTTTACTCACATGATTGGACGATGAGGATGACCACACAAGAGATAAAAACAATGAAATCCATTGGGCACAACATTTTTCTTATCTCTCTCTGATGTGACGGTGAATGCTCTTCAACATTATCTTGAAGCAAACACTCGTATTTATGTGTTGCAGTTGAAGGATGTGGTCTGACAGTGGAAATGCATGAGTCAGCAGAATGGACGTAAGCAAGACATGAGAATTGGTGTGTTCGGTCTTCATTTAGAAGCAATGTGGTAACAGTTTTGTCATTTCCCGCTCATCATTAGCATTTGACAGTCTGTGTGTGGTGGAGGCTTTTTATTTACGTGAAGCAGGTCACATCATCAGGGTGATGTTCACGATGTGGGACCACCGCACCAGCTAAAACTGGAGGCTGTTGTCAAGCGTTTCAGCTACGGTGATGAGTGTGTGTTAAAAATGATTCGAAGGACTTCATGAGAAAGTGGAATATTGTCTAAAGTGACACCATGGTAAAGACACGTGATCAATAAGACATAACTCAGAGAAAGAGTTAACTATAAAGAGAAATGGATGCTTATGCAACCTTAAAGCATAATTCAATAATTCACTTAATGTCTTTCTTGTCGAGAGTTAGATGAGAGTACAGAAGCCCTTTTTGTATCTACATTAAATACTGTAATCTACAGCTGGTTAGTTAGCACTTAACTACCAGATTAGACTAGAAATATATTGTATCCTGGCTTTGTCTAAAGGTAACAAAGTCCATTTTCCAGTACCTCTAAAGCGCAATAACATTATATCTCATTTAGTTAATCAGTACAGCTCATGCGTGTGAGCTATGGCAAGCCATTTGAGTATTTATTCCATATCCTTGATATCAGACGGCAGCTGCCTACACTAGTTGGCTCTTTGATTTCACTTGTTAGATATATGGTCAAACTAGTTTGGCACTCTGCTTTACTAGTTAAATAAAACATTACACTAGTCACTCTTTTTCAGCAACTAGTGGCACTTGTGTCCGACTAGTTGTTGTGTTGGACTAGTTACCACATAAGCCTTACTAGTTACGCCAGGAGCAGCACTTGTAGCACCAAAGTCCCAACTTGTAAGCTTTTTGATGACCTAGTGGCCCTCTGACCGTACTAGTGACGCTAAAAGTCTTACAAGTTAACTAGTGCGCTGCAAAAGCTCTGACATGTTAACTAGTTACAAAAAATAGGTAATTTTGGAGAAACCAGCTCGAGTGCGCTAGAATTTGAAAATACACAACCGGAAAAAATCTGCCACTTCCTTACAGAGCCCCTCCTCCAACACACACGAACGCAGATGGGAAGTGTTGAGATCTCCATATTGTTGAATACTTAAAACGAAAGTTAATTATAATCAAGTTTAATCAATTATATTCTTGTATAACCCGCAATGAAAATGCTTCATATTTTATGATTTTCTATATTTACAGTATAAACAAAACACAAGTGGTTTGTTAAATTGAGTGTGTAGATAAGAGGAGAGACAGTTTCTTCTCTCTCCCCTCACAGCAGTACCCAGGGAGGGGGGCTCCTGACTTAAGGAGAAATACATTGAGGCCCCAAAAGGTGGTTATGTCATAGCCGAGAATAATATTTTGCAAGTCCTGCAGAGTAGGGGTCATGTCCTTTTTACACAAACATGGGAAGTTGTGTCTTATGCCATAGCATATGTCTGGTCATGTCCGGTCCTGTACATCAGAGGCCATGCCCAGTTTCCACTAATATGGGTATGGAGGAGGTGTCTTTGGGTTTTTATATCCTGTTTTGAGCTTTAAAACACTGGGTTAGAGAGGAACAGCTTCAGAGCTGGGTTTTTGCTCTCTGTAAGGTTCTCTCAAACTTGGTAAATATCTCTCGAATTTCTTTGTTGAAAGTGGAGTGAATTTCTGGGTTGAATGAGTGGAAGGAATTGATATGTGTTTGTGAGTATTAGTAACCGCCACCTGTGAGGATCTTCCTCCGAATACATGCGGGATATAGGTATGTGTTTGTGAATGTTAGTACCCGCCATCTGTGTCGGAAAAAAGGTATGGAATTGATGTGAATTGATTTGGTGAATGAAAGTTTGAATGTGTTTTTTATTATCACCGGTCTTTTATGAGGAAATGGCTCTAAATTCTATCGGGAGATTTTAAATGTCACAACTGAATTGGGCAGTTGAAGCTACAAATTATGGTAATAAATGTAAAACTGTGAATTAAAGTTTCATATTAGAACATGATCACAGCATGATAGGTTTAGTATGATTATAATGTTGTAACAAGAGAAGGTAAAAACCCTGTATAAGTTTGGACCTATTTTTCTTCAAATAAACTGATCCCACCTTTTGGATTGGGACAACTTAAAAGACATCTGCGCTCTCCTCTCCTGCTTCAAAGGTAAGATTGCACACTGCCACACTCACACTTAGGTAGGGCCACACCTCATTTACTGATATCAAAATCCTTCGGGATCGCTTAAACAGATTTAGGCGGTCGTCTGAATTGAAACAGCAGTTAATTGAACCTGGTTCTTCGGGGAGTTAATAGAGGTGAGATCTTGCTGACGTTGGTGGATCTGAGCCAAGCAGTAAACTTACATAGACTCAATAACTTCGGTTAGGTTAATTAGTAGGTCTGAGTAATTTGCCGGAATAAATTATCAGCTCCTCCCGACTCTTACAGAAGGCTGACAGGCAGGTAGGCCATCCAGTTATTTCAGTCGGGCCGGCTAAAATGATTGGTCGTGCTTTTTACAGTACTACGGCTTCCACAGATGAAAATTTGTTATGGATTTTTTGTCAAAGCACTTAAGATATTCATTGCTATCGGGATGTTAAGAGCATTCCATGGAATATAACAAAAAGTGTATCTCGAGCCGGTTTCTCAAACTTACATACCCCACCTTTAAGTGCTTTGACAAATAATCCATAATAAAATGTCATCTGTGGAAGCCGTAGTACTGTAAAAAGCACGACCAATCATTTGAGCCGGCCCAGCTAAAATAACTGGATGGCCTACCTGCCTGTCAGCCTTCCATCTGTGCACAAACTTATCTTGTGCCCTCATTGGTCATGTGCACGTTTGTGTGTGTTGGAGGAGGGGCCCTGTAAGGAAGTGGCAGATTTTTTCCGGATGTGTATTTTCAAATTCTCGCGCACTCGAGCTGGTTTCTCCAAAGTTACCTACCCGACCTTTAAGTGATGTTTGAGTTGACCTATTTTGATATAAGAATGTCCTTTTTATGTTAGATATCATCATCATCACTGTCATTTAAACACATGTAAATGCACTGTGCTCAATGCACCAGGCGATGGTGCCAGACAGGCTGTTAGTGTGTTTTTCACCTCCTGCTCTCTTTTCTCTTAGTCTCTTTGTCCAGTCCAGTTGACACGCATCCTATCTGTTCCTGCCGGTACCGACTAGACTGGACGATCATTGAGGAGGCACACCTGGAAGAGTTCTGTCTCTCCATGGATTCATGATCTGTTGCTGACTACAGAGCTTAAGTGAAGTCAGCAGCTCCCAGTACGACTGGAAAATGTTATAGATGCCATTGCTCCCACCAAGGTAAAGGAAGTGTCTGGCAAGAAAATATCTCCATGCAGAAAGGCATGGCATGGTTTTTCGCCACCTGCACAGGCGAAAAACAAATCTCCATTTTGAAATCTATAAAGAGAGACTTGGCTTTTATAATTTGGAATTGAAAAATGCATAAAAGTCTTTCTTCTCTGACATCATTGCCAAAAACAAAAACAATGTACGTGCCTTGTTTGCTACCGTCGACAGACTAACAAACCCCCCAGTGTCAGTAGCCTTTGAGCTTCTATCCACCACGGCCTGCAATGATTTTGCCTCCTTCTTCACTGACAAAATTCAGAAAATCAGACAAGCAGTCAGTGCCTCTGTATCAGGTACAGCAGATGTGTTGTCTCTGTGTTCACTTAAAATAAATTCAAACACAATTCCATCTGATTAATGATAAAAACCTAGAGGACGTTATACAACTTCTGAAATCCTCCTCCTGCTGCCTTGATATTAGTCCAACAGGCTTTTTCAATCATGTTTTTCATTGCATGGCCTCAGATCTACTTCATATAGTAAACAAGTCTGTTCACTAAAAAATCTATTAGAAAACTGCAGCTGATTCAAAACGCTGCTGCTCGAGTCCTCACTAACACTAAGAAAGTGGATCACATCAGTCCAGTTACCTTGGTTGCTGATTGGCTAATGGTTACACAAGACAAAAAACCGTTATGACATCATAAAGTGGCCAAAATCTGATCAGCTCATTTTCAGACTGGTTTTTATATAAATGGATCAGGACAAAAAGAGAGAGAATCTTTGTTCCTGAAACTTTCAGATACATGTTGATGTAGAAGAGACATGAAGAAGAGGGGACACATGTTGATGTAGAAGAGACATGAAGAAGAGGGGACACATGTTGATGTAGAAGAGACATGAAGAAGAGGGGACACATGTTGATGTAGAAGAGACATGAAAAAGAGGGGACACATGTTGATGTAGAAGAGACATGAAGAAGAGGGGACACATGTTGATGTAGAAGAGACATGAAGAAGAGGGGACACATGTTGATGTAGAAGAGACATGAAGAAGAGGGGACACATGTTGATGTAGAAGAGACATGAAGAAGAGGGGACACATGTTGATGTAGAAGAGACATGAAGAAGAGGGGACACATGTTGATGTAGAAGAGACATGAAGAAGAGGGGACACATGTTGATGTAGAAGAGACATGAAGAAGAGGGGACACATGTTGATGTAGAAGAGACATGAAGAAGAGGATTTTGCATAATGTTTACCTTTAATGTGTTTCATTTTTGTAAAGGACTTTGTGTTGAAAGGTGCTATATTACCAAACTTGGTAACACTTTATAGAATAGAATTGGGGAGGGATGAAACCCTCTTTAATGGTCACACATGCAGAGCACACAGCACACACAGTGAAATGTGGCCTCTGCATTTAACCCATCCTAGTACCAGGAGTCTAGGAGCAGTGGGCTTATATTAAGGTACACAAATTGACCATCAACTAGGTTTCTTTTTCAGAAACAAGTCCTGTTTCTCGCTTGAGGCCAGGAAAAGTCTCTGTGACCTTTTGACCTGTGCTGGACTATGGTGATCTGATCTGAATGCACCTGCCCATTACCTGATCAAGTTAGATGCCGCCTATCACAGTGCACTGATATGTGTTACTAACTGTAAAGCACTTACTCATCACTGTACCCTGTATGCCAAGGCAGGTCTGCCATCACTTACTCTACGGAGGCTCAGTCACTGGTACATGTTTATCTATAAAGCCATGTTGGGTAAACTCCCGTATTGTATCTGCTCTCTGATAACACAGAGAGTTGCAAGCAGCTATTGTCTGAGCTCGCATGATGTAGTCTTGTTAGATGTGCCAAGAGCAAGGACTGTCTTAGGTAAGACAGCTTTTATGTGCGCAGATCCACTTGCTTGGAACAATCTTCAGCAAGAATTGAAACTGAGCAATTTCATTCCTCTGCATGTTTTTAAAGCTAGTCCAAGGGAAATGCTCTTTGAAACTATGGGTACTTGTAAATGTCGATAAGTATGTAAATGTAGCTTGTAAATATGTTGTATGATGTCCTGTATTGTTTTATGTTGTTTTATGTTTCATGTGGAACCTATTTGCTGCAGGTCTCCCTTGAAAAAGAGATCTATGATCTCAATGGACAATCTGGATAAATAAAGGTTTGAAATTAAATTAAATTAAATGTGCATTAACATGCATATTAGCAGTATATTGGCTCTTTATTAGACAGTATTAAACACTTATTAATGCCTTATTCTACAGGACCTTATTCTACAAGTAATAAGCCATTAGTTGAGAGTTTGTCCTCAATAACCCTCTAATTAGTGCTTATTTATTGCAAGTAAGGAAATTGTTGTACATGAGTTTTGGTCTTAATATGCTCTGCTCAATATGGGCCTAATAAGGCAGCAGTACCACAATAATAGTAATTCTCCCATAATAACACTTAACAAATATGATCTATTCTTATGTAACAATACATGAAACTATAAGTGTTAATGGTGTCTAAATAACTCAAAATTAGGTCTTTCTATCTAAGAACATGTTCCCTATTTTAAAGTGAAGTCTTGCTCATAACCAATAAGCTAGTAGTTTGACTCTAATTGACCTGAACAGGTTCCCTATTCTAAAGTTACCATTTCCTCTCTGGCTCCCAAAACCTAATCACCAGCCAATCACAGCGCTGTCCTGTCACATGCTGGCTGCAGGAGTGTGTGTGTGTGTGTGTGTGTGTGTGTGTGTGTGTGTGTGTGTGTGTGTGTGTGTGTGTGTGTGTGTGTGTGTGTGTGTGTGTGTGTGTGTGTGTGTGTGTGTGTGTGTGTCGTACCAGCGTCTTGTACTCGATCTGCTGTCTGATCAGTTTGTCTTCACTCAGAGAGTAGCGAGCCTCTCCTGTGATGGCGTCGATCGGACCTTTCTCCATCTGCTGCTTTATGGCGCAGAGCAACATGAAGAGAGGCTCCCCTGCACACTCCTGAGAACACACACACACACACACACACACACACACACACACACACACACACACACACACACACACACACACGCACGAGAGAACATCACAGCGTCAACACAATAGTATCACAAGGCGAAAAGTTCTGTACATTTCTGATAACGTGTGATCAAAACGACAAGATATTTATGCCTCACACACACTTCATGTTGCTCGGTGTACTCACCTTGAGGAATTTGTGCAGGAGGAAGGCAAACCAGTTGGTGAGCATCTTCTCCGCGACGGATTCCGTTCTGAAATGACAACAAAAAAAACATGTGAAAAACTAAATTTAACTCCATTAATATTCCGAAAACCTTTACAAAAAAGTTGCATTATTCACGAGGTAATGTGCAAAACTTCAGGGAGGAGGTTCGGCTCGTACAACACCTCTTCACACTTTGTAAATACATTATAGCACACACATACTGAAATTAACCTCAACAGTACATTCAAAGTAGGCACACGTTGAAATATATGTTTTATTAAACCACTAAAGAGAGGTTCAGACACATTAATAAGTGTTTTATAATGACTAATAAAGAGCCAATATACTGTTAATATGCATGTTAATTAACAACTAGTTGATGGTGAATTTGTGTACCTTAATATAAAGTGTTATCATAAACTTGCTTTGCCTTGCCTGGCAGTACTGGTTTATCAATCTGATCTCTGGGGGAAAGGGCGTGGAGGCGAGGGACGACTGAAGGCGAGAAAAACAGATCTGAAGGAGAAAAAAGGATCTGAAAGCGAACTAGAAAATGCATTTCTTGCAGAAAATGCGTGGGAATGCTGTAAACTGTGAACATGTGTGGCTGAATTTAGCTGAAAATGCAGAAAAAGCTGAATATTTGAATAGCTGAATGGTCTCTGTAGCTGCTTTTAGCTACAAAAACCAAGTAAGTGTGTTGCTGAACTTAGCGGAGAAATGCAGAAAAGTGAAATGATTTGAATCAAAATGTTACAGCTGAAATGCATTGCAATGACTTTCTTGAAAACTTGAAAGTGAAATGTTAAACTGGAAGAGTAGGAAAAATAGTGAAGAAGCTTAATATTTAAAAGAAACGGTTTAAAAAAGGTATAAACAACGCCATGTATAGCCTCAATGTCCTGAAATAGCTGAATAAGTTAAAGGAGAGGTGTCATGCTTTTCCGGTTATTACCCGTCCCCTTGTGTGTTATGAAGGTTTTTATGCATGTAAACGGTGTGCAGAGTCAAAACCCTCAAAGTGCACCCTGTAGCGAGTAAAACTCTAACACAGAAAATACCTCCCCAAAACGCCTCGTTGGAGATACGTCATTGTCCATTTCATTCTTCCATTTCGTTCCGGGTACGGCATGATATCAAGCCGTACCCGGAACGAAATGGACCAATCCGTGGAGCCGTTACGTTACGTCCGCGGAGCCGTTACGCTAAGCCCCCGCTGATTGGTCCAAATTGACCAATCCACGGACTTCCTTACACACACATCTGTGTGCAGGGAGCAGGCAGCTCAGCTGATTTCTCCTCCCTGGCTGCAGGCTGATAACAGACAGTTGGGATCGCGGCGAAATTCTCTCTGCAGACCCATTCTCACAGCGTTTATCAACCTTTGTCTTACTCAATATCAAGCCACACTTATTGTTTTTACTTCCGATGTGAGTTTGTGTGTGCTCAGGATGAGTTTGGCTGTGTTTCGCTGTGTATCGCTAAACAAGGAAACAACACCTCCACGGAGCTCAGCGCGATTCACAACGTCCCGACCAATCAGAGCACACTGTGCTCACAGGGAGGGTGGGGGCTGGAGCTATTGGAGCTACAACGAGCCGTTAAAGGCAGAGAGTGAAATTCAGTGAATACACGTAGTTTACAGAGATGCTGTATGAGAAACCAATGTGAGTTTGGAAAAATGCACAATATAAATCTATTCTAGTAGACCTCAACAATGGAATTATGATCAGTGGAAATGGCCATGACACCTCTCCTTTAATAGTTGAATAGTTTGTGGAGCTGAAAGTAGGCTGAAGGAGTTAGATATCAGATGTACGTAGTAGTATAAGTTCAAGTAGCATTACATCTATAGGGCTTTTCTTTTGAAGGGGTGTGTGGTTTTGGAGAGTGTGAGGTGTAGAGAAACGAAATGAGATCTGACATCAAGCAATGGGAGGTTCACCCATAACAACAATGGTGTGTGTGTGTGTGTGTGTGTGTGTGTGTGTGTGTGTGTGTGTGTGTGTGTGTGTGTGTGTGTGTGTGTGTGTGTGTGTGTGTGTGTGTGTGTGTGTGTGCTTGTACCAGTCTGTCTGTGAGCGTGTCTGCTCTGATTAGATGATGTCACTCAGCTGTTCAGGGCCACAGTGTGATGGCTTGGTGGCGTTCTGAGCTTGTCAGTTGGAGTTATGACATCATCACACAGGTGTTTGAGCTAATGAGGTGTTATCATAACAACTGCACTTGAGCCCAGAGATCCAAGGTTTCCATTGATCTGAATGAGAGATAAAGCTCTTACAGTTGGAATGAAGTCTCTAGCTGAAAGTATGTGGAAGGAGAAGCATTTGGCGTAAGGTGTAGTTAAAGAGGATTTGAAGGCATCTCCCATTGACTTCCATGTTAAAAAAAGAGTTTAAAAAGCTGAATATTTCAAAAAGTATAAAATATTTTTAAAAAGTTGAAGGTTTCCATCGATTCCTGAAAAGGCTGAATAGTTTCATATTTGAATGGTTTCTGTAGCTGAAAGTAGGCTGAAGTTATGGGGAGCCAAAGTATTGGTGAAATAAGGGGAAGAATAAATATTTGAAGAACTATAGTGGAATGCTAATAAAAAAGGATCTGAAAGTGAAAAAATAAAAATAAAAGATTAACTCATGGCATGATTTATACTTGTAAAAACGAACAGGAAATACTTTTTTTTTGTGTATATGTAAATGTGCAGATGCAGAACTGTGATCATTGTCAGTTGATGCCAGCCGCACATCAAAGATGCAGAGACTTACAACAAAAATCGCCTCTGAGAACCTGAGCACCTACGCTGCGGTCATATCTATCTTCACCTACACTATTTTGCTCAACAGGGATTTTACCTGCACCTGCAAACCACAAGCCTCGATCTGCTTCCTGTACATGCTTCTGCCAGCCTTTATCATTTTTGTATTAATACTGGTGGCGGACAGTTCGTTCCAAAGAGTCTGTAGATACTATTGCTCATGCTCATGTCGTAAATACTCCTGCGATCTTTGCTGTTTTTATGCCCATCATTTTTTAAGGGCATTATTAGTCGCCTTGCTGTGGGTTGCTTTTTTGTTCCTCGATGGAGACTGGTATGTTTGCTGTCAGAATGAGGGCTCTGAACAACAGGCAAAGTTAGCCTGCATAGCTGAGAAGGATATCGAGGTCAACGAGAAAGTTCTTAAAGCTGAACTGAAATACACATCCCTGGTAAGTGCTTCCACTCTGGATCTACTTTATCAGCATCAGTTCTATCTGAAGTAATGCTGTTGTGTTATAACCATCTTTCTTTCTTTCTTCAGGTTAACGGTGGCTTTATTCTATCAGGAATAGTTTTAGTGGCTTTCTTCTTGACATTGTGCAAATGCAAATGCAACAAAAGATTTCTGTATGAAAAACTGATTATAATAGAGGAGGGCAATGTGCTGAAAGAGGTTCTGAGGAATTCAGCAAAAGAGAAGTTGACTGAAGAAATTAAGAAAAACATCCTTGCAAAAGAATGGAAAGAGCCTTTCGATGTTGCCAAAGAGCTGATTGAAAACCCAGGAATCCAAAAAAAACCTGAACCAGAGGAGTTCGAAATGGGGACACAATAATCAGAGAACGAGGTAAAGAATACAAAAAATAACACCATTTTGTTTTCATTCAGTCGGCCTCAAGGCCTGCAGCAACATATTGTTTGTAGGAAGATAAGTAGGTGACATTTTATGAGCAGTTTCCAAAAATGGCGTTACTTGACTTTATTCTGTGTTTGAGCAACAAGAATGCACAATCTTAGGCCTAGGCTCCACGGGAACGAAAACCGGTTGAATCCGCATATTTCTCTTGCGTATAGCCCTTTAAGCTACACAATGCCGTAACGGAACGGTAGAAACGGACCCTGCAAACGACAACGGGTCCAAAGGTGGATAGATCTGGGAACGGCTCCGTGTGGTAGCCTATACGGTCATCCGTTTCTGATAATGACGACGCAATAGCCCCGCCTCTCCCTGCCTCTGCTGCTCACCCCCGCAAAAGTACACTGCACACTGAATTCAGATTATTTATCTTTATCTCGATATGGACATAAACGCGAGTGAAGTCTAATCTGACAGGACGGAGACACGCAGCTCCTCCCGCTGTGATGCAGCGGGAGCAAAACACACACTTCAAGTCAGATCATCACCCTTAGCTATTTTAATTACCTCTCAAACTACCTAAACTAGTTATAAATATGTTTATTTTTACTGTCGGGTCACTCATTACTGGATCAGCTGCTGCATGAGACAGACACTGACGCTGTCAGAAGAGAGGAAAAAGAGACAGCCTCCGTGTATTTTATTATTATATATCATTATATCATCGTTATTCATTTGTTTTAAAGCTCAATAAATAACAATGAAGACCTTTGACCGGCACTTTTATAATTTTGTCCGGAAGATTTAAATGTTAACACACGTTGACCGGCGAAAAACTCTGCCCGGTTCCCTCGGCCCCCACCGCGGAGAATAAACAGAAGTGCAGCCATGACAACCATTCTTCTTCACTGCTTTTGTGGAGGAAGTTACAGCGCCACGTACAGGCTCGGCATATGTACTGCAGCTTTTCCAGCGGTTGGATCTAAACGGAGCTGTCTCGTGTGGCAAGACACTATCCGGTGTATATTGCGTGTGGACGGAAGCTTTTTGGCGATTGCGTTTGCGTTAATCCTATGCGTTTTGCCGTATGCGTTCCCGTGGAGCCTGGGCCTTAGTCCCGCCCAAATGTTCCGGGTGTTACAGCCTTTGAAGTCAGATTCCACCTTGTCTTTGTACTGTCTCTTTGCACCGCTGATTGCTCTCCGGAGATCATACTTAGATTTCCTGTACTCCTCCAAATTCTACTGTGGCAAAACAGATAATCATGTGGCAGCTTTTCAATAATAAGGGCGGTGACATTTTTATAACGTCACCGCCCTGATAACGTTTTATCAGGGCGGTGAAAATAATGTTTTCACCGTTCTTCCAGCAGAAACAGAAAGCTCTATAATAATGAGAAGATAACTCAGTATAGAGTGTTGCAGTGACGAGTCCTAAAACCCGGAAGTGAGTTAGCATTTTACCACTTCCTGTTCCCTCGTCTCAGAGCCAATGGGATCTCTCCATAGGATTTAGGATAATATCTGGAAATAAGGTCTGTGGTTGAGACACATTTAAGAGACGGATCACGTTTTGTTCTACGACATTAAATCCATCAGCAGTGACCCCACTGGAGATTTCTGAAGAGTTGACGTGTCTGAAAAACGATGGTTGTTACCAAGTGGCTGAATAGGACTACAGAAGTTGTCGAGGCCGTTGTACGTCATTACACCGAACACGTATACACTCCTCTAAATTTGTTTGCCCTGTTCTGCTTGAAAGCAAGTACCCGCCTCCTGCAAACTGTTCAAACAAACGCTTCAACTCGTACCATTTTGAATCTGTAGTTTTGAATCTCGATCTTAAGTTGGCGTGACGTTGAAGTCGTGCGACTCGGCTGTAGTTCGTTTATAGCATAACGTTAGCATTTTGCTTCTGGCGATTAGATTTACAATTCGAAAATTATAAAAGTAGGGTAGACATGTGGAGATTATTCGGCTGAACAAAACGTGCATTTATCTAACAGGTTAGTTTTCCACAGACCTTATTTCAAGCTATTTTCCAAAATCCTATGGAGAAATCCCGTTGCTTTTTTGTTGAGGGAACCCATGCGCAGCTTACTTCCGGGTAAATACGTCATCCCTGCACCACTCTATTGAGGATAATGGTAACTGTTAGAGCCATTTTCCTTGAGTTATTATTGTCTGATAGTTAGGCTTGATAATAATATAAATTAGATTAAACTCACCATCTAAAGGTATTTTTGTGAGTCATGTAAATGTATTAATTTAAGGCTCACTTATTATTTGTTATGTGCGTCAGTATCACGTGTATGGCTATATGCCTATATATGGTAGGTTGATAGGACACAGCTGATGGTGATGAGACGGGGAAACGGAAAAGTCTTTTGACCGTGTTCTTTTTGTTCTTTTGGAGACTATTAACTTTGATTTAAGATGAAGCGAAGAAATGTGTGGACTAACGAATAAAGCTCATCTGACTCAACCATGTTCTCAGCTCATTTGTTTGGAAACAAAGAGAGGCGCGTCAAAACCCACAACCCGATAGAGGTGGCTATTAAATTCGTAGACAAGGATTAAAACGCCACCACATTAGTCAAAAGACTCCGTAAGCTGTGGATAAAAACTTCGAAGGACAAGCACAGGATTCGTGTGGATTTCAGCTCTGCTTTGGAAACAGCGATCGGACGTTCTAAAGTGCCGTGAGGAGGAGGCCGTGAGTAAACCATGCCGGCCCGGAATCTATGAATGAAACGCTGTTTACAATGGGATCGCTTCATCAAACAATGCAAGGACTGATGTGTGCATAGTTACGGATGTTTGACAAAACGAAAGGGAAATCCATCCAGTGATATCATGATGCTTACTGGGGATGATATGAAATGAAGATAATCCACAATTGCTGTTGGAATGCTTAAACAATGAAATGCATTAATGAACTATCACGCAGTTAAGGAAGCGGACGTTAAAGGAATGTTTGGCACAAAAACAGGATTCACGAAGAACTGTTCTTGGAAATATTAATGACTTTATTTCATGTGGATTAATTGAAGAAAAAACAAACAAAAATAAACAATGGATCCTGATATTCCTCCAGCTGATGTTGCAGAGGAGAGATTTAAAACTCTCAGCCAATCGCGAAGAGGAAAACTTGGAGCATGCACCTGCAGAATGAATGAAATTAAAACATTACTGGTGCGAGGTGGAAATATGGAAAAGGTGGATGAAGCTGTTGCAACGTTCAAGATGTTACTCAATGAATCTATTGAGTGTCATGGACATGTTCAAATGCTTTTATCTGAGGAAATAAGGGAAACTGAGAGAATGGATTGGTATGAACCAAAAATGTCTGCATTCACGAATTTCCTTAAGGATGTGGAAATGTGGAAAAGCTCTCAAATGGATCCTCAGATACTGATTGAACCCCATGACAGTGTTTCCAATGCATCACACAGGAGGAGCTCAAAAGCAGGATCAACAACTTCTTCTGCTTCCTCAACCCACCTCAAAATAGCCACAGAAAGAGCTGCCCTCCCTGCCCGGGCAGCAGGATTAAAGGAAAAGCATGCACTTGAAATGGAAAAGGCTCAACTGCAAGCTAGATTCGAACGGATGGAAATGGAAGCCAGCCTAGCTGAATCTGATGCAAAAATGAAAGTTCTGGAGCATTTTGAGACTGGTTCAGAAAATCCAACACAAGACGGCATGAATGACTATGTAAAAGACTACAGAGTAAAACCACATATGTCAATGGATGCAGAGCCGTCTCCAATTACCTTTGCTGAGTTTGGAGCCATTCCCAAAACACCACTTCAAAGGCTTCTATACCAACAACCAAGACCACCAGAAAATATTGATAATACAAACCAAAGCCCTCAACACACAGCTAGAGATGCAGGAATTACAGGGACAAATAATAATGACAATTTCCTGACTGTGATGCAGAGACAAAATGACATTGTTAATTTACTTGTACTTCAACAAAAGCAAACATCACTGCCCACTAGGGAAATCCCAGTCTTTGATGGCAATCCCCTGAATTATCAAATATTTGTGAGGGCATTTAAACATGGCATTGAGGAGAAAACCACCAGTAACCAGGATCGATTATATTACCTGGAGCAATATACTTCGGGATCCTGCAGGGAACTGGTGAGAAGCTGCCTTCATATGGATGCTAATAGTGGCTTTGCTGAAGCTAAGAGACTGCTAAAAGTGCATTTTGGAGATGACCTCAAGATAGCAAACGCATATATGGGGAAAGCTCTCAACTGGAACACTATAAAGGCAGAGGATGGAAAGTCACTGCACTGTTATGCACTTTTTCTGAGAGGCTGCTGTAATGCAATGAGGGATCTGCAGGACATGGAGGAGCTGGACCTGCCATCCAACCTACGGCTCATTCTTTCAAAGTTACCTTACAAACTAAGGGAGAAGTGGAGAACAGCAGCTTGTGACATTCTGGAGCGGAGCCATCAAAGAGCAAGATTACATGACCTTGTGGTATTTATTGAAAGACAAAGTAGAATACTTCAAGACCCTCTCTTTGGCGACATTCCCGATCAACTTAACAGTATAAAGACGGCTTTCAAGACCAAGACTCTTGTTGATTCATATAGAAATAAGAGCAAAGGAAGCAGTTGTGCAACCACAGTGGCTATAGTGTCAGACAGCCGTGCAGAGAAACCCAAAGAAGACAAATATCCTGTTAAAAGCTACATTTCCTCCACTAACAATGACACCTCATGTACTTTTTGTACAAGTAAGCATCCTTTAGCTGAATGCCATAAAATACATTCAATATCTCATGAAGCTAAAATTGAGTTTTTGAAAGAGAAGGGACTATGCTTTGGCTGCCTGAAGGTGGGGCACTTGAGCAGAAACTGTAACAGGAGAATGACCTGTCAAATCTGTCATTCTAGACACCCAACTATTCTGCACATTAAAAGATCTTCTAAGCCTGAAACTGAGAACTTTAAACATGATAAGGCACAGCAGAAGAGTGGAGGAGCAAGGCCTGAAGATACATCCATCAGCAGTGCTCTTGTTTCAGTAGGAGAAGGTGAAGGAATCGGGGCTGGTAAAGACAGCATACTTGCCATAGTGCCAGTGAAAGTGAAACTCTGCCATGGAAATAAAAGTATACTGACCTATGCATTCCTGGACCCTGGTAGTACCGACACATTTTGCACAGAGGAGCTCATGAGGCAGCTTGGTGCTAGAGGACGGAGAACTGAAGTCCTTCTTCAAACGATGGGAACAGAGAAAACAGTCAGGAGTTTTGAGTTGACGAGTCTAGAAGTGGGACATATGGAAGATGGCCCATATATACATTTGCCCAAGGTTTACACTCAGAACAAAAGAAACATTCTTACCCAGGCGGACCTCAAGAAATGGCCTTATCTGCAGGAGATCCAAATAAGAGAAATAGATGCTGACGTGGGACTTCTTATTGGAGTAAATACTCCAAAGGCTATGGAACCATGGAAAGTTATAAATAGCCAAGGAAATGGCCCCTATGCAGTGAAAACACTGTTAGGATGGGTCGTTAATGGTCCACCTAATGCTTCCACAGATCCGGATGATGAAACCCCTGTGGCAGTAGTGAACAGGACCTCAATTGTTCACCTTGAGAAGCTTAATGAAAGACAATATATTAATGACTTTCCAGAAAACGAGTATGAAGAGGAAAGACAAATGTCAGCTGATGACCGAAAGCTCCTGCAGAGGAGAGAAAAGAGGAAAGATTGCTCCACTGATCTTGCAGTAAAGCAGGATAAAGGAAAGCGACTGAAGAATCAGATGCTTCTGCTCAAAAGGCCTACAGCTAATGCACTAAGACTTTCAGTAGAGGACACGGAAAATGCTGAAAAGGCCATTATTTGCCACGAGCAGAGACAGCATTTCAAAGAGGATTTTGCCTTGCTGGATAAAGCCAAACAGTGCAATAGAGGAAGCTCCCTATACAAGCTGGACTCTATCATTGATGCTGGGATTCTGAGAGTTGGAGGAAGAACTACAAAGATGGATATGCCAACTGACTTCAAACATCCAATGATTCTACTTAAACATTCTCGTATTTCCAAGTTGATACTAAGCCACATACATCATCAAGTTGGTCACTCAGGTCACATGCTCTCCAAACTCCTTCAACGTTACTGGCTATCAGCTGCAAACTCTTCAGCCAGGAGGCAGGTGCAATACCTTGCTGACCTGTTTTGGAAGCGCTGGACCAGGGAATACCTTCCTTTGATGCAAGAACGGCCCAACTGGAATACTATCAAAAGAAACTTCACCCCCGGAGACCTGGTCGTCAACGTTGATGAGAATGCACCGAGGAACACTTGGCTCCTGGGACGTGTAGTTAAGACCCTTCCTGGTTCAAAAGGACTTGTTAGGAGTGTCCTGGTTAAAACCAAGACAAGTACCATTGAAAGACCGATAACTAAGTTATGTCTGCTCCTGGAGGCAATAGACTGAGCCTACTAAGCCTTAGCCTTTCAGTCACGTGTACCTCTGACTGTTAGACAAAAGGACTAGACTCTTGGTCTCCTACCTCCCCATCAAAGGCTGCCTTTTGAACAGCAGAACATTACAGACAATTAGTACTAGACCTACACATTCAGTACTGGTCTTACTGTGGACTTGAAAGTATGCAATTATGAACTTGAAAGTATGCAATATACTATGCTACGTATGGATGTTATATGTTTTGTTAAAATGACTCTTGATATATTATAATTGGTAATTGCTATGTAATAAGCAATTAGGGGCTGGTATGTTAGAGCCATTTTCCTTGAGTTATTATTGTCTGATAGTTAGGCTTGATAATAATATAAATTAGATTAAACTCACCATCTCAAGGTATTTTTGTGAGTCATACTATGGTTTAAAATGTATTAATTTAAGGCTCACTTATTATTTGTTATGTGCGTCAGTATCACGTGTATGGCTATATGCCTATATATGGTAGGTTGATAGGACACAGCTGATGGTGATGAGACGGGGAAACGGAAAAGTCTTTTGACCGTGTTCTTTTTGTTCTTTTGGAGACTATTAACTTTGATTTAAGATGAAGCGAAGAAATGTGTGGACTAACGAATAAAGCTCATCTGACTCAACCATGTTCTCAGCTCATTTGTTTGGAAACAAAGAGAGGCGCGTCAAAACCCACAACCCGATAGAGGTGGCTATTAAATTCGTAGACAAGGATTAAAACGCCACCACAGTAACGCCTTACATATTAACGACAGTGGGATGCAGTATTAGTAGAAAAAAGGTGTGAACGATGTTGTTAATCTGAAACAGACTTTTCTCAAATAACTTGTTTAAGAAAAAACATGCTACATTATAAAATGAAGCCTACTGTTCATAGAGACTTCAGTAAGAGAAATTGTGTAAGTGAGCTGCAAAAAAACAAGTCTGCGCAGAGGTTAACATAATGTTTTTGATGTTTGATGGCCATCTCTGTCACAGAAATATGTTGCTCCCAATCTGGTGAGACACATTTTTTTTCACAGTATTTATTGGCGGTTGCAATGCTATCGCTGATACACAGATCTGGGTGTGCCATGATGACACACATTTGGGGTTCACAAGATAATACGGTGCCAGCATCCCTGTCACTGCTTGTAAAAACAAACAGGAAATGCTTTTTTTGTGGGTATATATAAATGTCCCGCTGCAGAACTGTGATCATTGTCAGTTGATGCCACCCGCACATCAAAGATGCAGAGCCTTATAACAAAAATCGCCACTGAGAAGCTGAGCACCTACGCTGCGGTCATATCTATCTTCACCTACACTATTTTGCTCAACAGGGATTTTGCCTGCACCTGCAAACCACAAGCCTCGATCTGCTTCCTGTACATGTTTCTGCCACCCTTTATCATACTTTTCTTAATACTGTGGACGGACAGTTCTTTCCAAAGCGTCTGTAGATACCATTGCTCTCATTGGGAATGCTCCTCCTGCGGTCCTTGCTGGTTTTATGTCCGTCACCTTGTAAGGGCATTATTAGTCGGCTTGCTGTGGGTTGCTTTTTTGTTCCTCGATGGAGACTGGTATGTTTGCTGTCAGAATGACGGCTCTGAACAACAGGCAAAGTTAGCCTGCAAAGCTGAGAAGGATATCAAAGACAACGAGAACGTTTTCAAAGCTAAACTGAAGAACACATCCTGGGTGAGTGCTTACACTCTGGATCTACTTTATCAGCATCAGTTCTATCTGAAGTAATGCTGTTGCATTATAACCATCTTTCTTTCTTTCTTTCTTTCTTTCTTTCTTTCTTTCTTTCTTTCTTTCTTTCTTTAGCAAATCGGTGTCGGTACTCTATCTGTAATTATTTTAGTGGCTTTCGTCTTGACATTGTGTGTAAGAGGAAAAGAAAAAAGTTCTTTTTCCAACGAAACATTTCTGAATGACAAAATTATTATAATAGAGGGCAATGTGCTGAAAGAGGTTCTGAGGAATTCAGCAAAAGAGAAGTTGACTGAAGAAATTAAGAAAAAAATCCTTGCAAATACATTGAAAAAGCCTTTCGATGTTGCCAAAGAGCTGATTGGCCCAACAAAGCCAGTGGAAGGCACGCCACCGCCGACTCTTCTAGCAGCAGGAAGCAAAAAAAAACCTGAACCAGAGGAGCTCGAAATGGGGGCACAATAATCAGAGAACGAGGTAAAGAATACAAAAAATAACACCATTTATTTTTCATTCAGTCGGCCTCAAGGCCTGCAGCAACATATTGTTTGTAGGAAGATAAGTAGGTGACATTTTATGAGCAGTTTCCAAAAATGGCGTTACTTGACTTTATTCTGTGTTTGAGCAACAAGAATGCACAATCTTAGTCGTGTGGTAACAGTTGTGTTTTTTCTAAACTTGTGTTAGGGTTAGGGTTAGGGGATACATCAGGTTAAAATCTGATTATGAAGAATGCAAACCATTTTTATGATATAACATAATTTAACATTCCTTAACATTTTTCTATTTAATCAGCAACTGCAACACGTTTGGTCATTACAATCTTTGAAATGAATACTTTGCACTGGACATGCTTTGATAGTTTCTGCTATTTTTTTCTCAAATTGCAAGTCGCTTTTTCTTAGTGTGTGTTGTAGACTGGATTTGCATTAAGTGATGTTTGAGTTTACCTATTTTGATATTAGAATGTCCTTTTGATGTTAAAAATCATCATCACTTTTATTTAAAGTGGACCTATCATGCTATATTTGAATAATATAGTGTAGGACCATACCTATATGAGGCATATTTATACTTTTTTTTTTTCAAAATGCCAAACAGATCATGCATTTTAGCCATGCCTCATTTTGCTCAATTTGAAATGTTTTAGATCTGTTTTAGCAAGGGCTGATTCTGTGAGAACAGCACCACCTACAGGCCTGGCATATGTACTACAGCGAAGTAATGTTGATCAATATCTCCTGATGTGTCAGTAATATGCAGTTATTGTCAGGACCTCGACACAAACTGATGAACCCAAATGCACGACCCAGAGACAAAGTCTTGAATGTAAAAAAATGTAATTTTAATTTCACAGATCAGGTAATCCCTCTTAACCGAGTAGGTACTGGAAATAACAAAAGGCGCTCACAAAGAGGAAAAAACTAGGCATAACAAAAAGAGAAAAAACTTAAGTCTACAAAATTAACAAAAGAAACAAAACCTGACATGAGTGAAAGCGATCCTTTCTGAGCTGAGGCTTGGCACGACCATTCGGAGAAACAAACAAGACGAACTGACACAGGACAGGGGAGAGACAGGACTATTTAAACATGAGGTGAGTGGGAACAGGTGGAAATAATCAGGGGCGGTGCAGACACTGATGATGGCGGGAAAAACACACAAGGGGAGGAAGAAACAGGGCCTGAAATGAAAGACAAGAGGTAGGTACAAAATAAAACAGGAAATGACAGACAAAATACACAAACATAACTAACACATTTGACGATACACAACAGTTATTCCCTGTTCTGGTGGGATAAAACAATACATGTCTTCCTCAATTTAAAGCAGCATTGTTCAGGAGACCTGTGATCATGTGTTGTGGCTAAAGTGTTTGCAATTGGTAACATATAGACACATCTAAAAAATACGACAGCAGTCATTTTGATTCTGGTTTGTGAAGGCCGGATTTATGTTAGTACAATATTAATTAAGATTTTTAGTCGCCACCAACTCTTGAGGAAAGATCCTGCCGTCCACTTTGTTATCATCAGTCTTTTCATACTGCAGTGTCTACAGTCATTTAATCAGATGTTTTCACTGAGACCACCTGCTTGCTAGTGAAGTTATTTCCACAAGGTTTGTGAGGCTGCAAAAACAAAAAAAAAAACTTTATTGACACTCGAACGCAGGTGTGGGGAGTAACAGATTACATAATCAGGAAACTCAGAGTTTATTTCTGCTTTTTTAAACTCTACTTTGTGCTCATGTCTGTCATTGTTTGTGTTTAAGTTACTGCCTGAATAAGCTTAAAGAAACGCAGGTTTTCCTATAAATAAAATCTTAGAGGACACATTTTTGATACTAAATATGTTGGTGCTTCCTCATATGTAATGTTTATTAAATGGAAGATGTACGGATTGATGATTTTATATGTTGAAGAAATACTCCTACATTATTCAAATTGGACCGTATCGCTGAAGAAGGAAAACAATATAATGAGCAACCTTGGACACTATGCTGTTTGAAGCAAAGTATTCCTCAGTATTATCCACTTTTTTTGTTTAAATGCAATTTCGCAATGCAAAAACGTATTAAAACAATGTGTGGGTGGGTGTGTGTGTGTGTTGCGGTAGTGGTTTGGTTAGGGGGGGGGGGGGGGGGGGGGGGGGGGGGGGGGGGGGGGGGGGGGGGGGGGGGGGTGGTCCACAGGATGGGAAGGAGCTTCAAAGCCCGGGGAAGAGGTCCCTTGCCCCCCACTGCATCCTTGTTCACATGAGAATCAATCTGGTGCCAGCGTTTGATGTGAACCGCAGATAAAAGAAACGACACAAAGACTGACAGCGGGGAGATATGGAAAGATGGGGCACAAACAGAGAAGGAGATTAATGGGTAAGGAAGATAAGAAAATGTTTGAGGTGTGAAGATGTGACAAGGCAGCACGGTGATAAAAAAAGAGAGAAAAAGACAGAGAGAGAGCGACTGACTGATGAATTAAAGTCAAACTGGAACATTTGACCACTTTCACAACAAGAGGCGTGGATCATGGATTACACACTTCTTTTCTCTGCACAAGCATTAAAGGATAATCTGCTTTTATTACATTTTTCTGTTTGTTATGGTCAACAAATCCCATGAAAAGAGTAAAACCAACAATACATTGATTCTAAAAGCAGAATAACAGAGTGTATGCATCCGCAGTGTTGGGCAGTAAGCCTTTACTTTGTACCTCAGAGTCACTAACTTGTCACAGTAATTGTTTTACTTTTTAGAAATAATTAGTGTAAAGGATTACAATTGAGTGATTACACTCCAGTTGTAATCCACATGAGCCACACAATTGCACATGGTCATATTTTGTGTTATTGAAATGAACACACACACACACACACACACACACACACACACACACACACACACACACACACACACACACACACACACACACACACACACTGGTTTACAGTATTACACACACCATCCTGCTTACTCCTGTTTGCGTAACGTTTGCCATGTGCAGAGACGATTATTTATATCTCTAATAAAAAAGAATTGGGCTTAGTGCCATAGACTGGGTAGGAAAGTAAAGAAATATTAGGAGACTGCCATTCAACATTTCTTCTTGGAATAGCTCCATTTATTTAGTAGTGAATAATTTAGTCATATAAGATTCTAAAACCTATTGAATCTCTATTTATTTTTAATTTATTCATAATCATTGACCAAATGCAGGAAACGATTGAGTCTGCGTGTCAATAAAATACTTTTAATTTGACATCTGAATGTGTCTTCAAATGAAAATAAATCAATTAGTTGAGTGACAGAAAGTTAATTGGCAACTATTTTTTACAATCAATTATTGACTTAAAGGTGGGGTAGGGTATTTTGGAGAAACCAGCTCGAGTGCGCTAGAATTTGAAAATACACAACTGGAAAAAATCTGCCACTTCCTTACAGAGCCCCTCCTCCAACACACACGAACGCGCACATGACCAATGAGGGCACGAGATAAGTTTGTGCACGAGATGGAAGGCTGACAGGCAGGTAGGCCATCCAGTTACTTTAGCCGGGCCGGCTCAGATGATTGGTCGTGCTTTTTACAGCTTCCACAGATTAAATGTATGGATTTATTGTCAAAGCATTTAATATATTCATTGCTATCGGGATGTTAAGAGCATTCCATGGAATATAACAAAAAGTGTTTCTGAAATAAATTACATACCCCACCTTTAAGTCACTTTTCTTGCTAATCAATTAATTGCTTATCAATTGTGGGGAAACATTTAAAGATGTCATGGGCTTCCAAAAATCTTTATTTTTTAAATGTTTTAAAAGTTGAAATGGCTGAGAAAACAATATGCAATCATTAGTGGCCTGTACAATTGTAGTGTTTTATTTTTCTATAGATGTTCACGTTGAGTTTACAAATGCACTTCTAAATGTCACTTATAGTTTTGTGCTTTTAATATTTCACTATCCAAACCAAACATTATCAAAAATGACAATAATCACTGATATAGCTCCTCAGCAAGCCCCCCTGGGAAAAGTTTTCTTTTTTATCATGGGAATAGCATGGTGTAGATGTTCTCTACATAAAACCCACCACCTCTAACTGAAGGTAATTTATACCGCTGCTGTGGCATTGTGGCCTACAGAGCCTTTGTGAGGCGGCACACAACACATCTTCTAAAGATGTTTGCGTTTCGTGGGATATAAATTGTGCTGTTCGCCTGCGTTCCAGCTCTATATCATATTCGGATAGCTTGTCGGTGCCACTGCGGTGGTGAATGGCGTCCAGAGGCCCAGCCACTGGCGGGTGGTCTGACACAGAAAGGTTAAATATGGTTCAGCCACGGACACTCTCAAAGGGCCTTGCTGTTAAAAAAATAAGTTATGTAGGTTGTATGTCTTCGCGCAGTCAGGAAATTGACAATACTGGCGCAGTGAGGCACAAGGCTGTCCCAGGGCTGAACTTCATACTTGACCGTTCAATTGGAAAAAAGAGTCACAACATTACTTGTTTCCGGCGGATTTATTGATGGCTCATCAAAGCCCTGGCTAGACGAGAGGTGTAAAACTAACACAATGACTAAGCGTATTTAATGCCTATATTCATCTTCAACTTCTTTGAACTCAAAACTATGACGATAAACTTGAACTCTTTAGTGAAAGCAAAATGTGAAGATGTGACACTTACATAAAATAAATGGTTAAAACATTAACTAGCTTCAAAAGCCGTAAATAATAGGAGAGACCTTTGATAATGGCCGTTCACACACACACACACACACACTATATAATGTATTGTACGGCTTCTATGGTTAATTGATCATTTATTTATTCATGTTAAATGTTGCCCAAATAACTAAAAAAGCATATATTCACTTGGTATTAACAACAAGTTCTGCTTTTATTTTATTAAGGAGAAAACACACCTGGTTATTTCGGGAAAGATCCTCTCATCCTATATTTTGTAATGTTAGTAAAATGTGTCTTCTGACCGTGATGGAGGTCCTCACACAAATGAATCCCTGTTTTAGTGACAGTGTGGTCAAGTTGAAGGCTGAACTGATTTTAGGAATGGTTATTTTTTTATCTCCAAGGTGCAGGTGCAGAGGTAAGCTGTACTGTACATCTTCTACTTGAAAACTTTTTTAAATGCATGTTTTTGGCCCCTGATATACCCGTTCAGTCAGAAATTGACCTGTCTGTAATGATCTGCTGCTAACTTCTTTTCCACCATTGAAAAAAAAATGTAATCTGTAAAAGACAAGAATAGAGGAAACAAAACCCATGTTTTTTCTCAGAGTAGCGGTTTTCTTCAATCAAGCCATTTTAGTTAGTGTTAAAAATGGAAACAGTAACACAAGAACCAATACCTTGAAGGATTTATAGTTAAAGTGAGTGTATTTATTCTTAATTACCAAAAATACCATGAAAACTATTTAAACCTTACAGTTTGCACAGAATACGACACCCGTTGTCCCTAAACCTTCACATCGGACAAGGAAAAACTCCCAAAGTTCCCCCCAGTTAATGGGGAAAAATGGAAGAAACCTTGGGAAGAGCAACAGAGGAGGATCCCTCTCCCAGGACGGACAGACGTGCAATGGGTGTCGTTTAAATTCAAAAGACAATACATTTAGACAGTCAAAAAATGCTAGAAAAGACAATGAGAAGAGAAGAAATTCGAAGAAAATCTAAATGGATCCAGGTTGATGTCAACAATCCTCAGGATGCCGTCAAAAGAGTAATAAGTAGTAAGGACCTCAGCAACAGGTACAGCCACGACTCGTGATCCAGACACCTTTAAAACATGCGAGGTGAGAGAAACAAAAGAAAACTCTGGGGAGGCTGGGTTAGTAACATTCATATTTGGGACATGAGAGTATATAGGTATAGATTAAGATAAGAGAGAAGTAAGGTAGTACAAATTAAGTGAGAGTTACAATAGTCATAGGTGTGTTAAGGGTGCAATATGGTGCACCCATATTGCACCCTTAATACAATGCTGGTGCAATAATGGTGTAATATGGTGTAATAAGGGTGTATTGATGGATAATATGGGTGCAATAACACTGTAGTATGGGTGCGATAACATAGTAATATGGGTCTTATAACAGTAATATAGGTGAAATAACAGTGTAACATGGGTATTATATGGCTGTAATAATGGTTTAAAATGGGTGCAATAGGTATGCATTAATGTGTAATGTCGGTGTTTTAACAGTATTATATAGGTGTAATAATGGTGTAACATGGGTGTATTTATTGTGTAATATGGGTGTAATAAGGGTGTAATATGGGTGTATAAAGGGTGTAATATGGGTGTAATAAGTGTGTATTAATGGGTAATCGGGTGCAATAACAGTGTAATATGGGTGCAATAATAATGGGTGCAATAACAGTGTAATATGGGTGCAATAACAGTGTAATATGGGTGCAATAACAGTGTAATATGGGTGAAATAACAGTGTAATATGGGTGAAATAACAGTGTAATATGGGTGCAATAACAGTGTAATATGGGTGCATTTACAGTGTTATATGGGTGCGATATAATTGTTATGTGTGTGTAATAATAGTGTAAATTGGGTGTACTAATGTGTAATATGGATGTACAAACAGTGTGATATTGGTGCGATAACATAGTAATATAAGTGCAATAAAAGTGTAATGTGGGTGTAATAACAGTGTAATATGGGTGTAATAATAGTATAACGTGGGTGTACTTATGTGTAATATGGATGTAATAACAGTGTAATATGGGTGGGACAAAGTAGTAATATGGGTGCAATAACATAGTAATATGGGTGCAATAACATAGTAATATGGGTGCAATAAGAGTGTAATATGGGTGCAATAAGAGTGTAATATGGGTGCAATAACAGTGTAATATGGGTATTATATGGTTGTAATAACGGTTTAAAATAGGTACAATAGGTATGCATTAATGTGTAATGTCGGTGTATTAACAGTATTATATAGGTGTAATAATTGTGTAATAAAGGTGTAATATGGGTGTATTAAGGGTGTAATATGGGTGTAATAAGGGTGTAATATGGGTGTAATAATAGTATAACGTGGGTGTACTTATGTGTAATATGGATGTAATAACAGTGTAATATGGGTGGGACAAAGTAGTAATATGGGTGCAATAACATAGTAATATGGGTGCAATAACATAGTAATATGGATGTAATAACAGTGTAATATGGCTGCGACAACATAGTAATATGGGTGCAATAAAAGTGTAATATGGGTGCGATAACATAGTAATATGGGTGCAATAAAAGTGAAATATGGGTACAATAAAAGTGTAATATGGGTGCAATAAAAGTGTAATGTGAGTGTAATAACAGTGTAATATGGCTGTAATAATAGTGTAACATGGGTGTACTTATGTGTAATATGGATGTAATAACAGTGTAATGTGTGTGTAATGTAGAAAATAGCAAGCAATTAGTTTGTAATTAAGGCTTAAGTTGGACCACTACTTAGAATGAGGCACGGAGCCCATCTCTGGAGGTACTAGCTGTGGCTCGATGTAGCCGCCTCCTGAGGTGAAGTCGTCTCTTCCACCATTTCTTTTTCGGCTTTTTGGGAAGCATCTGGAAAAAAAAGTATGTATTATATTTTTGCTTTCTGATTTAAATGAATTGAATAGCAATCTGAATACAGCTAGCCAGTGAAAGTGTGGTCCAACATTTTGGTTTGTCATCAAACTCACAGAGCACTATCGGCTGTGCTTTTAAAAACTGTAAAGTGGAAAGACAGATGTCATCTTAAGGAAGATATCAGGGTGTTTAAACCCTAACCGAGGTGTTGGAAAAAAAATGTTGAAGGCAGGAAAACAATGGTGTGCAGTGCTCCTGCTTATAATAGCATCAGATAAGAACACCACTTATTTTCTTCTACTCCAAGAGTTAGATCATGTATGTGTTTGACAGAGCTAGAACTGCAAGACTATCTAAGTTTAGGATACATTCTGGAAGTAGGTGGAACCAGCCACAACCTCAAAAACCTATACAGTATCAGTACATTTAAAAATCACAAATTAAAACTTCTCACACCCAAGTCAACGCTACAGAGTTATAACGGTTGGTGTAAAATCCTGGTTAAATTGGAGAATTACGCCATCTGGTGTTACAAACGTGTGCCTGCATTACTGTAGCTTTGTTACCGCAATGGATTGTGGGAGATTCTCATACCGCGTGAGGATCTCTTGAGAGTTAGGTGCTATTGTATTATGTCGGTAAACAAAATGTATGTTATTATTTTATTAGGACAATAACGTTCTGTTGTGTTTGTTTAGTTTAATGTTAGTCGTTTAATGCTCACAGCAACATGTTTTTTGTGTGATTGGCTATTTGTGTTATATGATTTATTAATGTGATCATCAATAGCTAATTTGAGCTAATAGGCTAACGTGAGCGTGGTGCTATCTCTCCAACAGAACGCAGCTCACGTGTCCATTTTATGTTGTCCATTGAAATGCAGGTATGTGAGTTTTGTACACCAGTTTGTTTATGTTTAATGTTTCACATTGTTTATACTACCACTATACGATCATTGTTGTGTTGTTGATTATTGGACACTTATTTTGTAAAGGAGATTTTCATACCGCGTGAGGATCTCTTCAGAAACGCAGCTCACGTGTCCATTTTATGTTGTCCATTGAAATGCAGGTATGGTAATAAACTGAAGTAATCACCAGCTCTGAGTGGTCTGTTGCCGAGGGGACACTACACCGGGGTTACAAGGCAGGAAAACAATTGTGTCCTCCTGCTTATAATAGCATCAGATAAGAACACCACTTATTTTCTTCTACTCCAAGAGTTAGATGAAAATATTTATTTTACACTCATGTCTGTGTTTGACAAGAGTTAGAACTGCAAGACTAACGCTTCTGCCCATTCACTTTGAATGGGGTGACGTCACGTTTCACCGAACTGCATTGTGGGAGCGAAGCGTAGCTTCAGAAGCGTTGCTCGCTGCAAAAGTTGAGCAATGTTCAACTTTTGAAGCTCCGGCGGAAGCGTCAGCCAATCGAATCATATGCCAGTACAAGCTCTAGCCAATCAAACCGCGTGCTTGTGTGTCCGGGGCGGGAGATTCATGTGATTGGTTGTTGGTCGAGTTTCAGCCCCCCCCCCCGCCAGCAAGCTTAAACGCACGCCGCCGTGTGGACGGGCCGTACATTCTGGAAGTAGGTGGAACCAGCCACAACCTCAAAAACCTATACAGTATCAGTACATTTAAAAATCACAAATCAAAACTTCTCACACCCAAGTCATCGCTCCTGTTTCCGAAGAAATTGTTCCTGTAATTCTTATAATGTCTTTAGATAAAAAAGCCCTGGTTTTCAAAAGGGGGTAAGTAGGATAAAACCGCTAGCCTAGCTTTTAACAGCTCTTTTTAAAGAGGGAATTTGTTTGACATCTTAGGAGATACTCTTATTTGCATTTTCCCCAAGACTTCAATACTTATGCCTGTTTTTGACTGAGCTAAAACTGCAACATTAGCTTAGCATAAAGTCTGTAGCTGTTTACACCTACTCATGTTCAAACTAATATAATGTCCTAAAATGTGAATTGAAAGTAGAGCAGTCATACCTGCAGCTGCCTTTTCTCTCTGATTAGCCGCTGGATCTCCTCCTCCAGTGCGCTGGTCCTACGCATGCACTCTGCTTCTTTTTGGAGCAGCAACCTCTCCAGTTCGTTCCTGCTCACCATCTCTGCCACTCTTCTTTGACAGCTGTTCTCCTTCTCCGTCAGCTCCGTCTGGTAGGTTTCTTCCAGGGCATCGTGTTTACTCTCAACGCTCTTCTGGCTCTCGCAAAGCTCTGACCGGTTTCGGCTCAGCAGGTTCAAGGTTTGCCTGTGACTGTCTGCGGATGCTCTCATTTTATCAATCAAGCTGGAGATGAGACCTCCTTTTGATTCAATATTCTCCTCCAGCTGTTTAAATCTCCCCTGCCACGCTTCCTTCGATTCCCTTAATGTTGTGGCAGCTTCCTCCTCTGTGCCCCGGATCACCTCTCTCCAGTGATCCACAGTGGCAGAAATCCTTGCAGAACTCTCCTGTATCTGAATGCTGAAACTTTCTTGAAGAGATGTGATTTCTCTCTCTGCTTGTCTTCTGCTATCCAAGAGCTCCTCCTTCAGATGGTCGATGTTTGAATGAGCATCCGACAGCTCCATCTTTAAGCTTGTCTTATCTTTTTCAAAGTCCTCCTCCATCTCATTTATCTTGGCCGCCATCTCCTCCTTCTCCATCTTGGCCTGGGTTTGAAGGCCCATTAGATCCTTGAAGGCTTCAGAAGTGCTGTCATCATTCATATTCAGCTTAGCATTTTCTTCCTTCTGGTGGTCGATGTGTGACTGAGCATCCGACAGCTCCGTCCTTGAGCTTGTCTTTTCTTTTTTTAAGTCCTCTTCAATCTCATTTATCTTGGACTCCATCTCCTCCTTCTCTGTCTTGGCTTGGGTCTGAAGGCCCAACAGCTCCTCGAGGGATTCAGAGGTGCTGTCCTCCTTCATCGTCAGCTTAGCATTTTCTTCGTTCAGGTGGTCAATGTGTGACTGAGCATCCGACAGCTCTGTCCCTAAGCTACTGATTTCTCCAAGCCGTTGGCAGCTCAGCTCTGACCATGTTGTCTTCTCTTTATTAAAGTCCTCCTCCATCTCATTTAACTTTGCCACCATCTCCTCCTTCTCCATCTTGGCCTGGGTCTGAAGGCCCATTAGCTCCTCGAGGGCTTCAGAAGTGCCATCATCCTTCATCGTCAGCTTGGCATTTTCTTCCTTCAGGTGGTCAATGTGTGACTGAGCAACCGACAGCTCCGTCCCTAAGCTACTAATTTCTTCCAGCCGTTGGCAGCTCAGATCTGACCATGTTGTCTTCTCTTTATTAAAGTCCTCCTCCATCTCATTTATCTTGGCCTCCATCTCCTCCTTCTCCTCATTGGCTTGGGTCTGAAGGTCCATCAGTTCCTTGAAGGCTTCAGAGGTGCTGTCATCCTTCATCGTCAGCTTAGCATTTTCTTCCTTCAGGTGGTCAATGTGTGACTGAGCATCCGACAGCTCTGTCCCTAAGCTACTAATTTCTTCCAGCCGTTGGCAGCTCAGATCTGACCATGTTGTCTTCTCTTTATTAAAGTCCTCCTCCATCTCATTTATCTTGGCCTCCATCTCCTCCTTCTCCTCATTGGCCTGGGTCTGAAGGTCCATCAGTTCCTCGAAGGCTTCAGAGGTGCTGTCATCCTTGATCGTCAGCTTGACATTTTCTTCCTTCAGGTGGTCAATGTGTGACTGAGCATCCGACAGCTCCGTCCCTAAGCTACTAATTTCTTCCAGCCGTTGGCAGCTCAGATCTGACCATGTTGTCTTCTCTTTCTTAAAGTCCTCCTCCATCTCATTTATCTTGGCCTCCATCTCCTCCTTCTCCATCTTGGCCTGGGTCTGAAGGCCCATTAGCTCCTTGAGGTGTTCAGAGGTGCTGTCATCCTTGATCGTCAGCTTGGCATTTTCTTCCTTCAGGTGGTCGATGTGTGACTGAGCATCCGACAGCTCCATCCTTAAGCTTGTCTTCTCCTTTTTAAAGTCCTCCTCAATATCATTTATCTTGGCCTCCATCTCTTCTTTCTCCATCTTGGCCTGGGTTTGAAGGCCCTTTAGCTCCTTGAAGGCTTCAGAGGTGCTGTCATCCTTGATCGTCAGCTTGGCATTTTCTTCCTTCAGGTGGTCAATGTGTGACTGAGCATCTGACAGCTCTGTCCCTAAGCTACTAATTTCTTCAAGCCGTTGGCAGCTCAGATCTGACCATGTTGTCTTCTCTTTCTTAAAGTCCTCCTCCATCTCATTTATCTTGGCCTCCATCTCCTCCTTCTCCTCATTGGCTTGGGTCTGAAGGTCCATCAGTTCCTCGAAGGCTTCAGAGGTGCTGTCATCCTTGATCGTCAGCTTGGCATTTTCTTCCTTCAGGTGGTCAATGTGTGACTGAGCATCGGACAGCTCTGTCCCTAAGCTACTAATTTCTTCCAGCCGTTGGCAGCTCAGATCCGACCATGTTGTCTTCTCTTTATTAAAGTCCTCCTCCATCTGATTTATCTTGGCCTCCATCTCCTCCTTCTCCATCTTGGCCTGGGTCTGAAGGCCCATTAGCTCCTTGAGGTCTTCAGAGGTGCTGTCATCCTTGATCGTCAGCTTGGCATTTTCTTCCTTCAGGTGGTCGATGTGTGACTGAGCATCCGACAGCTCCATCCTTAAGCTTGTCTTCTCCTTTTTAAAGTCCTCCTCAATATCACTTATCTTGGCCTCCATCTCTTCTTTCTCCATCTTGGCCTGGGTTTGAAGGCCCTTTAGCTCCTCGAAGGCTTCAGAGGTGCTGTCATCCTTGATCGTCAGCTTGGCATTTTCTTCCTTCAGGTGGTCAATGTGTGACTGAGCATCCGACAGCTCTGTCCCTAAGCTACTAATTTCTTCAAGCCGTTGGCAGCTCAGATCCGACCATGTTGTCTTCTCTTTATTAAAGTCCTCCTCCATCTGATTTATCTTGGCCTCCATCTCCTCCTTCTCCATCTTGGCCTGGGTCTGAAGGCCCATTAGCTCCTTGAGGTCTTCAGAGGTGCTGTCATCCTTCATCGTCAGCTTAGCATTTTCTTCCTTCAGGTGGTCAATGTGTGACTGAGCATCCAACAGCTCCGTCCCTAAGCTACTAATTTCTTCCAGC
The DNA here is from genome assembly GCF_902827165.1 of Trematomus bernacchii. Lineage (NCBI taxonomy): Eukaryota > Metazoa > Chordata > Actinopteri > Perciformes > Nototheniidae > Trematomus > Trematomus bernacchii. The sequence continues at coordinate 83,988 of NW_022987562.1, forward strand.
CGTTGGCAGCTCAGATCCGACCAAGTTGTTTTCTCTTTATTAAAGTCCTCCTCCATCTGATTCACCTTGGCCTCCATCTCCGTCTTGGCCAGGGTCTGAAGACCCATTAGCTCTTTGAAGGCTTCAGAAGTGCTGTCATCCTTCATCGTCAGCTTAGCATTTTCTTCCTTCAGGTGGTCAATGTGTGACTGAGCATCCAACAGCTCCGTCCCTAAGCTACTAATTTCTTCAAGCCGTTGGCAGCTCAGATCCGACCATGTTGTCTTCTCTTTATTAAAGTCCTCCTCCATCTGATTTATCTTGGCCTCCATCTCCTCCTTCTCCAACCTGGCCTGGGTCTGAAGGCCCATTAGCTCTTCGAGGGCTTTAGAGGTGCTGACTTGCTTCAGTGCCAGGCTCCGCTTCTTGAGCTTCTCCTCAGCGGAGAGAAGAACTTGATCCAGAGGCTGCAGCAAGGATTTAGGAGACATGGCAAGATGTTTTCCATTGTTGTGACCCTGCACAACATCTGTATGTGCAGATCCAAACATCGGCGCACGCCACGAGCCAAAAAAGGGCTGAGAGCCTTGCTGTTTGGGAAAATTAACAATATGATCAGCAATAAATTGACATAATTTAAGCCAAGAAACATGTGCGCAGACTTTTAACATAATATTATATAACATTCACTTATAATATGTTCAAGACCCTTTAACGAGCACTTTATCTGGGATTCACTTCATTGTTCAGAACATGGTAGGACAAAAACCAAAAGACCAAAAGAAAATTATAATTCTATGTTGTGTCCTTTTACAGATGTATTAATTTGCTCTTTAAAAGATAGCGGATGGTCTACCTTACACTGAAGTATTTATATGAAATTACCTGCTTAAGATTTTCTTTTTTGATAACAATAAGGACTTACTGTAATGAGTCAGATGGGGAGCCAAAAACAATGTCCTTTGTTTTCTTTGTGTTAATCTTAAAACCATATTATCATTCAACCACTTTGTTAACACCATGTTAGTGCAGCCCAGCGTTGTCTGTATGTATTGGAGATATCAACACTGTATTATCAGATTATTCAAGAAATTATTACTTTGGTGTGTCTGTAAAATAGTTGTCCGTTTGTCCGTGTGTGTTAGTTTACAGCTAATTTCTATCTGCAGTCCTTAATAACATAAGTGTATTGATTTACAGCTAAAAAGGTTACTGTAGATTACGTTTTTTCAACAACAACAGTAGCAGTGGTAGTATGAATTGTAGTTGAAATATAGCCAGTGATGCATGATGTCAAATTTTGTGGACAGAAGATTAATCGTAATTTCCTCCCAATATAAAACAATACTTTGACAACTTCCTCCTTCCTTCCTTAGTTGTTAATTGATGTCACATTTTCTTACCTGCAAGAGTCGCTCTCCATAGAAGGATTGGAAAGATATGAAAGAGTGACTGTGTCTGACTGCCGTTCTGTCGGCCATCTCGGTTTTGAGATATTTATCCGTGAAAGGGTCAATATTAGAAGAGAATAAATATCGTATTCAGTAACCCAATGGGTTCCCAATTTTCCAGAAATTGGAGATAACAACTATGAGAGCAGGAATTTCAATATTTGTTTCTGTAAATAAACTCAAATGCTGAAACAATTCAGCTCTCAACACAGACAGCGAGTAGACACTTAAGGCTGACTAAAAAACTAAAAATCGTTCCTCTTGTATTAGAATCTCACTTTTCACCTTGTCTGTCAAAAGATATCTTAACAACTGTTGCTTCCTATGTCTCCCAGTGTTCCTATGCCTTCTGAGACCAAAGCCAGGTGCCCTCTGTGACACTCTATGTTCTAGAACAGGTTCTAGAATCCCTGTAACTGAATTATGCAAATGAGGGAATGCCTGTGTTCCGTTAAACACTAGACAGCTGATAGTGATCAAGAGTTCCAAATCACTGACTACAAACTCTGATATTCAAAAAACTCAAAGCTAGCATTGCATTTATCGATTCATTCAAGTTCTGATTGAAAAAGCAACAAGGAAATCAAGAAACTGTGATCACTACTGTGTGAACTCTGATTCAACCATAATTCACTAATCCGATAGTCTTCACACTGTACCTTGAACATTTATATTTAATTGAAAATGCTATTTCTTGCACACTTGATGTGAATTATATTCTACGATTAAATGTTAAGCTGTAAATTGGCGCTTCATAGTGTATATTTGACCGATAGTCTACAGATATATATATCTTTCACTGTCAATATGCATATATTTGACTTTGAGTTACATTTTATGTTGTATTTTGAAAAGTGTATTATTTACTGTTTATGTTTGTTTATTTTATACTCTTTTCATTTACACATTATGTGCAATACCTGTGTTGTTAGCCAAGAGGCAATTGTTCATCTGTAGTCCCTGGACAGATGTTTTAAGTCACGCTAAATACAAATTAAATGTAAAGGTCCCATGTCATGCTTTTCCGGTTATTACCCGTCCCCTTGTGTGTTATGAAGGTTTGTATGCATGTAAACGGTCTGCAAAGTCACAAACCCTCAAAGTACACCCTGTAGCGAGTAAAATTCTAACACAGAAAATACCTGTCTATGCTGCCCCTGAACGCCTCGTTGGAGATTTCTCTTTTTTCATTGTTTTCTTACTGGGTACAGTGACGTGCCCATACCCAAATGGACCAATCCGTGGAGCCGTTACGTTACTTCCGCGGAGCCGTTACGTCATGTGGGGGGGACATTTTTAAGGGGGGGTGTGGGGGCGAAAAAAAATATAGATTTCCTGTATTCTGGTGCATTTTAACAGGTGGTTTGATACTTTTATGTGGCTATACTAGCATGAGGAAAATGATGGGTACATTTTGTAATTTCATCCAGTAGTAAAGAAAGGAAACATATTTGATTATTAATTCAGAGCCGTCTTTGAATTAATAAAAAGCAGTTTACATTTTTTGTACATTTATATACAACAATAAATATTTGTGAGTGCATTGAGAGATATTGTTGTGGAGAGTCATTTATATATAAATCGCAAAATACATTTGTGAATCCTTCTGTGAGCATTTATTAATATTGAGACTGATCTGACTCCATACGGATGTTAAGTTCACCTAGGAATGGTATCATTGACTTAAATGTTCAAATAAATGTTGCTCTTCTGTCTATATTGGTCATATGATGCCCCTTGACTGAAATGTTTCCTGTTCAATATCCCCACTGATTTCCTTAAAATCCTGGGATGAGAGTCCACATCACAATTTACTCTCAACTGTCATTTCCCTTTCATCACTCACCTCAGCAATGGACCTCTCTCCACTGTCCCTGTATTCTGCCTCTGACTCACTCTCAAGTGCCTAGATGTCAAGAGAGGTGGTGAAGTGATAATTATTTATTGAGCAGTATACTCTTTCACATTGAACAAGTCATACTGAATGTAAATACAACTGACTCTAAAGTAAGTCCCAGTCTGTGACATTGGACATTTTAAAGACTCAAAGTCCCAAGCAGTAGGTAGAATATTAGCTAGTCTATGTAATGTGCACAGAAAATAAATAGTTAACTGAATACTGGGATGGAAATAGCCTATAAGCACTCAGTAAAACATAAACACACACAAAAAGCTTCTGAATGATAAGAAGTATAATTAAAACATAATGCACATTACCATTTTGAGAGAGAGTACCTAAGTTAAAGAACTCAGAAAATAATCTCTTATTGAACTGAGGCTCCAGTAAAACACACTGACTGCGTCTCTACATGGACATCAGTAAGCCGTTTATGAGTATTATCCCGGTTATGATCATATTGGGGATATGGTGTTTACATGAGCACAGAGAGATCGGGTGATTCATGTTCCCTGTTTACATGATAAATACTAGTAACCTGGCATTTCGATGCCTTTTCTCATCTAAACTATTCAGTATTTGTATCTCTCTATCATGACATAAAGACGAAACTCCTCTCCAGAAGTGAGACGCCGCCATCACTGTTAACTGATTAACTGCTACCAGCTGATGACTTACTTTCCTCTTCTTTGAAAAAAATGTTCTTATGTCCATGTTGTCTGGGGGAGAAAACATATCAAACCAAGAGATCGTCAGCTTTGATTTTCGCTGTATTAACCATTTCCTGAACATTTGGTGTGTGTGCCTTACCTCCGCTACCGGCATCGCTTCATACAACAGATCTGAGCTGTCCAACTATGACAACACTCCTTGAACATGCGCGCGCTATGTGAGAATCTGCCTTGTACAAAGTAGCAGTGAAAACATGGTACGGAGTTTCATTGATTTGGGCATTCTCTCAATATGCAAGTGGAATGGATTTCATTTGATAGTGAAGCACTGACACAGCGCTCTACAAAGTGCGGCGAGTGGATAGACCGATTCACGGACTTTCCGCATAGTAAAAGTGGGGGGGGTCTAAACTAATCATTTGAAAAAGTGGGGGGGACTTGTCCCACCCTCATATAATGGCTGCGACGCCCATGCGTTACGTTAAGTCCGTGGATTGGTCCTAATTGACCAATCCGCGGACTTCCTCACACTCACACACTCAATCTTTTCTCAGCTGCAGCTCCGCCGATTTCTCCTCCCTGAGACGGCGGGACGCGGCAAGGCTGTGAGTCGGTGTGTGAGCACACACACAAACTCCCAGCCAGGCTGCGGGTGTGTGTGTGTTCGGGCTGGATTTCGCTGTGTCTCGCTGTCTCGCAGACGGCCACTGGGCTCATAGGGAGGGGGGGCAGGAGCTCCAACAAGCCGTTTAGGACAGAGAGTGAATCTATACAGAGATGCTGTATGAGAAACCAATGCGATTTTGGAAAATTGCACAATATAAATCTATTTTAGTATATCTCAATGGAATTATGATCAGTAGAAATGGCCATGACATGGGACCTTTAAAATAACAAGTAAATACAATCAGTAAAAACATGCAACATACACAGTAAAAACAAACATATTACATAGCAAGAAGATAGCAGCAAGTTAAGGCATAGGCATTACAGCCAGTGTGTTGTAAAGTGCAGTAGATTATTGCCAGTTAAACAGGACTGTAATTTGTAACGAAGTATTTTTACAATGGTATTGTACTTCTATAGTTAATAAAGTATCTTTAATACTTCACCCACCACTGATAGTGCACACTGCATAATCACTCCAAGCATAGGAGGACATTACAATTAAAGACTACAGTTAAAACATATTTGTGTTTTTCTTAAACATAATAATAAATGAACTGATGCTTTGGCACCTCCTTCAACACTGTGATTAAATATCATTGTTGGACATTACACAAACACTCCATGAAACTGCACATCAGACTGAAGCAGCTGAGAAAAGCAATATTATTTATTCCATGTATGTATTATTCCAGTAAAATAGTAGATGTACTGTATCATCTTTATTATTCATCTGTGTATTCTTGGCAATAAAAACATATTGTTAAATCAAAAGAAAGTCCCTCCTGATTGAAGTAATGTTACAGCGTCTCCAGCGCTTTCGAACGGCAATGGCCGCGATTGTCTCCTCCTGATTGGTGGAGTTGGCCCAATAGCCGTAGCGCCACTGTCCTGACGTCAGGACAGTGTTCAAATCTGGATCAGTTTTTATCAGATCCGTTGCAGCCCCTTTTTTAGAGATTTGGGTATGGAGGAAAATAGAGAGGGTTGTGTTTTCTGACACTTGGTGAGTTCCCTGGAACACCGGGGACACATATTCATGTATAAAAGACGTACAAAAGTGCATTTTGCATGATAGGTCCCCTTTAAATGTAAATGCTCTGTGCTCAATGTGACAGTGTGTTTGTTTTTTTCACCTCCTGCTCTCTTTTCTCTCTTAGCCTCTTTTTCCAGTTCACTTGATACTAAAGAAATCTGTTCGTGCCAGTGCCGACAACACCGGCTGCCCATCTCAATCTCCTCCACCTCCTCAATCTTTAATACCCTTGCTCCCTTTATCTACACGGGCTGATAATCTAGGAAGCACAGCCTGAAGAGTTCTGTCTCTCCCCGATTTGATTTCTGTATAAACTGTATAGTGGATCTAGGCTGCAGTAGCTCAGTCTGTACAGACGGTGCTTTGTAACGGAGGGGCGCCGGTTTACTACACCTTCATGCATAAATATGGCTTAACATTATTGCAATTAAAGAAATGTTTTGTCAATATGACAACATTTATTTTGCTTTTACTTAGAGATACTGTATATTAAGGAATTAAGAATGTTAAACAAAAACTTGCTTGATAATGATCTGATGCAAAAAAAAGAACTGGTTTTAATTAAATAATAAATATATTTTGATTGAGTTCAGTAAACTTTCTATTTGAACATTTTGTTTTTGTGTCCTTTGTGAATTTTTGTTTACATGTAATTAAAATGTTATCAAATCAAAATAAATCAAAACATTTTTAATAGATCGAGCAGGATATTTTCATGCATGTTTTCAGGATAAATCACGCTTATTTTCTCATACATCTGTGCAAAGATCCCCAAATTCCCTCGAACACCACCACCGCCGACAAAGTGCATAACTGGAAGAACACTGTATGCTATGCATATCTTCAACACTCACATACTGGAGGTTTTACTAAAGCACAGGACAGTAGGAGTCATTATATGACAACATCCAATGGAATTAGCTTAACGTAACACATGACTCCTTACAAACATGGAAAACAAATTTCCTTTCACCTTTTTTATAGTGTCCTTTTTCGCGTAGTATCATTTTTAATAGGCTTATAATGCAGTCTTCGTGTGCTCTTAAAAGTGCTACTAAGATTTATGTATTGGAAAAAAAGACTTGAGACACAGCAGTCGTTTTCTCACCTAAAGCGAACAGTACTTTAATAAATTTGAACCTAACTCGAGAACTCCTTTTCAAGTGTACTTGAATCCAGGCCTCGGTCTCTGATGTGAAAGCCTCCTTACAAAGACATCATCTGTTGGAGCGTTACACTCTGTACATCTGTCCCTACTTGATGCACTTTGGGCATCTGCACCAACTCAATAAAAAAGGCTCAAGCTAACTTTAAATAAATGTCTCTTACACTTTAATGTTGGTAATTATCTTTTAGTTTCTTTTTGGACTGACTGATCTATAGAGAGGCCACCAGAGGACGCTGCTCTATTCATTTCACTGTGACAAAGTTCATTTATTATGTTTTATATATTGAGCTCTTTGGCTGCACATAACTCCAGAACTCTGTCTCCTTTTCTGGGAAGTGACAGAGTTGGAGCCTACAATAAACACTAGATAAGATTATTGTTATTACATACAATAGTTATGTAACAACATTTCACTTTCCCTTTCTCCAAACAGGTGGCTTCTCCTTTATTCAGTAGAGTCATTTTGAGAACTTTGATACGGGTATTGCATTTTTTACAGTTTAGAAATAAGGTTACCTCTGTTTTTTACATTTGCTGTATTCGCTCAGCACTCAGCTTAATCACCAATCATTGAGTGTGCTTTAGCTTATACTATTACAGCTACCTTAGCATGCATGTATTCAAAGTTTCATCTGTGGGTTATTTTTCCGTAATAAAGTAATACGATTACTAAACTGTACATTGTGTTGATTGTCAATAAGCTTAAATGTCCTAGAGGGGTACTTCAGCTTCAATACAGCAGTCTGTAAAAACTGAAAGAAGGGAATAGGGCGCACCCATCCACCCACCCACACACACACACACACACACACACACACACACACACACACACACACACACACACACACACACACACACACCAGGAGTTTCCAGGCTAGCCAAGCAAGTTCTACTGGGGCAAAACAAATAATCATGTGGCAGTTTTTCAGTAATCAGGGCGGTGACCTTGACAGGAGTTCACTACCTCCTTTAACCAAAGTGATAGACAAGGCTCAAACATGATGAACTCATTATGAGCACAACAGCTGTCCATTGTTTGTTTGCAATATAGTATTTAGATTTAGTATTTGGAGATCATTTGTGTTCATTAGAAGTGATTTTATGAAGAAAAAGAACACACGACAACAAAGAAAAAGAAAATAACGTTTTTCCAGCAGAAACAGAAAGCTCTATAATAATGAGAAGATAACTCAGTATTGAGGATAATGGTAACGCCTCACATATTAACGACAGTGGGATGCAGTATTAGTAGAAAAAAGGTGTGAACGATGTTGTTAATCTGAAACAGACTTTTCTCAAAGAACTTGTTTAAGAAAAAACATGCACACATTATAAAATGAAGCCTAGTTTTCATAGAGACTTCAGTCAGAGAAATTGTGTGAGTGAGCTGCAAAAAAACAAGTCTGCGCAGAGGTAAAAAACATAATGTTTTTGATGTTTGATGGCCATCTCTGTCACAGAAAGCACAAAAATGCTATCGCTGATACACAAATCTGGGTGTGCATGTACACACATATTCACAAGATGATACGGTGCCAGCATCTCTGTCACTGCTGTTTGTATTTGACCCTGCATCAGTCATCCGTGTTTCACCCAAAATACAAGCACTTTTTATCAAGTAACTGAATAAATGTCTGTGCTCACAATTTCACAAAAAGAAGATACTTATATTTTCTCTCCAAGGATAATCTTTCTTATTTTATATTTTCTGTATTAAAGATTAAGATCTCTCAAATACTGATGAAGCTAATCATGTTGAATGTTTTTGTTGTTGTCAGAATGCAATGTAATCAGTGATCAATTTTAGATTTTTAAACTTTTTATTTTCTCAACAGACAATTGAGATGTATTATAATGTTTATACTCCACTGGATTTACAGTATATCCTAAAATAAATGTCACGCAAGCTTGTTGTTAGCTGTACGCTGGGATCCGTGACCTGGTCCGCTGCCATGCGGGTATAGTTGAGGGAGGCCTAACTGGACGGTCCCGATGATGACCCTGGAGAGGCAATCTGCGACCAGGTTTGACTTGCCAGCCACGTGCTGGATGTCCGTGGTGAACTCCGAGATGTAGGAAAGCTGTCATTGCTGGCGAGCAGACCTAGGCTCTGCCACCTTGGACATGGTGAACGTGAGCAGCTTGTGCTCCACGAACGCCGTAAATTCACGTCCTTCCAGCAAAAAACGGAAGTGCCGCATGGCCAGCCAGAGTCCAAGGAGCTCCCGGTCAAAAGCGCTGTACCTGCGTTCCCTGGGCGTCAGCTGGTGGCTGAAAAAGGCGAGTGGTTGCCAGCCGCCCTCCACCCACTGCTCATGCACCGCACTGACGGCGTAGTCCGATGCGTCGGTGGTGATGGAAATGGGGGCCATGGGTGAGGGATGCGCTGCGACAGCCTCAACCTTCACCGGCAGGGGTGCTGCCCTGCACTTGGTGACGCGGTGCCCAAGGAAGTCAATGTTGGACAGCCCGAACAGACACTTTGCAGGGTTGATTATCAACCCGTGTTGGCTGAGCCTCGTGAAAAGGGCCTGGATGAGTATGTCGTCCAGGTAGACGAACACAAGTCCCGCAGCACCGAATCCATCAGGCGCTGAAATGTTTGAGCCGTGTTCTTGAGCCCGAAAGGCAACTAAAGGAACTCAAACAACCCAAATGGCATTATCACCGCCGTTTTGGGGATGTCCAGGGGATGCACGGGCACCTGGTGGTATCCACGCACCAGGTCCACCTTAGCAAACGCGAGCTTACCGACCAGGTGCGCCGAAAAGTCTTGAATGTGTGGCACCGGGTAGCGGTCGGGTGTTGTGGCGTTATTGAGGCGGTGGTAGGCCCCAAACGGGCGCAACCACCATTAGGCTTGGGGGCAATGTGCAGAGGAGACGCCCAAGGACTGTCAGACCGGCGGATGATACCCAGGTGTACCCTATATCGCGTTCCTAACCCACAACAATACAACAGTGAATTATGTCCCGTAATGCTCCGCCACAGCACTTACAATGGTATGATCTTGCTTGAAGGGAATATATCTTCACTTTCCTTGTTGTTCGGAGTTTTCATCTTTATGGTTTTTGCCCTTATTGTAAGTCGCTTTGGATATAAGCGTCAGCAAAATGAAATGTAAAGTAATGAAATATTATTGTCTCCATTCTGCCCTACGTACAAGGCGATGATGCAACACACAGTTTGCGTGCAAAGACAAGAACAACAATGCAGCTGAAAAACAAGTAATTGTCAGTGAACTGTAAAAAATCAACACATTTTCTTTGACTTCAATTAAACTGTGAACTCCACCAAATCAACCCGCATTCAGTCAATTCCTCTGTGTGTGTGATACAGACAGGGAGATCCAAATGCATGCATATACAGTACTGTGCAAACGTTTTAGGCAGGTGTGGAAAAATGCTATAAACAAAGAATGCTTTCAAAAATATTAATTATAATTATAATAAAGTGAGCGAAGAAAATAAAAATCTAAATCAAATCAATGCAGCCCCACCTACTGTCAGCAGAAATGAATTAAAATAATAATTCCAAAAATATGTATAAAATATATGTTAAAATATATTTAATGATGATGTTTAGTCGTCTGATTCGTCTGTACATTGCTGTTTTAGTCTGTGTTCTTTTAATAAGTGTCTACAGTGTACCTATTGAGCCGTGTAGAGCGATGTGGGGCAAGCCCCGATCTAGCCCCTCTCTCTCACTGTAGAAATGAATGGGTACTGTGAAAACTACACTGCGCATGGTCAGAGTCTTTTTGTATTCAATTTGTGCGGCAAAAAAATAATCACCAGTGGGGCAAAGTGCTGGCAACCCCACCAAAACGTCATCTCATAATTCAGAGGTGATTGGCTGTAAGTACGTGTGCCGCAAAGTGTAGCTGTGAAGAGGAGACGAGAGAGAGCAGCTTATAGCGATAAAAATCAGTAAAACGGAAAGAAAATGAATGAAGTTGACCGTCTACTTCAGCTTTGGTAAGTTCATTTTATGTCATATATTTTGTTGATCTTCTGTGTTTTGCCTATAGGCTATTGCTCTGCTGGATCCATTGATATTGTGACCTCGGTGATAAGTGTCTGTGTTTTCCTTATATTTACAGTCTATGGTGTTTTAATGCTGAAGCATTACGGTCGTTGTTATTGTTAAGTATTGCTTTGTCATGGTGCCCTTTACTGCATGTATTAAGGTGCATTACAATATGACATCCCCACGCTGTGCACGTAAATGTACATTCACAGCTTCCAACAGTATGTCATTTGACCCTGGTCGGTGGATCTTACACATCATCATCAAGTTTTACAACACTGTACCTTTGGACATGCGAGTGATCACAAACACAAGACTACATAGAGAGACTTTGTGTACCATTAGTACGGGTGGCCCCTTCTCAGAAAATTAAAAGATTAACTCATGGCATAACTTTCAGCACTTTATTATATATCCATGATTCCCTCTACACTACGATCATACCATATCTGATAGTGTTGAAGCAAAGATGGATCAAAACAACTATGTAAAACAAGACACAAGGAAACAAACATTGGAGGCAATGGTGACGAGACTTTACAGCGTCGCTGCTTGGAAAAACAAACAGGAAATCCTTTTCTGTGTGTGTTTATATAAATGTGCCGCTGCAGATATTTGATCACTGTCAGTTGCATCAAAGATGCAGAGCCTTATAACAAACATCGCCTCTGGGAAGCTGAGCAGCTACGCTGCGGTCATATCTATCTTCACCTACACTATTTTGCTCAACAGGGATTTGTCCTGCACCTGCGAACCACAAGCCTGGACCTGCATCCTGTACATGTTTCTGCCACCCTTTATCATACTTTCTTAAAACTGTTGTTGGACAGTTCGTTCCAAAGCGTCTGTAGATACCATTGCTCTCATTGGGAATGGTCCTCCTGCGGTCCTTGCTGGTTTTATGTCAATCATTTTTTAAGGGCATTTTTAGTCGGCTTGCTGTGGGTTGCTTTTGTGCTCCTCGATGGAGACTGGTATGTTTGCTGTCAGAATGACAGCTCTGAACAACAGGCAAAGTTAGCCTGCGTAGCTGAGAAGGATATCACGCTCAACGAGAAAGCTCTCAAAGCTGAACTGAAGAACAAATCCTGGGTGAGTGCTTCCACTCTGGATCTACTTTATCAGCATCAGTTAGTTTATCTGAAGTAATGCTGTTGTGTTATAACTATCTTTCTTTCTTTCTTTCTTTCTTTCTTTCTTTCTTTAGGAAATCGGTGTCTGGATTCTATCTGGAATTATTTTAGTGGCTTTCGTCTTGACATTGTGTGTAAGAGGAAAATGCTGTGGAAAAGAAAAAAGTTCTTTTTCCGACGAAACATTTCTGAATGACAAAATGATTATAATAGAGGAGGGCAATGTGCTGAAAGAGGTTCTGAGGGATTCAGCAAAAGAGAAGTTGACTGAAGAAATTAAGAAAAAAATCCTTGCAAAAGAATGGAAAAAGCCTTTCGATGTTGCCAAAGAGCTCATTGACCCAACAACAAAGCCACAGCCTTTATCATACTATTCTTAATACTGTTGTTGGACAGTTCGTTCCAAAGCGTCTCTAGATACTATTGCTCTCATTGGAACCTTCCCCCCTGCGGTCTTTGCTGTTTTTATGCCCATCATTTTTTAAGGGCATTATTAGTCAGAATGACGGCTCTGAACAACAGGCAAAGTTAGCCTGCGTAGCTGAGAAGGATATCAAAGACAACGAGAAAGTTCTTAAAGCTAAACTGAAGAACACATCCCGGGTGAGTGCTTCCACTCTGGATCTACTTTATCAGCATCAGTTCTATCTGAAGTAATGCTGTTGCATTATAACCATCTTTCTTTCTTTCTTTCTTTCTTTCTTTCTTTCTTTCTTTCTTTCTTTCTTTGTTCAGGTTATCGGTGACTTTATTCTATTAGGGTTAGTTGTTTTAGTGGCTTTCGTCTTGACATTGTGTGTGAAATGCTGCGGTTGTTTCAACAAAAGATTTCTGTATGACAAACTGATTATAATGGAGGAGGGCAAAGTGCGGAAAGAGCTTCTGAGGGCATCAGCAAAAGAGATGTTGACTGAAGGAATCAAGAGCAAAATCTGTGAGAACCAATGGGAAAAGTGTTTCGATGTTGCCAGTGAGCTGATTGAAAAAGGCCCGCTAGTATCACCACCGCCCCCCCCCTGCAGGACCAGAAGGAAGCACTGACCAACGAGAACAGGTAATGGGAAAAAAGTTAAAGAATACAAAAATAACAAGAGATGTTTTCATTCAGTGGGCCTCAAGGTCTGCAGCAAAATATTGTTTGTGGGAAGATAAGTAGGTGTGATTTTATGAGCAGTTTCCAAAAATTGCATTATTTCACTTTATTCTGTGTTTGAGAAATCTACAACAGGCCCCCCAGGGACTTCCCTGCCCACCACTGGAAAACGATACGGAAGCACTGACCAAAAACAATCGCTAATTGGTGAAAATAAGGTAAAGAATGCAAAAATAACAAGATATGTTTTCATTCAGTCGGCCTCAAGGCCTGCAGCTAGATATTGTTTGTAGGAAGATAAGTAGGTGACATTTTATGAGCATTTTCCAAAAAATTGCATTACTTGACTTTATTCTGTGTTCGAGCAACAAGAATGCACAATCTTAGTCGTATGGTAACAGTTGTGTTTTTTCTAAACTTGTGTTAGGGTTAGGGTTAGGGGATACATCAGGTTAAAATCGGCAGGTTTACTGATTATGAAGAATGAAACGATTTTTATGATATAACATAATTTAACATTCCTTAAAATGTTTCTATTTAATCAGCAACTGCAACACGTTTGGTCATTACAATCTTTGAAATTAATACTAAACATTTTGCACTGGACATGCTTTGATAGTTTCTGCTAGTTTTTTCTCAAATTGCAAGTCGCTTCATCTTAGTGTTTGTAGTAGACTGGATTTTTAAATGTTAAGAGATGTTTGAATATACCTATTTTGTTATTAGAATGTATTTTGTATGTTAGATATCATCATCACTTTTATTTAAATAAATGTAAATGCACTGTGCTCAATGTGCCAGGCGATGGTGCCAGACAGGCTAATGGTGTGTTTGTTTTTTTTCACCTCCTGCTCTCTTTTTTCCCTTATGAAGCCCAGCGCACGTTTTCCTTGGTCTCCATGCTGCTGCCCACCATCTACATCTTCAATAGACATGGAGATGGCTGATAATCTAGGAGGCACACCCTGAAGAGATCTGTCTCTCCATGGATCCTGATCTGATGCTGACTGCAGAGCTTAAATGTACCTTGTTTAAAATGTCAACTGTAAAATGTGTTATGTGAGGTTTAGGACTTTACATCTCTTCATCACGTAATTCAGCTTTATTTAGGTTTATTGGTCTTATTAAGGAATTAAGAATGTTATACAAAAACTTGCTTAATAATGATCTGATGCAAACAAAAATCTGGTTTTAATTAAATAATAAGTCTATATTTTGATTGAGTTCAGTACATTTTCTATTTGAACATTGCGTGTAATTAAAATGTTATCAGATCCAAATAAATAAAAAAATCTTAAAATAGATCGAGCAGGATATTTTCATGCATGTTTTCAGGATAAATCATTTCTGATAATACTGAAACATGACTTGAGGTGAGTCAATATTTATGAGATGAAAGCGAAAGAAAACAAGTTTAGGATGATTCTGAAATGTTTTATATATTTGTTGGAACATTTCCAGAGTGATCCATGACGGCACAGTGTCTCACAATGACGGTGAACGGCTCCGACTAAAAAGAGCCTTTTTTAAAAATACAGAATATGACAAAACACCAACAATCAATACTAAATCTGAGCCAGTTCCAATCCCAGTTGTATAATAACATACTGTACATAAAATAAAAACGTTTATTTTCTCATACATCTGTGCAAAGATCCCCAAATTCCCTCGAACACCACCACCGACAAAGTGCATAACTGGAAGAACACTGTATGCTATGCATATCTTCAACACTCACATACTGGAGGTTTTACTAAAGCACAGGACAGTAGGAGTCATTATATGACAACATCCAATGGAATTAGCTTAACGTAACACATGACACCTTACAAACATCATCACACACTGAGTAAAATGTACAACTTGCAACAAACAGATATGCATGCAACATATGCATTTATATCATCATATTATCTTCATACAATACAAGAGTAATCCAATGACCATATATATTATATTCACAATCAATATATTACATTTCTGTTTCTGGATAATTGACAGTACCATACCTGTGGTTTTGCAGGATGAAGCCTGTTTACATGCTGCATATACTTTACATGAAACAAACCTAAGTTCTGATCCATCACAATTTGTTTAGGAATGATTTGTTAGTTGGTGCATTCAAGGACAATGCGACATTTGAGAATCAGCTCATGACAATCTCTGCTCACAAAGGTCATTTGGTTGGAGAATAAAACCTAGAAGAAGCAGATATTGTTGTTGTGAAAATAACTTTTGTTTAGCTTCTTACACTTAAAATGTTGTTCTTCCACATTCAAGGATGCAGGCGTTTCCCAAAGCACCTGAACACACCATTGAGACAATAACAATCCCTATGATATGTGAGGAATCTTAAATATGTATAAGGATTATTTGATGTCAAACTTAACACAAGCTGATCCCTGACAGAAATAAACAAATCCATGTATATCTTATTTTGGATTTGTTTTAATTTGTTTTATAAAAGTTTTAATAATAGGACTATTTTTGCTTGTTTTCCGCAATGTATACCTCTTACTGTGTTTATGTATGCACCACGACACCGAGTCAAATTCCTCGTATGTGGAAACCTACTTGGTGATAAACCCGATTCTGTTTCTGTTTCTGAAGTGATCTCAGGTAACATAAAACATACACTACATGTATTTTCGAGGCTGAAACTTCTGCAAAACCACAAATATAGCACTTTAACGACAGCATGAAGGCATCACCCGCCTAATGCATGGAAGTGACACACAAACGTGCATGTAAAAAAATGAAAAAGTCCACCATAAAGTCCACAGTATTGGGTGTTAGGGGGGGGGTCCGTGCTCTAGCCCAGGCCCTGGTCCTGGCCCTCTGTGTGCCGGCGGCTGGTGCGTTTGCGCTTCTGCTGCCGGGGGCTCAGCTGCTCCCAGTACGACTGGCAGTACTGGTTTATCAGTCTGATCTCTGGGGGAAACGGCGTGGAGGCGAGGGACGACTGAGACGCCCCCCCCGCCCCCGCCCCCGCCTGGCGAGTTTTGGGCTGCTCGTCCTCGTCCTGAGCGGTGAGCGGTGAGCGCCAGCACGATGTCCCGGTCCAGGATGCGCAGCGCCACGCGGGCCACCGTGTGTTTGAAGTTGTTCTCCGTGGCCAGGCAGTGGTACAGCCCCGCGTCTGATTGGTTCAGAAACTTCAGGAGGATGCCGTGGTTCGTCTTCAGGACTCCTCCCACACGGTTGAGCTGCAGAAAAGGGAAATCAAAGTTAGATTAGATTCCTTTATTGTCACTACAGAGAGTACAGCGAAATTCCAAGCATTCCCGATGGTGCAATCCAGAGATGGTTAAAGTACACACATCCTTTACTCAAGTAGAAGTACAGATACTCGTGTTTAACAGATACTCAGTAATGTTAAGTACTGACTAAACTTCTTTACTCAAGTCAAAGTAAAGAAGTATGGGCTTGGAAATGTACTTCAGTAAAAAGTACCCATAACTAGCAGCTGTTTTAAAGAGTACCTGACCTCCCTTTATATTAATAGAACAATAATGTCATTGTTAGCTAATGAATGTTTCCATGCTGAACAACGGCAACATGACAATGTTTTCATTGGTCCCTCTTCTTTAGAGAAGACCAGGAAATGATGGATACACGGATCGTGTTCAAATCAATAGGCACGCAACAACCTGGTCTCACCAGAATGCGTGACTCCACCACGACTCCTTAACACCGCAGTGCGTGGTGGGGTCACGAACTTTGCTACATTTACGTGTCGGAAACAACCCCAATG
Source organism: Trematomus bernacchii (assembly GCF_902827165.1). Lineage (NCBI taxonomy): Eukaryota > Metazoa > Chordata > Actinopteri > Perciformes > Nototheniidae > Trematomus > Trematomus bernacchii. The sequence goes on from NW_022987562.1 coordinate 100,865, forward strand.
TAAAGTGAATGAGGCTCCTTTGTCGTGGTGCACACACGCATTTCTACAACGTCCCGCAGTGAGCTTTTATTCTATAAAACGTTTTTAAAATCTACTTTATAGCTTGTAGTAACTCACGGGAGGCTTCTTTTATTTTATTTGTATTCATAATAATTTTTATTTTTCGTCAGAATGTATTATGGTGCATTATTTACCAATTTTTGTCCTCAAAAAACAGTGCATTGTGTGTAATACAACTGTGATTTTTATTAAATTAGTTAGTTTTTAAGGAAGGCCAGAGCTTCAGCTGAGTCAAATAGATTGTTCCCTTTAGTTAACGTTATTTAAAAGATGTATTACGGACCCAAAGAGCAATGTGAGCGTCTATTCCCATTGGATAACGGAGGATTTTACACCCGGAAGTAAGTATTCTCCTTACTGTCGATTGATTTTACAGGGATATCTGCACTACTCATCAACTCAAAAACACCAGATTATCCTTGTTAATTACACAACATTGATTGGTTTAAATTGTGTACAATGCTTTTGTATTTTCCCCTTTCGATTCGGAGAAACAAATATTTTTTCGGAGTTTTTGGATGGCAGAAGACACTACACTACCCATAATCCTCAGTTATGGGACTACACCATGTGCTTAGCTTGACAAACCCCGTGATCAGTCCTCAAGCTCTGTGATTGGATGTTGGAGTGGCAGTGCGCGAAGTTTACACGAGCGTGAAAAAGCACTTTGAAATGGAATGAAACCCATCGACGGCACACTATCCAAAACAGGAATCGAACGTGTGTGTCCCCCCCCCCCCCCCCTTAGGTCACAGGCTCCTCCAACAGTGCAACACAATAAAACAGATACACAGAAAAAATAGTGCAAGTAAATACAAAAAGAAAAATAGTAAAATATTAAAAAGTGAAATAGTGCAATAAGAGTCTATATACAAGTGATTAGAATATGATATATTAGATAAATAATTTCTAAGTAGCAGCCAGATGAATGTTATGGATGTTGTTTCTAAGTTCAGGTGTTTAATAGTCTTATGGCCTGTGGGATGAAACTGTCCCTGAGTCTGGTGGTTTTAGTCCGGATGCTGCGGTACCGCCTGCCAGACGGCAGCAGACAGAACAGTTTGTGGCTGGGGTGATAGGGGGCTTTTATAATCCTGAGGGCTTTCTTTAAGGTTAACCTGGTATTTGTACTCCACTACATTTATTTTAGTTACTTTACAGATTTGGATTAATGATGTGAAATATAAACAACCCTTAAATCAGACTTTAGTTACACCTGAGTAAAATTCAGTGAAGGTGATTGTCAAGTGCCAACAATCAGGCGAGATATTTGATAGTGGATGCTTGAGAAGACTAAATATGTATCTGCAGATCCAACCCAGTCTCACATCTAAACGTGTAATAACTACGTTGGTCCACAACTTGGGACGTAGTATTTCTACAAAAACGCCTCTGAAGTTGTAGGATCCCTACGTTTTTTTTCACCATTCATTTCCAATGGCTGGCGTCTGTGTCACGTGATCTTCAACTTTCTCTCCGCAGAAATAAAAAAACATGGCCGACCTTCGTTTTATTCTCGGTAGAAAATGCCTATTTTAAGGTTAGTATGGCCATTAAAATGCATTTTGATGTCATTTGATGCGAGAAATATGAGTTGTTATTTCAGATTATGTGTGCAGTGGATGTACATGATCTTTAGTTTGCTAGTTATTACGAAGAATACTTCAGGAAATTGTGTAAATACAACGTTTTCATTGTTACCAAGGTGGTTGCTAGGGACGCTGCTATCGATATTATGTCTGTTATGTTGTGTAACTGTTTAATGGTGTTATCTTTATTGCTACCCCCTTCCCCGTCAATTTATAGTGTTGGTCCACAGCGCAAACGTATTAGTTTAACAAAATCCGCGGCATAGATACGTTATTTTCCCCTGTGCAATTCTCCAACCCAGTCTCACATCTCACATCTCACATCACATCGTCATAAACACCGGAAACAGACGTATGCAAGATCCTCAGCTCGGTGATTGGACGGTTTAGCACGTTGGGAAATGGTGTTTATTATCTGAAAACAGGAAGAACTGCCGCCAAAACTGAAAACGTGACGTGGATCATTACATTACATGTCACTTCTTAGACGCTTTTATCCAAAGTGACTTACATACTCAATACTGTGGGCAATCCCCACAGGAGCAATTTGGGGTGAAGTGTCTTGCCCAGGGACACAACGACATGCTGACTGCAGTGGGGTTTGAACCTGGGCTCCCCTGATCCGAACACCAACGCACAATTCCACTGCGGCACACGCCTCCCCGATTGTAAATATATCAGCAGTTAAACAACATCTTAGATTTATTTTCACACAATACGTCTCCTTGCAGTATCAACACTAATTCGGCTGACTTTTATATTTGATCCAATTGGTAGATGTTGGGGAAATATTTTCCAAGGCCCATGACTTTGACCCAGTTTATCAGTTCATACTGTCCTGACTGAGCGCACGCACCTGTAACCTTGGCTGCTGTGCTCTCAGTGTTTTGTCTCCCTGTTCCTGCCTGTTGGCGTCAGCTGATAGAGGTGTTATGATTATATCTTGTTATGCACAATGTTGATTATTCTCTCTGAACTAGCTAAATACACGGGTCTGGGGTAGAGTTCTTCAGAATTGACGTGGCAACTCTACCATGAAGTCAGAACCTCTGGCTCTTGGACTTGTTTTGTGAATTCTCCGGCCGAAGCTCCTAATAAACCATCAGTGTTTGACATCAAAGCTCCAGCTCTATCCCGTGTCTCCTTCCTGAGTCGGTGACTCCCACTGCATTGCTACACAGAAGTTTCCCCCACAGTAGATAGGCTGTATTTACACCATAACGGTGCACAGCTGATAGAAAGGGACACCTACTGGTTAAAGCACGTTATTGAATTTTATTATTTGTATTATTAGAAATTAATAGGATCCTTATAAAGTATATTCATTACTCGTTATTCTCTACTAATAGTTAATTAAAAAATGTATATAATGACTATTTTGCACATCCCTTTCAAGATTTCAAGATTTTCTAAGGTTTATTGACATATCATATACACAACTACGGTGTAGTTATGCAATGAATGAAAAACTTGGGTCACAGGTTCCTCAACAGTGCATTACAAGACATCTATCGATATGTGTGTATACCTCCAGCAATGTTAACTATGTTGAAGCACTTATTTTAACTGATATTATACATATGTATTACTCTTATAAGATGTATGTAGATATAAGAAATGTGCAGAATATGACAGTTTAATGGTGGAGGTATACACACATATTGATAGATATCTTGTAATGCACTGTTGAGGAACCTGTGACCCAAGTTTTTCATTCATTGCATAACTACACCGTAGTTGTGTATAATATGATATGTCAATAAACCTTAGAAAATCTTGAAATCTTGAATGGGATGTGCAAAATAGTCATTATATACAGTCTTTAATTAACTATTAGTAGAGAATAACGAGTAAAGAATATACTTTATAGGGATCCTATTAATATCTAATAATAAAATTATAAAATGCAATAACGTGCTTTAACCAGTAGGTGTCCCTTTCTATCAGCTGTGCACCGTTATGGCGTAAATACAGCCTATCTACCAATTGGATCAAATATAAAAGTCAGCCGAATTAGTGTTGATACTGCAAGGAGACGTATTGTGTGAAAAGAAATGTAAGATGTTGTTTAATTGCTTATATATTTAAGAGCCACGTCAAGTTTTCAGTTTTGGCGGCAGTTCCTGTTTGTCTAGAAGTCTTCTCATCAGGGCTCTATAAATAGAGTTAACTACGGCAGATATGTCATATTTAGAAAAGCAAGCACACTCGGAATAATGTATTATTTAATTTTTGTACAGTCTATGGTTGCTACAGAGGATAGTAGCGAGTGAGTTATCCGACCGGCCCACATCGTCCGATCGGCCCACTTCAGTACCGGCCCATCGGGATTCGTCCCGAACGTCCCGATGGGCAGTCCGCCCCTGCTATAAAGTATATTCATTACTTGTTATTCTCTACTAATAGTTAATTAAGAACTGTATATAATGGCTATTTTGCACATCCCTTTCAAGATTTCAAGATTTTCTAAGGTTTATTGACACATCATATACACAACTACGTAGTTATGCAATGAATGAAAAACTTGGGTCACAGGTTCCTCAACAGTGCATTACAAGACATCTACCGATATTTGTATACCTCCACCATTAAACATATTCTGCACATTTCTTATACTATCTACATACATCTTATAAGAGTATAATTAATATGTATAATATCAGTTAAAATAAGTGCTTCAACATAGTTAACATTGCAGGAAAGTTGATTGTCAAGTTCCAAAACAAACCATGCAATATATTAGACGTTAAGTACTTTGTCAGGCTTAATATCTGTAGATACCCCCAAAGCTTTTTTCTTATTTAAAAGAAGACCTTAACCTAAAGTATTCTTTAATGTTTAAATAAAGCCTTATTAGTTTGTCTGTTTTGCACATCTTCCTATCAGGCACTAAACTGTTTTATTGTAGAGATCACTTACAGTATCTTCTTGATATTTTCTATTCTATATTATTTATATCATTGACCTTCCACTTTCCCACTATATTAAGAGTATGTACTCTTAATATTTAAATGTTTTCATCAAATATAACACATTCAAAAGTGCTTTACAAAAATGAAAGACATTAAGAAAACGGCATTTTAAAACAGTCATTAAAAAGCAACACAATCTACCTGCATTGCAATTACTCTAAACGTGTAATAACGTGCTTTAACCAGTAGGAGGTGCGGGTTAAAAAGCTGTCAAGTTTACAGTGTTAACAAAATGAAATATACTGCTGTTTCTGGTTTAGTTTACGACGGATATATTCTGTTATTGTTTTGATATTTGTAACACAAAAGCGATGTAAAAAACCCACAGCAACACAGAAAAGATGGTCTTAACATGACCCAGCGGTCTAGTAGTTCATAAAAAACAATAATATCAAAACAAATGATTACTACTAACTTTATTGTGAAATTAAAAGAGAACGGTAAAAGAATAGTTTCCGGTCTATTCTGAGGCCCGATCTCTGTAGATAAATAAAGAACTACGACAGATGTGTAATGTTTAATGCAGCCAAACCATTCATTACAATGCATTCATGTGATGACTTTCAAAGAGTAAAGCAAGCACTGCTGAATAAAGTATGATTTGATCTTTTACGAAACGTTTTTTCTTCATGCAATACAAACTAACTCATTTAATAAAAATCACAGTTGTATTACACACAATGCACTGTTTTTTGAGAACAAACATTGGTGAATAATGCACCATAATACATTCTGACGAAAAATAAAAATGATTATGAATACAAATAAAATAAAAGAAGCCTCCCGTGAGTTACTACAAGCTATAAAGTAGATTTTAAAAACGTTTTATAGAATAAAAGCTCACTGCGGGACGTTGTAGAAATGCGTGTGTGCACCACGACAAAGGAGCCTCATTCACTTTACATTGGGGTTGTTTGCGTGGTGCCGACACGTAAATGTAGCAAAGTTCGTGACTCCACCACGCACTGTGGTGTTAAGGAGTCGTGGTGGAGTCACGCATTCTGGTGAGACCAGCTTGAACAACAAAGACTATAACACCCCTTGTTGTGCATTACCAATTATGTGCAATATATACATATGCCGTAAATAGCTGTTAGAACTGTTACAGGATGTGTATTTTGTAAATTGTGTAATTTTTGTATCTTTAATATTTGTTATGCATGCTTCTTGGTTAACATTAAGCTGTCTTTGGCTCTTTTCTTGCTGTAACAAATGCAAATGTCCTCACGCAATGTTTTTTAAATGTATTATTATTAAACAATTATTCAAGTCCCATTGAAAATGGAAAACTTATCATCCAATGGAGCCCTGGTCAAGACATGGGCAACAGTATTTCCTAACAAACTAGCCTACATGCAAACATTTGAACATGTAAAACAAACACACTGCTTTTACGATGACACCCACATCAACTTTGAAACAAACATGCAGTCTCAGCTATATGCAAATGACGAAAAGGGGAACAAAGATGGACTGATGAATTCATTGGAGGTCTGCAGGAAGTCAAGGAAAGCCACAGAACTTTGAATATGTATATGTGATCCTTCCCTTTACCTCCGTTTCCTTCCTTTGCCATTCGTGCTTCAGTGTAATGTGGCTCTTGGAGTTGTGTTGGGAAAATACCGAATGTACTTTTCCGATATCAGAGTAACATGATAACAAAGGCCCTACTGTAGCTGTGTACATGACAGGATGTATGATTACCTAGAAGAGCGTCAGGACACACTGTTTTAGGAATTTGATAGCTATGTGATTAACATGATGATTCAGTCTCTATGGAGATAGACATATGACTGTCATGTTTACGTGGGTCTTAGCTAATCTGAACTAAGCATAGAATACTGCTTTATATTCCTCCATCTTGTGACTGTGTAACTCCCTCTCTTGTATATCAGCATCTGAAGGACACTGTTCAGGAACTAGTTGTACCAAATGCTCTGGATGTGATGACTACTTTCATTCTGGAGAGGATAATAAATACATGGATCCTGATATTGAAGCTGAAGCCGGTGACGAGTGATATTTTTCCAACAAGTTGCATTGATGACCTTTTTGACCACACAGGTTGTGGTTGAATTTCAAAAAAGTATCCTATCGTCTTTTCCAAACCACTATTCTTTAACTTCTGAGTTAAACATCATAGGGTTAAGAGAAAATGCAAAGGAGAATACATCAGGACTCAGGAAAAGACAACTGCGGTGCAAAGAGAATCTGACTGCACTTACATTAGGCTGTTAATGATTGGCCAGCGGATGTTATTGATGTGCGTCTGCCATGAGGAAACAGTAGATTACCATAAGCGCATGTAGATACTTTGCTCTTTGTGGTGATGATTTATAAACATGAACAACAGTGAACATGAAAGGAGAAAATGTTGTATATTCTTTAATGTAATAATGTTTACATTAAAGAATATACAACATTTTCTCCTTTCATTTCTAAAAGGGTGGTCGAGTGTGTCCTAAACTAAAGGAGATTATAAAGGAACAACACATTCTCTCTCCCAACTCGTACTATAGTGAAGTTATGTCAGGATCCCTTGGCGTCACTATCAAACGCAATGTATAAAATATATTAACCCTTTAGCGTCAAATTTCAACTATCAGGGAGTCCCATTGACTTGCATAGAGATCCCTAAATGCTGTTAATAGACGAGTTGGGATCGCGGAGAAATGCTCTGCGCAGATCCATTCTCACAGCGTTTATCAACCTTTTTCTTACTCAATATCAAGCCACACTTATTGTTTTTACTTCTTTATTTTTATTGTATAATGTTGGACTTTTGTTGCCGTCAGTTAGGGGGAGAGTAGGGGCTCAGGATACTGAAATCTGTATTGTTTTCTAAACCACACACTGTTATTTACTCAACAATAAGACACAATTATCCTTGTGTCTATTTATTTGTTTGATTATATAATGTCGCATTATGTCTGACTTTTGGGGTCCGTCAAGACCGAGGGTCGGAGCAGCTCATTCGAACACAGGAAGCTGTATTTTCAAAATAAGAGTTCATTTGAATATTATGTTGATTCATATATATATATGATAATATATTTTGTATTAACTAGACCACTGGGTCATGTTAAGAACATATTTTCTGTCGGTTTGATGTTACAAATATCAAAACAATATATGCGTCCATAACAAAATACATCCGTCATAAACTGGACACTAACACTGTAAACTTGACAGTTTTTTAACCCGCACCGCCTAGTGGTTAAAGCACGTTATTGAATTTCTTTGTTGAATATGTTATATCTGATGAAAACATAAAAATATTAAGAGTACATACTTTCATAGGGGGAAAGTAGAAGGTCAAAGATAGAAATATAGAATATAAAATATCAATAAGATACTAGTGATCTCTACAATAACAGTTTAGTGCCGGATGTCCAAAGATATTAATAGGAGGATGTGCAAAACAGACAAACTAATAAGGCTTTATTTAAACATTAAAGAATACTTCAGGTTAAGGTCTTCTTTTAAATAAGAAAAAAGCTTTGGGGGTATCTACAGATAAATATTAAGCCTGACAAAGTACTTAACGTCTAATATATTGCATAATTTGTTTTGGCTTGACAATCACCTTTCCTGCAATGTTAACTGTGTTGAAGCACTTATTTTAACTGATATTATACACATTAATTATACTCTTATGTACGTAGATAGAATAAGAAATGTGCAGAATACGACAGTTTAATGGTGGAGGTACACACATATCGATAGATGTCTTGTAATGCACTGTTGAGGAACCTGCGACCCAAGTTTTTCATCTCCGACCTTGTCAGGTATTGAACATTCAATAAATAAAGAACACAGAATTATTAAATATAAAACACAGAATTTGTGTGATTATACTAAATGATTTACAAATAAACACCACTGGATATTTACAACTTTTACACATGCTACTGCAATGAAAAAATGTCAAACTTGATCAATAAAGTATATCTTATCTTATCGTAAGATGATCGATGGTGCCATATTTGCAAAATGTGCCTCTGAACCTTGACTAGTGCATGTTTCAAGGCTTATCAATTAACAACAGGAGGGCTCACAGACATAAGACCAGCTGTTAAATAAATGAAAAGCATATTTCTTTCCTCAAAGTCCTCATGCGACAGAATTCAGCTGCAACAATGATCTGAATAATCAATTAGTTACGATCATTTTGATAGAAGATAGAGAATGTAATGCTTTTCCTTGTTATATATGGTTATGCATTTAATATGTTTAGGGTTTTTACTGTTGAATGTATTTGCTTGGCCGGTGGGAGATAATAATACAATGTTTGGCTTTTTTGTTGAATTCTGATCAAGATTAAATTATCAATACAAAAAATGACCTTTAATGAAATTTCATACAAAAATGTGTTTCATCCTAATTATAGTTTTTTTGTCTCACAATATCTTCAAATGAGTTATGTTGAAAACAGAAACAAGCCGTGCATTTCACACCTAGGCCTTCAGTAGTGTCTACCTGAATGAATCCACCTCCTAATAGCATTATTATGACGTCACGGCTATAGAAACCATTAATATGATACATTAACGCAGTATAACAGGGCGCTGCATCACAGACAGGTTTCTAATGTAGCGAGAATGAATGCCATTACTAAAGCAAGAACACCAAACAACACAATTCAACAAGCCTCCTTTCACTGCTGCGCCGCACATCATCTCTAGCAGAAGCAACAATATTTACTTCATAAAATGACAAGAAAATATCAACAATGTTAAATAAAAGTAATTATAGCCATTACTCACCAATACGTTTGATTATTTGTTCCCAAAAACCATCCTCCTTTCTTTCTGAAGAGTTCAGTTACTGTGTTGTTCAGATTACCTGAGTGTTTCAGTTCCAATAATAAGTCCTGTTCTAACGCCATGGAGGCTGATGCTGGAAGTCGAGTCAGTTCAGTCGTATTTCTGTCAAAACACATTGTGGAATATAGGAATGAACAGAGTCCTGCTTCTGACACTGCTCAGTTCTCTTTATACATGAACCTTCCTAAGAACAGTTCCACCTCAGCCACATCCATCATGGTGCACTTTGTAATGGAGGGTATGTCCTCTTGTTGGGGGACATTTAGAAGATTTTTGGTGAGAGATGTTTGGCCGGAATATATGCAAGATCCTGGATGACAAGGCGCTTTTTTTTTGAAAATATAGGTAATGCCTTTTAGACTAGAAAAGTGATTTTTGAAAAGTGAGGTTTTTTAATTGTAAAGCAGCTCTAAACATTCTGAATGTGTCTCAGTTCATTTTGGTTTGCAGTAAACACCATCAGAGGGTGAACATGGACTCAAGACTTTGCCTTGAGAGTAAAATCCTTTTGAGCAGCTAAAACAAAGCGTTTGAAACAGGTATCCAGACACAAAGAAAAATAAAGTTTGTGTAACATTAAAGCATGTCCAAATGTTTTACTGGAATACCCAAAGTATGAAGCTGCAAGTTTGTGCAATGATTATTACACCGGTTTTGTGATATTTTAAATGTATTAGCTTGTAAACTGTAAAAGTGTCTCATTATATGAAATGATCAGGGTTGTTTCAGACTTTTTGTATTTTTTTAATTTATGGGCATGTATTTGGTTTTCCTGCTGCATCACCAGTCCTACGCCCATATTACTCTAGTGGTCTTTCCTTGTAAATGCATGTGCAAATGTAACTAAATAAGCCTGATGTAAAAAAGGTGTTCCATATCCACTTTGCATTTTACCTATGTATAATGTCAACAGCTGCACATCTCCAGTCTCATTCCAAAAGAGAGGAACAGGGAAGAGACAAGGATGGAAAAAGTTCTTCTGATCATCATCGCTCTTTCAGGTAATTATTATTTTTATTTAAAATATGTTATCCCATTAGCAATTTTTAGTACTTTCTATTTTGGTTTCCCACTGACAATTACTTAAGTTCTTTAATTTACAGTTTAACTTTAATGTAATTTGGAGAACTTGGTTCAGTAATTGATATTGAATCTAATCAAAGTGTCTGTGTCTCTACAGGGCTGAGCGCTGTCTCCTCACATGCTGAACGTCAGTACCATTTTGTTCATGAAGCAAAGACCATGTCTGAAGCACAGAGATACTGCAGAGAGAAACACACAGACCTGGCCACTGTAGACAGCATGGAGGTTGTGAAGCTCCTGAACGACACGGCAGGCCAATACAAACAAGTGAGGTCACTTTTCTCTGTCTTTCAATTCAAATTAATTACATTTCTTTTAGAGTCAAATTTAAAAAGGAGAGATTATTACAGAAAGCTAAACCTGTTTTAAAGTCCTATGAGAACCTGAGTATTAAAACAGAGTTGAAAATGTTTTAAGCCAAAGCTATAGCATAAAACCCTGTAGTAAAGTTGAAGAGGTTCAGAGTAACAAGGCTGTAAATGAATGTTGACTTGAGGGGATTCCCATTAGATCACCATGTACCAAGGCTGGTCTCATAAAGGCAAAACCTTCTCTTTATTAAACATACACATTTTCTTAAGCAGCAGCTTTAAAAGCTTCAACAGGATGTAATAATTATAACAATTTCTTGCTTTCAGTCAGCCTGGATAGGGCTGTACGATGACCGGGACACCTGGAGGTGGTCGATGTCAGACCCAAGCTTCTACGGACCGGGGGAGACGGAGTTCAGAGAATGGTGGACTAATCGACCAAACCACTAGCAAAATGACCAATGCACAGCCTCTTATTCTGATGGAACATGGTCTGATAAGGATTGTAATAACCGCTTCAGGGGGGTCTGCTTTGATGTCACAGGTACGAATATAAACTTAAAATTAATATTACACATTTAACATCACATTTTAAGCTTCTGAAATACAATGCATTGGTCTTTATCTAACTAGCGGTTCACAACTTTTTTTCTTTGTGACTTTTTTTCTTTTGTTAGCAGTTCCACTAAAGACATTTCCCTGTTCACTAAAATTCTCACATGGTTTCATTTAAATGATAACGTAAAAGGAAATTATGTATATAACATTTTTTGCAAACTTGTTTCAGAATTGTAGGTACGTTTTACATCTTATACATCTGTGCTAAACAGAATAACAACAATATAGAATCAATATAATTTGAATGAAGCTTTAACCTGTAACAGAGTATCTTCACATCGTTGTACTCCTGCTTTTACTCAAATATCTGAATATTCCACCACTGATTCTACTAAAGTTTATTGCCAACATTCATCTGTTGAAAAACCCCAGAACTACAAATTACAAAGTACAAATGTGTGGGATTTAAATGTAATATTTTATATTATAAAGGCATCAATACCACCAGAGATGTGGCATTGATGTCAGGCTGTATGTTGTGGTGCCTCTACTCAGCTTCTCTGGGGTCCATTTTCAGGGCCGGATGCAACATTTGTCCTCATTGACAGCAAAATGAAATGGACTGAGGCCCAGAGCTAACTGCAGAGAACACCACACAGACCTGGCCAGTGTGAGAAACCGGGCGGAGAACCAGCAGCTTGTTGAGCTGTCACCTGGACAGAGGGCCTGGATCGGCCTTTACAGAGACTCCTGGAAGTGGTCCGATGGAAGCAACTCCTCCTTCAAGTACTGGAAAGTAAATAAACCTGACCTCAGAGCTTCAAAGGTTTGCGTGGCTGCAGCTTTCGACGACTCTGGAAAATGGGAGGACTTGGACTGTGGAGTGAAGAAACCATTCATTTGCTACGGACGTGAGTAAAATTCACAGCTACATCAAAGCAAGTGATGATATTGAGTCTGCTGAAAAAGAAGACACCATAAATGTTGTGACTGATGAAGTTTGTTTGTGTTTCTAGCTGTGCCTGTTTCAATGAAAGTGATAAAGGTGAGGGTGGAGAAACCAAACGGTGTGGATCTGAACGACCCCGCTTTTCTGGATGCGATGTTGGTGGAGGTAAATCATGTTTTCTACTTTTATGCAAAAACATCAATCACCAGAAAGGACATTCACATGACATGAGAACAAGAGACAAAAGAGGTAGGAAACAAATAAATAACTATTAAAGAATAATGAATTCAACGAAAGAAAATGTAGTAAATGAATTTCAATACGAATGAAATGGACCAAGATGAACATGAATGAAATTCTATATCCATTATACATTCAATACTTTGGCCACAAATAACAGGACCCAAGCATTTAGTAAGAAGACGTGTAAATATGTGCAGAAGTAAATAGCAGAAACTTAGCCACATGCCACCAAATGCATTAGGAAAATGTACAAATACTATTCCATAACCTGAGGTAAGCCTTTACACTGGAAGAAATAAGGGGAACAACTACCATTTCAGATGAGTGAACTAAAGATTAATCATCTGTTTTTATAGGAACGATAATGAAAATGAGTTTTGTGTCTCAGGCGAAAAAGAAGCTAAGGGCCCAGGGATTGGACGACAACGTCCAACTGGCCTGGAGGAAGCAGCCGGATGGACAAGTCTTCCACAAGGAGGAGGAGAAGAAGAGGGATGAGCTCTAAAGCTGAATTGCAGTGTCGGCTTTTATCAGAGAAAAGTGTATTTCTTTCCTCAAAGTCCTCATGTTACAGAATACAGCTGCAGCAATGATCTGAATAATCAATTAGTTACGATCATTTTGATAGAAGATAGAGAATCTAATGCTTTTCCTTGTTATATATGGTTATGAATTTAATATGTTTAGGGTTTTTACTATTGAATGTATTTGCTTGGCCGGTGGGAGATAATAATAATATGTTTGGCTTTTGTTGAATTTTGATCAAGATTAAATTATCAATAAAAAAATGACCTTTAATGAAATTTCATAAAAAAATCTGTTTCTTTATTTGCATCCTAATTATTGTTTTTTTGTCTCACAATATCTTCAAATGAGCAGAGTTGGGTGTAACGCGTTACTGTAATAATATTACTTTTGTCGGTAACGGAGTAGTGTAACGCGTTACTTTTATAATTCAGTAATCACACTACAGTTACTAACATTGCCCCGACACGCGTTACTTCGTTACTTTTATAAAATCAGTCATAATCACACTGACAGACAAGAGGGGTTTCCGCCGCAGGTTTATATGTACGTAATCTGCGCGACTTGCGCGTCCACATCTCCACGTGCAGTGCTGCATAAACATGGCAGAGTCAGCGATAACTTTCGAGGGGTGGAGGTATGCCCATTATTTTGAGTTCGTCCGAAGAATAGACAGGAATGTGACGGTGAGGTGCAAACTGTGTCCAGGCCAGAAGCTGTTATCCACTGCTGCAAACACCACGTCAAACCTCAACAAACACCTGCAAAGAACACATGCTAAGGTGAAGCTAATAGCTAAGGACCCCCGAACCCAGAGTGAGGATGTTGTGAGTCGCCGCCGCCGACTCTGAAGCGGCACAAATTAGAATTTGGAGGACCGGTAACCAAAGCAGAGATGGACAGGCTTGTAGCATCCTTCATAGTAGAGGTAATGTTGCCCATTTGCACAGTGGAATCACCATCGCATCGTTCAGAGATATACTGCGCAAAATACAGATAGCAGGAGACAGAGGACAGCCATGGTCAGAGCTATCTGGATCAGTCTTATGCGACAATGGAAACTGAACTAAAGAGAACATTTGAAACTTTAGCAGTCTGCGTGATCTGCCTGTAGGGAGGGGCGGGCCGGCCCTGCGAGTAAAGTAACGAGTAAAGTAACGAGTTACTTTATGTAGAGAGTAACGAAGTAGTGTAATATATTACTTTTTTTTAAAGTAATATGTAATATGTAATATATTACTTTCTTTTAGTAACGACCCCATCTCTTCAAATGAGTTATGTTGAAAACAGAAACAGGCCGTGCATTTCACACCTAGGCCTTCAGTAGTGTCTACCTGAATGAATCCACCTCCTTATTATGACGTCACGGCTATAGAAACTATTAATATGATACATTAACGCAGTATAACAGGGCGCTGCATCACAGACAGGTTTCTAATGTAGCGAGAATGAATGCCATTACTAAAGCAAGAACACCAAACAACACAATTCAACAAGCCTCCTTTCACTGCTGCACATCATCTCTAGTAGAAGCAACAATATTTACTTAATAAAATGACAAGAAAATATCAACAATGTTAAATAAAAGTCATTATAGCCATTACTCACCAATACGTTTGATTATTTGTTCCCAAAAACCATCCTCCTTTCTTTCTGAAGAGTTCAGTTACTGTGTTGTTCAGATTACCTGAGTGTTTCAGTTCCAATAATAAGTCCTGTTCTAACGCCATGGAGGCTGATGCTGGAAGTCGAGTCAGTTCAGTCGTATTTCTGTCAAAACACATTGTGGAATATAGGAATGAACAGAGTCCTGCTTCTGACACTGCTCAGTTCTCTTTATACATGAACCTTCCTAAGAACAGTTCCACCTCAGCCACATCCATCATGGTGCACTTTGTAATGGAGGGTATGTCCTCTTGTTGTCGTGTGCTACCCTTTACTCAATCTTTATTCTTCTTTATCCAACTTCCACCTTCAGGCATCCTATATCAACTCTCTGTCCTACAGCGCCCTCTGGCTACAGTAACAGGACACAACATTTCCCCTTCTCTTGAAGGAATAACCTCCTACTCTATGTAACTCAGTCAAATGAAATATTGTAGTTAACACAGCGTCCTGTAACTCAAGACAATGAAATCAACATATTAAGCCATAAAGTATTACTGGTTCTTAGTGCAAGACTTGAATGCAAACTCAGGTTACTCTTAGTATCTAGTAACAGTAGCGAGCCGGCAGGGCCCTAAGATATTCTACAAAATAATATTTAAAAACATTAAAAATATATATTTTTTGACATTTCTTTAGTTATATTTTTCATTAGTTTTACCAAAATAACTCAGAGGTCAGAGGGCCTAGGTATAAAAGTCACGACTCACCACTGGGTTCCAGCATCTCAAAAGTGAATATTTTCTGGATTTCTTTGTCTTTCATGATGTATTCAACTTTAAACATTTAAAGCCAAAACAATCATTTGGAAAAGGACAAAAAACCAACAATAAAAAACACACTTTGAGCAGTAAATAGGTACATTTTGGCATTCGACACTTTATTCACAAACTAAAACCAATCACTGTATCCAGGTCAGTGGTGACTGTACAGGTGTGTTAGGTCAGGATTAACTGGCTGTACATCGTGTGTCGTCGCTTCACCGTGAACCCTTTATTGGTCCATTCATCCCTCCATCCTCCAATCAAAGTGCTCAGGAGTTTGTCCTTCAGTGTGTGTGTGTGTGTGTGTGTGTGTGTGTGTGTGTGTGTGTGTGTGTGTGTGTGTGTGTGTGTGTGTGTGTGTGTGTGTGTGTGTGTGTGTGTGTGTGTGTGTGTGTGTGTGTGTGTGTGTGTGTGTGTGTGTGTGTGTGTGTGTGTGTGTGTGTGTGTTACACTCAGCAGACAGACAATTGAGTGACGAGCATGCAGCAGTGTAAGCAAGGAGCAACAACCTCCACACATGCAGAACGTTTTATTGTTAACCTTAATGGCACTGAATCATGTTTTCTCTTTATTATGTTCAATGGAAAGTCACAAGTTTCTTCTATAAATCAAGAGGGAAAACATGTAAATGCCTGCTGACATGCTTAGTAACATGGGCTTATTAGTAAACACAGAGTACAGCTCAGGCATTTGGTCTTAAACTAGGTAAACTAACTAACTAACTAACTAATTAACTAACTAACTAACTAACTAACAAACTAACTAACTAACTAACTAACTAACTAACCAACTAACTAACTAACTAACTAACTAACTAACTAACTAAGATAAAGAGTTGTTTGTTAATCTACATTAGGGAACTATAAATGTCTATACATTTAGTAGTTATTACCACCCATAGGTCATGTGGATAAAAAGAGACTTTACGGTGTTTATTGTATCTGGTTTTATCTGTAAATGAACCACTACAAATATACTGTATAAGACAATAACAATGTACTTATTAACTTATTATAGCCCTGCAGCACTTCCATCTATCTGGTGTGACAGCAGGTCTTGTGGTGGGGTACAATTATTGCAATAACAAATGAACATTTGTAAATGAGCAAGAAAGACAGTGACACTTCCTGTTCTGTTTCTGAGATAAACTATTACTATGTAAACACGTGACTCTCGCATGAACATTGAGTTTTATATTTCATTTTGCTAGACAGACAGACAGACAGACAGACAGGCAGACAGACAGGCAGACAGACAGGCAGACAGGCAGACAGACAGACAGACAGACAGACAGACAGACAGACAGACAGACAGACACACAGACACACAGACAGACAGACAGACAGACACACAGACAGACAGACAGGTGTGCAGTAAGCAGGCAGTATGCAGACAGCAGGTAAGATAATCTACAAAGAGGAAGACGAGGAGGAAGACTCACAGGGTTCGGGATGACGAAGGTTTCTTGATTCTCTGCCACTTCTTCCTCTCAAACATCCTGATGCAACAAACACACACCGTGTTACACACACACACAGACAAAAGTTTGGCAAATCTTAAATCAACTATTAGGTAAACATACCAAACAGGAAAATAATGTTCTAGAATTAAAAATCAATGATGCCCTGATAATAGACCCTGCAGTGTTGGCCAGCTCTCTCAATTACCCCATTCACACCAACGGTGTTTCGGGGCCGGTTCGGTGCTGGTGCTTGAAAAGCACCGGGTTTTCCTCTTCACACCGCAGCGGAGCAGCCTCTAAGCTCCGGAATCCGGTTCGTTTCGAGCACCAAAAAGTTGTCCGTCTAGAAGCAAGAACCGCTTACGTCACGCTTACGTCGGAGGAGGTCGAGATTAACCTGAGCTAACAGTTAAGGCGAGTACGGCAAATAAAGGTTGTAACAAGCAGTAGCGCTGAGCAAAGTGACTAGAACGCAACCACACACAAAAAAAACATACTTTATAAAGTCAGGCAACACTAACCAGGCTTCGTGTGATTCTGTTTATTTGTACCTTACTTTGACCATCCGTTCGCTGTTATTGATCATTGTGGAGAGCAGGCAGACGTTTTGTTTGTTATTATAGCAGCTATCGGATGGAATCAATACATGGGCTGCACAGGTTGTCATGTCCGACTATCACAAGTAGAATCATTATGAAAAATACGTCGGTAAAAAGTGCCTGGAGAAAACGGCTTAGCAAGTAGTCAGTTTAGCTTCGGTTGCTATGCTAACATCACCCATGTTATACCAGAGAAACTTTCATAACAGCGTTGCGATGCCAAACAGCGTCAATTCAGACTGACACCAAACAGCGTCAATTCAGACTGACACACATTCACTTAAGGGGAACTGGGTAGAGATGTCCCGATCCGATCGGGGATCGGAGCCGATCACGTGATTTTCAAAAGATCGGAATCGGGAGAAAAAAATCAGGGATCGGGAATCTTTTTTTTTTTTTTTTTTTTTTATAAAATATTTTTATTATTTTATTTAATGTTACAAAACAAAAATAACCATGTTCACGTCTTAAAGTCATCCTGAGGCCTTAGTTTTGGTTTAAAATTACACATGCTTCTTTTGGGCTTGTTTTCATAGACCTGGTTGCTTATTTCTCTCAAACCTGGCAACAGAGTGGGCAGGGCGCAGTGTCTAATAGTAGCAGTAAGCTAACAAGAGGCTACGTTCAGCTGGTGACTCGGGAGTCGGGACAGAGAAAATGTCAGGAGTTTGGAAGCATTATAAAATTGAAAGCGAAGGCAGTGTAACAGCCAGATGCAATGTTTGCAAGGCGGAGGTTCCGCGTGGTGGAAAGAACAGGGCTACGTTCAACACGACCAATCTAATACAAACACCAACAACAACACGACGAGTACACAGCGGCCATTCAGGTAACGGCACTGAAACAACCGACACTTTCAGAGACTTTTAAAAGGAAAGAGAAACTGCCCCAGAACAGTGAAAAGGCCAAAAAAATAACAGCCAAGATAGCTGAATTCACCAGCCGTTATCTGTTACCTTTTTTTTTTCTTAATGCATTGCATAAAGATCGGATCGGGAAAAATCGGTATCGGCAGATTGTCAAAATCAAATGATCGGAATCGGATCGGGAGCAAAAAAACGTGATCGGGACATCCCTAGAACTGGGGATATGTATCAGCTGCTTGTGTGACAGTCAGACAGTGAATACTTTAGAGCCGTGTGAGCTAACCCGGAGCTAACGGGAGAATACACTCCCGTGGACGAGCAGCCAGCACTGCAGCGGTCGGTAAATGCCGCTGAAACACATTAATAAACAATGAACCACGGCACTCTGGAGAAAAGTATAAGGTTGGAGAAGTCGTTATTTAATTTAATCTGGCTTCGTATGATTAAAAGCAACGCAGTCCCCGGCCCGTTGTTGTTGTGAGGTGAGCTCCGTTGGGGAGAAAATCAGCGACGTAAACTGTGACGTCATGACGCAGCAGCGGCAGCACCAGTCGGGCTCTGAGCGGTGTGAAAAGAGCCGGAGCTAAACCGAAGTACCGGTTCTGAACCTGAAAAGCTCTAGCACGGAGCTTGAACCGGAGTTGCGTTGGTGTGAAAGGGGCAAGATGCAAGATGCCCCTTTCACACCAACGCAACTCCGACAACTCCGGTTGCTGATGTACACTCCGCGGCCTACCATATCCCAGGGTGCAATGCGCGCAGGGAAGAGTGAGTTTTTTTCAAATGATGTGAGGGGCGTGGCCTTCGACTGAAATACACATTTCGATCGCTTCTTCTGTCGTTTACATAAATCTTTTGGTATATTTGGCTTGGTAGGAAGACTTTGATGCACATTCAGTACCAGTGTGTGAGGTTGTGGTTACGATGGCGATATCCGGACGCGAACAGCGAGGACTACAAAAAAAGAAACGAGTTGACTGGATGTCTGTTCAAAACATTGCGAGCTCCAATAAATCATTTAAACCAGCTATTGTTGCCAGAGTTATTACTGATTATCGTTCTTAATGTGATACCAAGTCCATCTGAGACCTGTGTACACCTTCAGATAGCCTCCAAGTGAAGCGTACGTTGTTTACTCACAGTTTGAAAGCAGCGTGGAGCTCTCCTCAGCTGTGGTAAGCTGTGATCCGCTCGAATAAATCATTAAAACCAGCTATTGTTGCCCGATTTATCACTGAATATCGTTCCTAATGTGATACTAAGTCAATCTGAGACCTGTGTACACCTTCAGACAGCCTCCAAGTGAAGCACACGGTGTTTACTCACAGTTTGAAAGCAGCGTGGAGAAGTCTTCATCTGTGTTAAACTGTGACCCGCTCAGGGAACTGGGACCCGCCCATGTTAAACTGTGTTAAGACTTCTGTGGCTATCTACCAGCGATCATGTTTAATATGAAAGACTACACACACATTTATCCCTTATAAAAACAGTATTCTGCAGCACTCATCCAGATAAGATGTGACTGTTAACTCGTTTTACAAAGATAGCAGCAGAAATGTCATTGCTGCATGTGCAGGGATATTTAGACTTTAAAATGCTGATGGGTCATTAATGTTGGTCTCTGCAAACAATATTAGGAGTCCTCTATTCAAACGTAATATTCAGTGTGTAGCGACATGAAAATAACAAAAAAGTTCATGCTGGACTCAAACCCGAATCCCAATAGCAAAAATCACTCCAGCCCTGCGCGTTATGAGTGCGCCACGGACCCAACACGATACCTTCTGGAGAATCATAAACTAAATCATTGTGTTGAAAACACTGACGTTAATTACATTACATGACATTGCATTTACCAGACGCTTTTATCCAAAGCGACTTACAATAAGTGCATTCGACCAAGAAGATGCTAACTTGAAGACAACAGAATCATATAAGTACATCAGGTTTCATAGAGCCAAAACATTTCAAGTGCTACTCAACTGGCTTTAGATAAGCCAGTCCTTTGTTAGTATATAAGTGCTTTGTTAATCATTCTAACGTCAATAAATCCATTACAAACTATTCTTGTTGTCAGTCTTACATTTGTATCATATATCGTTATTAATATGATGTCGAGTCGATTTGATACCTGTTTATACTTTCATGCAGTCTGTTAGTGAAACATACAATTGAACAACAGGTGTACAGACTTATCATTAATTGGGGCATGGGTCCAGTCTATATAAGTTGGATTAACCTTTCACAATTTTGTGTGGTTAGTGAGGAGATAGCGAGATAGAGAGAGACATAGAAAGATACAGAGAGATACAGAGAGATGCAGAGAGATACAGATAGAGATAGAGATAGATAGAGATAGATAGATAGACAGACAGATAGATAGATAGATAGACAGATAGATAGATAGATAGATAGACAGACAGACAGACAGACAGACAGACAGATAGATAGATAGATAGATAGACAGACAGACAGATAAAGAGAGAGATAGCGAGAGATAGTGAGTGATAGTGAGATAGTGAGTGATAGTGAGATATAGTGAGTGATTGAGCGTTGCCTGTGATAGAGTGATTGTCCTGGTGAGTGATAGTGGGTGAGTAATTGAGGTGCGACTGTGTGTATTTGAGAGAGGCTGGTATTGTACGTTTGCGTGTATTTGTGACTTTGTTTGTTTGTCTTTGTTGTATTAATTTGTTTGTGTGTGAATACGTGAGGGTAAGTAGGTAGGGAGGAGTAGGCGCATAGGCGAGACAGGTGGAAGTAGGTGTTGGAGTAGAAAGAGGGACAGAGAGTGTTGGAAAATGGATCCCAGAATTGTCAAAGAAATTCTGGATGTGAAAGTCCACCACCAGTATCCTGAGGGGTCAACAAAGAAAGAGAAATATGTCATGAAGAGGAGAGCTGACACCTTCAGGATAAAGGGTAAGGATGCATGCCATATGGACTCTAGAACACAATGATAATATGCTATGGTAAAACTAATACATCTAATATTATGACATATAAACACCAGATGGAGAACTGTACTACATCTGCAGGCGCAAAAAAAAAAAGCTGAGCACCTTGCCAAAGTGGTCTCTTCTTCCGAACAAACAAACGAACTGTTTGAGGAGTTTCACTGCAGCAATATTGGTGGACACTGTGGAGTGGAGAAGACTCACTGTGCGATTATTGCTCAGTACTATTGGCCTGGCATGGAGAATGACATACGCAAGTGGGTGAGTTGGTATCTTCAAAATAATGTGGTGGAATACACATTCAGGTTCAAAAGTAGAGGACAGAGGAGTGTAATGTGTATTTAAAAATTGCTGATGCTGTATGCGCAAACACCCTATCAGTTTAAAATATAATATAGCACATTTATTTGCACTACATATTTGTCATAACTTTGAAATGATGTTTGTCTGTTTTAGATTGCTCAGTGTCCACAGTGCCAGGCCAAGAGAGCCAACGTGAAAGAAAAGCTGGAGTACAGTCCGATAGAGGTCAAAATCAACAATGGCATACTGGTATTGTCAGTGTAGAAACACGTCAACAGTGATTTACTGTAATGCTCATGTCTTTTTTTACCCCCAGGTTACGGAGCCTTTTGAACTGGTTGGGATGGACTTAGTGGGTAAACTCACAGTAACTGATGGTGGCAACCAGTACATATGTGTAATGGTTGACTATTTCACCAAATGGGCAGAGGCCTACCCACTTAAGACTAAAACAGCGGAAGAGGTGACCAATTGTATCATTGATTTCTTTTACAAATTTGGTGCACCTCAAAGACTGCTAACAGACCAGGGCTCTGAGTTTTGCAACAAGGTATAGTGTTTGATGCAGTATGAATCCCCAATATGTAACTGTAGTTGCTGTGCTAACCTGTTTGTCCTACAGTAATGATAATTTCAAGGTCAACTCTGGCCTGTGTGAGACGCTGAATATAAAAAGAAGCCTGTGCTCCGCGTACCACCCACAGACCAATGGCCTTGTGGAGAAATTGAATGGCACTATTCAGAGGTATTGCTTTTCAATATCTGATGGAATTCACGCTCTTCATAGAATAACAAACACATTTCCTAATGACTAATGATATGTTGCTTTATCATACATGAGAACCCATATGCTCTCCTGCTTCCTCATACCTATACTTGAATTCTGCATTTTAAGGTCGTTGAACAAAATGGTGGCTCTTCGGACCAAAAAGCAGCTGACCACAAAATACAGCCCCTACTATTTAATGTATGGGAGGGAGGCTAGGTATCCTTCAGAGGTGCCAAAGGAGTACCTGGTAAGATGTTCTAATGTTGTCATCCTTTTCAAACGTTTTCATTTGGATCATCTGCCTTCTAAAATTCTAACTGTCATTTGTTGCAGGTCAAAGAAGAGAAAGTCAGCAGCCTGGTCGAAACGGAGGAGATCCATGAAGGCTTGAAGAAACAGGAGGCTGTATTCACAGAGGTGAAACATAATATGAAAATAAGCCAGGTTCAGGTGTTGCGGAGGAACGTGAGACAGGAGCAAAGAAAAGGGGGAAAGCTGGAGGATGACTGGTTGGGACCATACATCATCCTGGAACTAGAGGGGAAAAAGGCCACAGATGTGTGATTGATGTCAGGCTGTATGTCGTGGTGCCTCTACTCAGCACTTCTCTGGGGTCCATTTTCAGGACCGAATGTGAGATTTCTCTCCACTGATGGTGTAATGACATGGACTGAGGCCCAGAGCTACTGCAGAGAACACCACACAGACCTGGCCAGTGTGAGAAACCCGGCGGAGGAGCAGCAGATTGTTGAGCTGTCACCTGGAGGGATATATTGGATCGGCCTTTACAGAGACTCCTGGAAGTGGTCCGATGGAAGTTTCTCCTCCTTCAAGTACTGGGCAGAAAATGAACCTAACCACAGAGCTTTTAAGGTTTGTGCGGCTGCAGCTTTCCATGACTCTGGAAAATGGGAGGGTTTGTACTGTGGGTTGAAGAAACCATTCATTTGTTATGGACGTGAGTAACACGAAGATTCACTGTTAAATTCCATAATTCCGTCAAATAAGCTATGAAGAAAACAAAAGAGTTGTACATATAATTCATTTTCACATTGTTAGGGATGCTAAATTAGGGAATTGGCTTCCATGACATGAGGATGTGATGCTTTACTTCATATATTGTCATAAAAGTAATATGTTTTGGGATCAGACCAAGTTTTCTTCCTGTAATATGTAAGAATGTCTTCCAATGATTTCATAAAACACAATTATATATATATATGTAATTAATTAATATTTAGCTTTTTTCAAAATAGAAATGTTTAATTTGTTCAGATCAAGTAAAGGCAATGTGTCTTGATGTCATTGCGTCTGTTACCGTGGACACGGAGTAGTCACAACACTCCTGAAGTTAGCGTGCTAAACAGATCTTCAAACAAATCCCTTTTTATTTCTGTTTTGGAGAAATGAGAAACGGCTCTGGTGTCCTAGTGTTCTTCCTGCCCTGCCCTGCTGTGTCTTGTGTTTGAGATTAGTTTTGCATGCTCATACCATCCTTACAGTGTTAAACTCTAACCAAAAGTAAAGCTGTTTTACTGTCAAACTTATTTATAGTAAAGTACTGTTAACAGTTAAGTGCGAATACAAAATGAATTATTACAGGGTGATACAAATTATATCATAACGTATAGACTTAAGGAGCAAGTATTGATTACCTTTAATTTTGATACTTTGAGTACATGTTCCTGATTATAATGACAATATGCAGGTATTTTAATTGTAATGTGGTATTTGGACAGTGTTGATCTCATCCAAAGAGAACATACGTATTGTTCCAGGTTTAACCTCTGGGTTTTTTAATTGTGCTGCTTTGACCTTTCTTACTTTATGCAAACAGAGTGATTTGAATGTTATATCAAAGCAAAATCAGCATACCCAAATTAACACTCAGCTTTGCCCGCCTCGCCCACGGAGGCGGAGCAGCCACAGTCGTCTTCGTTGCCCCAAACACCGCCACCCCTCGACGGCCCGCAAGTGCCAGAGGACCTCGGCAAAACAGAGCCTGCCCAGGTATATTTTAAAAAGTACCCAACTCGCCTGTACAGTGGGGTAAGGCGCTCATGTTGCAGCTCATGGTTTCAAAACAGAGATTGGCTGGAATATTCATGTAAAAAAGATGCCATCTTCTGCTATGCATGTAGACATTTCGGTTCAAGTAAGTCAGATGCCTTCACCACAACTGGCTACAACAACTGGCGCCATGCTCTTGTACGTGATAAGGGACTGGGAAGGCATGAATCAAGCAAAGAGCACATGGATCCATAGATCTCTTCATTTTGCTCTCAAAGTGCACCAGATTGATGCTTTTAACTTCAATATTTAAAAAAAAATCGGGGAGAGGACCCCCGTAGAGGGTGTTAGGTCCACTCACCACTTATAAAAATAGCACTTTACCACTGTACCCTCTCTAATCTCAGATGCACCCTGAGTCATTTTGTTCTGGAACCGGGCCGGAGAGCACCAGAACGCCGCTCCGGGCCGGGACTTCAGAAATTGCAGTACCCATAACCACTAGATTCCACCGGGTCCGTCTGCGCCGCATTACGGCAATGGGTGCTATTCCACCACACGCGGCGCGTTACGGCTCAGAAGCGTCCCAGAAGCGTCTCGGCGCAGGGCTCCTCTAAAATTAGGATGAATCCTATTTTTGACGCGACGCAGCCGTAACGTAATGTCGGGCAGGCAGGAAGTGGAACGTTCAGAGCATATATAGCATATATATATATATATATATATATATATACACACACACAAACTAATTTTGCAGACCCTATCCCTCAGTAGTCTTTCAAATAGGAGGAGAAATGCCAGCGTTCTCCTCCGGTTTACAGGCACTGTGTAAATTATATATATATATAGAATAATTATGATGATGAATGCATTTTTTTACCACTAAAATACAGCAACATATCTTTGATTCATGTCGTTTATAACTGGGATATTACAATTATTATTAACTTTGTCTGTACAAAGTAGCCTTTGCAGGAAATATGCCCAAATCAACCAAAACTGCGAGCCGGCAGGCAAGACGCTCCGCTTCTGAAATGCTTCTGAAACGCGCCCGGTAGGGTATGACGCCGGAGGAGGCCGGACCAAAACCGCGGCTGATCATACAGTCAATAACTTTGTTGTTATTAGCATCTGGTTAGCTAGCTATGCTAACGAATATAAGAAGCTTTTTCTATAACCAGTGAGGTAAAGGAACATCTTTATATGATCATTATAGTTGTAAAAAAATAAGAGAATAAAGTAAACAGGTATAAAATACTATATGACAGTAAAAAAAGTTGTTATTAATAAGAATACAGTTTAAAAGGGGAGTGATTTGTAAAATATCCATAAAGAAAAAGAAAATCTGCTTACAGTTCTGTTTCATATGGGTGTTGAGAGATGTATCCATAAAGCTCCTAATTTTGCTCTCAAAGTGCACCAGATTGATGCTTTTAAATTCAGTATTTAAAAAAATTGTGTCCATATCTTTCTGTTTTGGTGGTCATGCCACAACCGTGTATGCATGCATGCGCGAGTCATAGTAAAATATCTGGATTAAGAGGTTGCTTTTTCTTTGCACAGCATGAAAGAAAGGTGAAATGAATGGGCTGTGTTTAGTTTTTTTAAGCAGACGTTGAGTTCGATAATTTGTACGGCCCTCGGAGGATGTTGTAAAAATTGAAATGGCCCTTGAGAGGAAAAAGGTTCCCCATTTTGACAACCTCCGGGGTGGCCTTAAGGCTTAAGGCTCAAGGCCACCCCGGAGGTCGAAGTTAACCTTAAATGTTTCCTTCTTAAGCTTTGTTAGTTAGTTAGTTTCGTAACGGACGTAATGTAACAGTTGTAATGGTTATAGCTTTTTCTCAGACGCGGAGGGATACTGACTTGTGAAAAGTAACTACAATTCTACCCGTGATATACGCTCATTATATCACGGCTAAGAACCAATCAGATTGCTTGATTTGACTTGTCCGTTTTATAAATGTATAATACATATATGTAATTAATTAATATTTTGCTGTTTTCAAAATAGAAATGTCCTCATGAAAAGCACTTTGGGATGCACCTTGCATGAAAGGTTCCATATAAATAAAGTCATTATTATTATTAATGTCTTTCTAAGGTTTACTTTTTCCTGCCCTGCCCTGCTGTGTCTTGTGTCTGAGATTAGTTTTGCATGCTCATACCATCCTTACAGTGTTAAACTCTAACCAAAAGTAAAGCTGTTTTACTGTCAAACTTCTTTATAGTAAAGTACTGTTAACAGTTAAGTGCGAATACAAAATGAATTATTACAGGGTGATACAAATTATATCATAACATATAGACTTAAGGAGCAAGTATTGATTACCTTTCATTTTGATACTTTGAGTACATGTTCCTGATTATAATGACAATATGCAGGTATTTTAATTGTAATGTGGTATTTTGACAGTGTTGATCTCATCCAAAGAGAACATACGTATTGTTCCAGGTTTAACCTCTGGGTTTTTTAATTGTGCTGCTTTGACCTTTCTTACTTTATGCAAACAGAGTGATTTGAATGTTGTATCAAAGCAAAATCAGCATACCCAAATTAACACTCTCAGATCTGATTTCAACACTTTGTGTCAATGGGTCCACACCACATAGTGTACATTTAACCCTTTTTGCAGAGTAGGTACCTTAACCCCAATTTATTGTAATTTTTAACTCTATTTGGAGATCAAATTAAAATTATATTTGTTAGTTTTTCTCAACACAAGATAGTTGTTAACCACTATCACTCCCATATTTACACTATAATGTGTAAACAGAGGTGGGAAGTAAGTACATTTGCTCAAGTACTGTAATATATAATACCAACTTTGATAACACTTGAATGCATCAATAATTATAATCAAAACATATAATATATCTTTTTCTGGAATGGGCCAATCTGCAAATGAGTACTTTTACTTTTGGTACTTTAAGTATATTCTGATGCCAATACTTTTCTACTTTTACTTGAGTAACATTTTGAATCCAGGACTTTTGCTTGTAACAGAGTATTTCTACACTCTGGTACTTCTACTTTTACTTAAGTACAAGTTCTGAGTAATTGTTCCACCTCTGGGTGTAAATAAGCACCATAGATCTTCTTCTTTGGGCCTCTCTTCTATCCAGCTGTCGGTTTAACTTGTCCCGACCGAAGCGTGAACCTTTTTTTCTTTGTGTCCAAGAAAGACCACTCTCTGCGCGCCTGCATTGTAACAACATCACCATCAAAAACAAATATGGCCTCTCGTCAACTCAGCCTTCGAACCACTACAGGAAGCCACCATCTTCTGAAAACTCAACCTCAGGAACGCCTACCAGCTGGTCCGTCAAGCAGACAAGTGGAAGACGCCCCACTAGGCCATTTAGAGTATCTAGAGATGCCATTTGGACCAATGCCCCAGCTGTCTTCCAGGCTCTGGTGCACGATGTCCTCCGTGACATCCTGAACCGTTCAGTTTTTGTGTAACTTGTTGTCATCTTAATATTCTCACGTACCATGGAGGAACACACCCAACATGTGCAGCAGGTTCTACAAAGGCTCCTGGAAAACAAACTGTTAACTGAAAAATGCAAATGTCTTGTGGATTCAGTGGTCTTTCTTGGCTACATCATCGAGCGAGAGCAGGTGAAAGCAGACCAAGGACCAAGCTGTGGCACAATGCCCCAAACCTTCCAGCAGGATGCAGCTCCAGCGTTTTTTGGAGTTTGCACATTTTTGTTGTCGATATATCAGAGACTGTCGTGTGGCCGTTTCCCTCAACCAACTCACCTCCCCAGCAATCAATTTTCTTGTGAACTCCTCAGGCTGATCCTGCCTTCTCAGAGCTGAAGAGACATTTCTTGTCAGCCTCTATTCTTACTCATCCTGACCCATCTCTACAGTTTATTGTTGAGGTAGAAGATGCTTGAAGACTGACAACTGCTGAGCGCAACTATGACGTTGGCAACAGGGAGCTGCTTGCTGTGAAGCTTGCACTGGAAGAATGGAGGCACTGGCTGGAGGGCTCTAAACATCCATTCCTTGTGTGGACACACCATTAGGCCTGTCACGATAATTAATTTTGTTGGACGATAAAGTTTCCTGGAAATTATTGCGATAAACGATAATATTGTCGGCACTGTTGTAAGACCATTTTAGACCACTGACATAATGATAATATATAATAATAATTCAAGTACATCCTTTCAAACATAACTTTTTATTGAACATTCAACATTGCAAATGAAATGTGAAATAATATTAAAATACATAAATGATATATAATAAATAAAACAAATTAATAATTAAATTATAATAAATAAATTAAATCACACACAACCAAAACAATAAATTAAATAGACTCAGGCTGCAAAACAGAGCTCTCTCTCTATATATATATATATCTATCTATCTATTTTCAAGGGAGACCTGAGGCCTGTACTACGAAGCCGGATTTTCGCTTAGCCGGCTAACTTCAGGGAATACTCGGGCTTTCCGGTCCTACGACGCTGGTTCTCTTTTTAGCGGGCTAGATCTCCATGGTAACTTATGCTGAGCGGCAAACCTCCTCGGGAGGAGGTTAGGTTGCAGGCTAAGAGATCAACTCAGTGAAAGCACCGCCTGCTGACCAATCAGAGCTCCGTGTGCGGAGTTTAAAGCGATCAAGTCATATTACAGGATAGAGGAAATACATAAAAACTGCCGTTGCAGGAAAGACGGCCGGCAAAAATCAACTGACTGTGTGAACGTGAAAATGAATAGAATATCCCCTCCCATCTTCAGAGCAATCTGACTATTATAACATTAGCGTTAAGAAAGCTTACTTAAATATCTGCCACGACATAAGTAACCGGATCAGAGTAACATTAAGTACAGTCCGCGGCACTGTGAGTGCAGACGTAGATGTGTCCCATTATCATTCATATCATATCACATCATAATGTATCATATATTTCCTTATTTGAGTCAGCTTCTTGAGCCGTATCTGGCCGTGCAACACTCACAGTGTCACATACTGTATGCAGAAGTATTATTTTAAGCAACACATTAAGTTGACGAAACACTCGAGTGAAATGTAATTAAAGTCAGATCCACTCGTGTCTTGGACGGGGCAGTGATTTCATAAACCTGTTAATGTACGCATTCAAACGCTTTTTCTTTTACCAGCTGTATTCACCTTGCAGGTGCAGCTATGTGGCTTTTATCCTGGATAAAGTGTTAAGTCATGGATGTTTAAAGTTTAACTTCTTCATATTTGACTAATATTAAAGTTCACTTTTCATTCAGGAAGTATGATGCTGCGCTGTCAGTACGCTTGTCCATGTTTGTGATTGGTCGAATGCTCCAAATACCACCCCTCTCATGTGAACGCGCACCTAACTAGATAGGACACGGCTGGCTTAAGCGATCCACTTGATAACCAGCGTCGTAGTACAGCTTAGCGAGAGCACGTATGTTTTGGATTGGGCCAACCGGCTAACTCAAACATATCCGGGTTAGGTTGAACCAGCTTCGTAGTACAGGCCTCTGCCTCAAGTAGACATGTTTGCATTGTCGGGCAAATGCATCTTTGATTGTAAACTGTCGGGAAAGTGGGGGCTCTCCATCTCCAGCTACTGTGTTTGCTACCAGCTGGGAAAACGGAATGGGGTGGTTGTGTTTTAGGTGTAGTTTAAAATGCGTGGTATTGCCTGCTTTTGTCGCTACCTTTTTTAAACAAATGCAACACACCGCCCGGCTCATTCAAGTCCGTAGGTTCGCCTCGTTGATTTGGCTTGAATTCAAAATACTGCCACACCGGAGAATCGAGATGTGTAGTTAGGTTTTGTAACCAATTCCATTTCACTTTAAATTCCCCACGAGTAAGTCACACGTTGTCTCCCGCTTGTTGCTATATCATTAATTTGGCTGCTACGCTGCTGCATGTGCACGCGGAGTGTCCTGACCTGGCTGTGTGTCAGCCCCGCCCCTCACAGCGCGCGTGGCCGGCAGCCACAGCATGCCTGGCAGCCACAGCGCTCCTAGCTAAAATGCTGGTCACATCCTTATGTAAACGGCAATTTATCGAGCTCAGAAAAGTTATCGAGTCCATTTTTATTTATCGTACTGTTATGGCAGAATGTTTAATACAGCGTATTTATGATATTCATTAATGATCACATGGTATTCCATATGATGTGTGTTACTGAGTTGGGTCACACACAGTTAGAGAGACAATGGTCGTTCTGAATTATCAATAGATGTATTCATTTTAAGTGAGCTGACACCAAGGGTATAGGAAGTTCAGAGAAGGCCTCGGGTTATAAAAACAGTTAACCTTTGTTAGTTAACTAATCCTAAGGATGTCATGAGATGATGACGTTTAAACATATACAGGTATAGCTTTCAGAGAGAAAAACATGTGACATTTGTGTGGTTGGCTGCATGATAAAATGTGCGTGCGTTAAACATGTTTGGGGAACATGTTCGTGTGTCATTTAGAAAAGTATATCTAGGCCTGTGTTTCTTCTGTTCTGGGGAGCATTTCCACGATTGGCTGCTGTGGCAGCAGGTGATGTACTTCCCATTATTGTTTGTTTGTTGCAACAACTAAATAATAATTACTTATCAGCTATATCTGTGTTTGTGTTTTATTGATTCCTCTCTGTTTCATTCTTTCCTGTTGTGTTATGCTGGATATCTCCACAACATTTTGGAGGTCCCACCGAGATTGCCAATGCTGGGGGTTGCTGTGTTCCTTCTCTGGAGGTCTCAACTCACCCTGATCAGGCAGCTACATAGAAAGCTGTGGTAAAATCTCAAGGAATTGAGAAACCAGACTTGAGACTTCCACAGAGGAAATACCAACTCACAGTAAGCAAAACGTATTTGGAATGAAATGACTTTTGAAGTTGTATTGGTTAAGAGGAAAAAGGCAGAGGAGTGGAGTTAAGGCACAGCTATAGCTGAGATATATTTGTTGATTGTTCTGTCTGCTGGTTGTCATTGTTGATTCGTAAAGGTCTTGTTTTATGTTGATAAATGTTTATACTGGAGAGATCACTGTATTCTGCTCGTAGTCTACCTGAGAAGCTAAGGGTTTGACTGAGGGAATATGATCTTTGCTAGCCGTAAGGACATGTTATGCTGGAGGAATCACTGTATTTGCTCGTAGTCTTGAATTCTGCCTGAGAAGATCCTGATGATTTGTCTTAAGGTTCAGAGATTTATTGGCTGAGGAATACAAATTTGCTTTGCGAGCCAAGTGCACAAAAACAGGGTGGAGGGTCATGCCTGTTCCGGTCCGTTCGGTAATTAAGAGATTAATAAGCCCGATCTGAGTCGAGGGGGTTAAAAATATAAAAAGCTCTGCTCGCGACTCTGTGAATTCACAAAATACAAAAGTGGAGGAAACCATGTTTTGTCAGGCCGTAATGAGTTAGAGACTCAGTATAAAGCGCTAAATGTTTTGGTATACCATAGTTTGTTGTTAATTGGTCTAAGAAGCCCCCTTCTCCTGAAAAGGCTGAGAGCTCCAGCCGGGGTGTGTCTGTATTTGTCTGTGAAAGTATTTCCCCCCTTCTCCCGATTCTGTAAAAGAGGAGATGCTCTAATTGTCGGCTGTGAGAGCAAGCAGCCCGGAGTGAGTCTGCTTGTTCTTTTCTTTGATGCCTGAAAGAAGGCTGCTGAGTGTTGAGTTTAAAAAAAAGAAGAAGTGAAAGATCAATGAGTGATCTGAAGTTGGAGTGAATACATTGAAAATTAATAGATCAATGTGTGATTTGATGTAGTACATATATTGAAATAAATAAGAAACAATGATTTGTTGTTTTTAGCATAGTTTTTGTAGGATACAGTTACGTCACATTGTGGATTTTATGAGAAGTATTGAGAACTGATTGTTACCATTGCATTGCATTGTGAATTTCATGGTATTTGTCATTAACTAAGAATTGTACTTAATTATATTTCATACAGTAACATTAAGGGAAAGTAAAAAGAGATTTACTGAGTATATGAAGTAGCTATATTGAAATAAAAAGATTTAGTTTTATTTTCACCTAGAATTAAGATGTTTTGAAAAGTCTAGAGAGAGTAAAAGTTATATAAAGTTAACTACTATTCTGGAAAAGTTCCTATGGTTTACTGTTTTATGAGTAACATAAAATAAAAATATATGTATTTACTAGATATAAGAACAACATGCTTATCTAGGTTAACAGAAAGTTGCTATTAACCAGTTTCAGCTGCAACTATCCTATCTTTGTTCTAAAGAGAACATACGTTGAATTTACAATTAATGTTAGGAAAGTTCACAATTGATATCATTAAAGACCGTTTTGGATTAATAGGGCGTGTCTGTCATAAACATTCATGCTTAGATGGAATAAAGTGTTGAGATGTTCTCAAAGTGGGAGTTTTCACAATGCCTTCTTTGTTGTTATTGAAACAGTGATAAAGAAAACTGTTCCGTGATGATTTCTGTAGGTTTCAGCTTTAGTAATGAAGATTACATTTTGTGAGGAAACTTTTCCACCAAGAATTCCTTTAAGTGTTCCAAAAATATATTCATTAACTGTAATTAGATTACTTGTTTTTCAAATATAGCGCTGAATACAGTTAGTTTTGTATTATTACAACCTAACCATGCTTGTAACACAACTTGGATAAACAATTAGAAAATGAATAGAATAAGCAAATAGATAAAAGATGAGTCTATAGTGGTTAAGGAGGGTTTCCTTGTTTTGCTCATTGACTTAGAACTGAAGTAAAGAAGAATAGTGTTTTATGAGAACTGTCATTCCTCATGGTTTTTAAAGATAAATCATCAGTTTTTATAGACTTTGATGTTAAAATGGATCATGGTGGAGAATTAATACCTTTTTAGTTTCGAATTTAAGAAGATTTTAAAGATGATGTTTATGTTATTTTCCTGACTAGAATTTAAAAGCAGGACGTCAACTAGACAAAAGAGATTTTACAGTTTAGTTTTACTACTTTTAACGAAGTAAAGAATCTGGGTAAACTACCACCGTTAGTTTGTTTTAACATTCACATGTTTCAGCATTCCTGACCATATGGACACTCAGCCATTTTGTAACCCGTTGGGGGAGAGATTTAAATTGAGTTTTTCTCTAGTAGCTGATTGGCTGTGATTACAGCAGCACTGGATAGTTATGCGCCACCTTTGGGTTGTACTCTGAATCAGTGTGTTGGTGAAATGTTGCTCACTACAGAAACAGAAGAAGTGTGCAAAGAACGCATCTCTGAGGAGGTTTTGACATTTTGCTTGTGCCTCGTTGTCAAGGCAACAGTGGTGTGAAGAGGAACTGCAGTTTTGGGGGATTTCTACTGTGCAGAGGACAACGTGTGTCTGCTGATTGTACCACATTGATCCAAGAGTTTCCTTCCCTCCAGATGCCAGAGAGAGTTTCCTTGAGCCCACTGACCAGGGCCGTTTCTAGCTTTTTGGGGACCCTGCCACTGACTACAGCTGCAGAGGACAACGAATCACTGACTGTTCTCATTATGACAAGATCTTGAGACAGGCTTGTCTCAGACTGTTCAGACCCTGAAGAAATTATGCAATGATTTTACAGCATAACTGTGCAAGAGTTTTCCAAAGGGTGGTGCAGAACATTATGTTTAGTGTTTAAGAAAAGAGGCTGCTTGTTTAACGATGGTCTGGAATACTGAAAAGATTAAAGTTTAATATCCTTGTTTAGCATACAAGACATCTGATTATTATGTCACACATAATAATCTTGACATATAAACTAGCTATGGGTAAAACGTGTGGTCGTTATACCATTGTTATCATGAACTAAAAATAAATAGGGAAATAGTCTGGTTAAAGATGAACGGATTTGATATCCTAGAGAGGGTTAGTTATATTGTGAATACTTCACAAAGTGTTTACTAATGTATTTTGAAGAACAAATAACAAAAACACGAGTCCAATTTTGTTTTGTTTTTAGATTAAATTGTCCATTACCAAAACTGTTCACCTTAGGTCTAGCTTTAGACTTTGATAGTAAAGGAGTATTTAGGCTTATTTTTATATATCTGACATTTTTGAAACATGTTGGCTATTTCCTAGATGGAGAGATGGCATTACTCTCCAATTGTTACGAACATTTCTGAAGATTTAATATTTGTTCCATTTCTAATATTCCTATTTCAAACGTAATTTTAGAGTAACAAAGGCTGATGCTGAACTTGGAAAACATGTGTTTGCATGTCGTAAACAAAGAGGCTTTGTTTGTTCAATCACCAGTTAAATCTCATACAGTAATAATGATTGATTGGCTAAAGCTTAGTTTAACATCCTGGTGAAACATTATGAGATATGTTCACTTCTAAGGGTAAACAAATTGATTAAAATGGATTATTGTTATTATTATTGATTAATTTGGAATATTAATTAAAAAGGCCGTTATCTGCAGGTTCACTTAGGAATGCCTTGCATGAACATTTGTCAGGCTTTGTGTTTCCTAGGGGCAGTACATTAATGAAGTTTATTGATAATTTGTTTGTTTAAACATCTGAAGAAAATTGTGCTGCGAACACGGGGAAAAACTGTGTTGCATTGTTTGACATCAACACAATGATGTCACTAGTAAAAACTCCAGCTGGTAGAATATCAAAGTGCACTATTATAGGACATGAGATCTCGAGACTGACTTAGACTTTGCAAAGACTGAATGAATGTGAATTGATTTGTCAATTCCTGACTGTTACAGTAAAACTGACCCACCGACAAAGTGATTTTATTTTGGGATGCACACAATGCTTTTGGCAATGGTTTTCTGACTATGCCATTGTTGAACCATTGTGAGACATGACGCATGAACTTTGTCTGACTCTGCATGATCCCTGCATGGCTTGATGACTATGTAGCTTGATTTTTAATTTAATTTCAAGCTTTTTGACAGGAGAACGTTTTTTTCCTTTGTTTTAGGTGTTCCTGATGATGAGTCATAGGACTTTGAAATAACATTGTATGTGAAGATGGGTACTCTGAAGTGTCTTACTTGGGGAAACATGGTCTCTATGGGTTGGAGGACAATGTTTCCAGGAGGGGTATAATGGGTTTATTGTTTAATTTAGTAATTTAATTTCAAGATGTATTTGATAATATTTTGTTTCCATCCCAGTTGAAATCTTTCATTATTTCTTCTGTGACACATTGGTTTCAGATTTCTTTGAATTCTTGTCACGTGAATCTTTTAACCCTCACATGATCCAGAGGGCAAATGAAACTTGTCGCCTAAAAAAACTTTTTCCTACATGGTTAAGGTCTCGATTGGGTTCTGCTAAGACGTATGATTAAATGTATTGTTCGAAGTTGAGATCTGATTGGTTTCAGCACCATGGCTGAACAATGTTGCAGGAGATGTTTGTTGTGTGTTTAGGAAATTGTGGGTAAGTAAAAACACAACGCAAACAACATTTCATGGTTTCAAGAAGTTTAAAAATGATAGATAAGACTCTAAGACCTAGTGGTCGACTGTAGGCTGTTAACCCAGAATGCAAGTGCTATTTTCTACCCAGGCCAAAGCTGTTTTTCCCCTTGCAATCTTGAGGAGGGAAGATGGATCATTCTGAGGCAGACTGGAGTGTCAATGAAGGCAGCTGGATGACTTCCAGTTATTCTTCCACTGCTATTGTCTTATGGGTTTGGGTCAACACGAAGTACAAAACCCAAAACTTCTGAGATGATTTACAGCCAAGTATATTAGTAATCTCAACACTCCAGAGAACATATAGAAGATCCACCGTTAACTGTTCTTTTACTGAAGTCTCAGTTTTCTGACTACAGTTCAGTCCAATTCAAATGATAATGATGTTGCTTCAGATGTCATCAAGGGATTTTGCTATGAGATGGGACATTACAGCATGAAGGCTAAGATAGATATTCCATCTAAAGGCTACGCATGGAGATCGGAACGTGCACATCCTGAAGAAGTGTTTACTGGACAATATAACAGAAGTAGAAAGAGTGGACGACAGTTACATCTTGCTATAAGTGTTTTGGAAGATTTTTCATTATGTATAATCAAGTATTAATTGTATGTTGCTTTGTTATTAGGCTATGTATGTAAGTTTGTTAAACTTGAATGGGACAAATTGATTTTTTCCTCTTAAACATACTGAGGTTTTTAAATGATTTTCCATTTAAGTAGAGTAGGATTAGCGCAATTGTCTTTTCTTCCACTTTTTGTGTTATAATCAAAAAGGTGGTTTTTTGGCTATTGTGAGTAGGTACAGTACAGGTGACCTGTGATTTCTGCCTTGAGTAAAATGATTACCCATCGATAAATATTTTTCAGAAAGTCATTTTGGGCTTTCGAGGGCGGAACTCAGTAGGTTACTTGTAATAATAATCTTTTTTGATTAAGTGATCTTAATTAATAAAAGGAGGGAGTGTTATGGCAGAATGTTTAATACAGCGTATTTATGATATTCATTAATGATCACATGGTATTCCATATGATGTGTGTTACTGAGTTGGGTCACACACAGTTAGAGAGACAATGGTCGTTCTGAATTATCAATAGATGTATTCATTTTAAGTGAGCTGACACCAAGGGTATAGGAAGTTCAGAGAAGGCCTCGGGTTATAAAAACAGTTAACCTTTGTTAGTTAACTAATCCTAAGGATGTCATGAGATGATGACGTTTAAACATATACAGGTATAGCTTTCAGAGAGAAAAACATGTGACATTTGTGTGGTTGGCTGCATGATAAAATGTGCGTGCGTTAAACATGTTTGGGGAACATGTTCGTGTGTCATTTAGAAAAGTATATCTAGGCCTGTGTTTCTTCTGTTCTGGGGAGCATTTCCACGATTGGCTGCTGTGGCAGCAGGTGATGTACTTCCCATTATTGTTTGTTTGTTGCAACAACTAAATAATAATTACTTATCAGCTATATCTGTGTTTGTGTTTTATTGATTCCTCTCTGTTTCATTCTTTCCTGTTGTGTTATGCTGGATATCTCCACAACAGTACGATAAGTCAATTTATCGATTATCGCGACAGGCCTACACACCATAGGTAGGAACCTGGCCTACATAAAAACTGCCAAATGATTCAACTCTTGTCAAACCTGCTGGGCTTTCATTTTTGGCAGATTGAACTTTACCTGTACCTATCGTTCAGATTCTAGAAACCTACAAACCTGACGCTCTGTCCCGGCAGTTTGCAGGGGATCATGACTCCACAGTTCCTGACACCATAATTCCCGCTACCAGGGTGGTGGGCGCTGTGACGTGGGAGATTGAGAGCTCAGTGAGGAACGAACAGAAAGACCAGCCAGATCCAGGTAACAGTCCGGATATCCGTTGTACCCGCTTTACCTTCCACCCGGGTATCAATCGGACCCTATCCCTCCTGAAACGTCACTTCTAGTGGACTTCCATGGAGGCGGACTCTAGTTGTTGTGCTTGCCTGCTCTGTCTGCGCCTGTAGCAAGTCTTCACACCAGGCTCCCATCGGTCGTGACACATCGACAACCGCCACCGGTTTCCGCTACCCTTTCTTCATCATCTGCCTGAGTATACAACAATAAATATGTTAAACTGTACTCCCTCTGCGGGACAATCTCTCCCAGCTGCACCGGATGTTTTTCCTGCAGCAGCTGAAGAAATTCTACCTGCCAAAGTCGATGATGGTTTCTACACCACCATCATCGAGTCCATCCTCACCTCCTCCATCACCATCTGGTACGCTGCAGCTACAGCTAAGGACAAAGGAAGGTTGCAGCGTATCATCCGCTCTGCAGACACAAACTGTTTACCCCTCTCCCCTCTGGAGGAGGCTGCGCTCCATCAGGACCAAAACCTCTCGCCACCTGAACAGTTTCCTCCCCTCTGCTACCGGTCTCATCAACAAGGGCCGGGGCCCCCACAGACACTGACTTCTACCAACCCCAGAAAAACATTATGTATTACATTAAGTCACATCGTGCGAATCTACAAATGTGGTGCACATTTCTTCTCCACACTACCTCTTTTATATCAGCACAGCTCTCCACTTTGGATATAGTACATAGTATTTTTCATGTTTTATTTGACTGTACCCAGTTTCTTAGAGAATCATATTTTCTAAAAAGGTTTTTTTAAATAGCTGTTATAACATTTCTATTTTTATTTTGTTTATGTACATATTGTTCTTTTTTCGTCTATGTATGCACCACATAAACCAAAGCAAATTCCTCATATGTGTAAACCTACTTCCGAATTCTGATTCTGATTCTCAAGTCATTTTCTGCGACTGGGTCCTGTATTTAACATAACCCGAACAATTTGCCTATGCAAACATCTGTTGCGTCTGACCTTGCATGAAGTCAGATGACAATAGCTTACTCAAAGACATTCATGAGAAACACTATGAGCTGTAACAACAGTTGCAGTCAGAGAGCAAACAACGATGGATGTAGTTCTGCTGCTGATCATGGCAGCTGCAGGCAAGTGTTTTATATATTTGGATATCTTTTTATGTCTTTATTATTTATTTCATGTAAACCTGAGGGGTGGGGAGATAAATAACTAGAGAAGACATTTCTGATCCTATTTGACAATTACTAGTTTTGCATTCTTAACACCTTTTATATTGTTTGAAAGGTACTTGCTTAAAAACAACTAAATGAAGTTCAGCTGAAAGCTACATATTTCACTGTGAATTGTTTGAAGTAGAAGTCAAAATGTATAATGATGCGCCATATTACAGTAAAGTGTGATTCAAAAAGTCAAGTCATAGCCTAAATGAATGTGTGTGTCTCTACAGGGCTGAGCGCTGTCTCCTCACATGCTGAACGTCAGTACCATTTTGTTTCTGAAGCAAAGACCATGTCTGAAGCACAGAGATACTGCAGAGAGAAACACACAGACCTGGCCACTGTAGACAGCATGGAGGTTGTGGAGCTCCTGAACGACATGGCAGGCCAATACAAACAAGTGAGGTCACTTTTCTCTGTCTTTCAATTCAAATGAATTACATTTCTTTTAGAGTCAAATTTAAAAAGGAGAGATTATTACAGAAAGATAAACCTGTTTTAAAGTCCTATGAGAACCTGAGTATTAAAACAGAGTTGAAAATGTTTTAAGCCAAAGCTATAGCATAAAACCCTGTAATAAAGTGGAAGAGGTTCAGAGTAACAAGGCTGTAAATGAATGTTGACTTGAGGGGATTCCCATCAGATCACCATGTACCAAGGCTGGTCTCATAAAGGCAAACCTTCTCTTTATTAAACATACACATTTTATTGAGCAGCAGCTTTAAAAGCTTCAACAGGATGTAATAATTATAATAATTTGTTGCTTTCAGTTAACCTGGATAGGGCTGTACGATGTTCGGGACACCTGGAGGTGGTCGATGTCAGACCCAAGCTTCTACGGACCGGGGGAGACGGAGTTCAGACCATGGGGGACTGGACAACCAGGCAACAACCACGATGAACAATGCACAACTTTTCGTTATGGAACAGGAACATGGGATGGTCATCCTTGTAATGCCCCCCTCAAGGTGATCTGCTTTGATGTCACAGGTAAGAATATAAACTTAAAATTAATATTACACATTTAAAATCATATTTTAAGCTTCTGAAATACAATGCATTGGTCTTTATCTAACTAGCGGTTCACAACCGTTTTTCTTTGTGACTTTTTTTTCTTTTGTTAGCAGTTCCACTAAAGACATTTCCCTGTTCACTAAAATTCTCACATGGTTCCATTTAAATGATAACATAAAAGGAAATTATGTATATACAAGTTTCTGCAAACTTGCTTTAGAATTGTAGGTACGTTTTACATCTTATACATCTGTGCTAAACAGAATAAGAACAATATAGAATCAATATAATTTGAATGAAGCTTTAACCTGTAACACAGTATATTCACATTGTTGTACTCCTGCTTTTACTAAATATCTGAATATTCCACCACTGATTCTACTAAAGTTTCTTGCCAACATTCATGTGTTGAAAAACCCCAGAACTACAAATTACAAAGTACACATTTGTGGGATTTAAATGTAATATTTTATATTATAAAGGCATCAATACCACCAGAGATGTGGCATTGATGTCAGGCTGTATGTCGTGGTGCCTCTACTCAGCTTCTCTGGGGTCCATTTTCAGGGCCGAATGCAACATTTGTCCCTATTGACAGCAGAATGACATGGACTGAGGCCCAGAGCTACTGCAGAGAACACCACACAGACCTGGCCAGTGTGAGAAACCGGGCGGAGAACCAGCAGCTTGTTGAGCTGTCACCTGGACATAGGGCCTGGATCGGCCTTTACAGAGACTCCTGGAAGTGGTCCGATGGAAGCAACTCCTCCTTCAAGTACTGGAAAGTAAATAAACCTGACTACATAGCTTCAAAGGTTTGCGTGGCTGCAGCTTTCGACGACTCTGGAAAATGGGAGGACTTGGACTGTGGAGTGAAGAAACCATTCATTTGCTACAGTGAGTAAAATTCACAGCTACGTCAAAGCAAGTGATGATATTGAGTCTGATGAAAAAGAAGACACCATAAACGTTGTGACTGATGAAGTTTGTTTGTGTTTTTAGCTGTGCCTGTTTCAATGAAAGTGATAAAGGTGAGTGTGGAGAAACCAAACGGTGTGGATCTGAACGACCCCGCTTTTCTGGATGCGATGTTGGTGGAGGTAAATCATGTTTTCTACTTTTATGCAAAAACATCAATCACCAGAAAGGACATTCACATGACATGAGAACAAGAGACGAAAGAGGTAGGAAACAAATAAATAACTATTAAAGAATAATGAATTCAACGAAAGAAAATGTAGTAAATGAATTTAAATATGAATGAAATGGACCAAGATGAACATGAATGAAATTCTATATCCATTATACATTCAATACTTTGGCCACAAATAACAGGACCCAAGCATTTAGTAAGAAGACGTGTAAATATGTGCAGAAGTAAATAGCAGAAACTTAGCCACATGCCACCAAATGCATTAGGAAAATGTACAAATACTATTCCATAACCTGAGGTAAGCCTTTACACTGGAAGAAATAAGGGGAACAACTACCATTTCAGATGAGTGAACTAAAGATAAATCATCTGTTTTTATAGGAACGATAATGAAAATGAGTTTTGTGTCTCAGGCGAAAAAGAAGCTAAGGGCCCAGGGATTGGACGACAACGTCCAACTGGCCTGGAGGAAGCAGCCGGATGGACAAGTCTTCCACAAGGAGGAGGAGAAGAAGAGGGATGAGCTCTAAAGCTGAATTGCTGTGTCGGCTTTTATCAGAGAAAAGTGTATTTCTTTCCTCAAAGTCCTCGTGTTACAGAATACAGCTGCAACAATGATCTGAATAATCAATTAGTTACGATCATTTTGATAGAAGATAGAGAATCTAATGCTTTTCCTTGTTATATATGGTTATGAATTTAATATGTTTAGGGTTTTTACTATTGAATGTGTTTGCTTGGCCGGTGGGAGATAATAATAAAATGTTTGGCTTT
Organism: Trematomus bernacchii; assembly: GCF_902827165.1. NCBI lineage: Eukaryota > Metazoa > Chordata > Actinopteri > Perciformes > Nototheniidae > Trematomus > Trematomus bernacchii. The sequence goes on from NW_022987562.1 coordinate 142,836, forward strand.
TGTTGAATTCTGATCAAGATTAAATTATCAATAAAAAAATTACCTTTAATGACATTTCATACAAAAATCTGTTTCTTTATTTGCATCCTAATTATAGTTTTTTTGTCTCACAATATCTTCAAATGAGTTATGTTGAAAACAGAAACAGGCCGTGCATTTCACACCTAGGCCTTCAGTAGTGTATACCTGAATGAACCCACCTCCTAATAGCATTATTATGACGTCACGGCTATAGAAACCATTAATATGATACATTAACGCAGTATAACAGGGCGCTGCATCACAGACAGGTTTCTAATGTAGAGAGAATGAATGCCATTACTAAAGCAAGAACACCAACCAACACAATTCAACAAGCCTCCTTTCACTGCTGCACCGCACATCATCTCTAGCAGAAGCAACAATATTTACTTAATAAAATGACAAGAAAATATCAACAATGTTAAATAAAAGTCATTATAGCCATTACTCACCAATACGTTTGATTATTTGTTCCCAAAAACCATCCTCCTTTCTTTCTGAAGAGTTCAGTTACTGTGTTGTTCAGATTACCTGAGTGTTTCAGTTCCAATAATAAGTCCCGTTCTAACGCCATGGAGGCTGATGCTGGAAGTCGAGTCAGTTCAGTCGTATTTCTGTCAAAACCAGTGGCGAGCCGTCAGGGCCCTCTAGGCCCTCTGTGAGGGCCTAAGATATTCCAAAAAATAATATTTAAAAACATTAAAAAAAATATATTTTTTTTAAATATATATTTTTTTAATATTATTTTTGTTATATTTTTCATTAGTTTTACCGAAAAAAAACTTGATTTAATAAAATAACATTTCCAAAGAAATAAATCCTTCGAATCTGCCTGTTCAGTCTCTGTTTGAATGTCAGTTACTATAGCGGGCCTCTCTGCGATTCACAGAGGGCCCGCTATAGTAACTGAACGAGAGAGTAATGTCAAATGACAGTACAATTGACCAATCATATCTTCCCTCTAAATGGGTGGGTTTTATTATCGCGGACTTTATGACGAGTTCCGCCCGCTGTGAAACTTTTCTTGTTTCCATAGCAACAACAACTTCCTGTCAACAGCGTGAACTCGCCTTCAAAATAAAACCATGCCAAATTACACTTAAGACATACAACTGCAACGAAAGTAACAAACACAATGCAATATCATTTTCAATGTCAAAGAACACAAATTGGGTTCACAGGTGTTGTTTTGTGTGGTAGAGGGTCGCTGTCATTGATGCGTTTTGCACCCTGGGCCGTTGTTTTGATATTCCGCTGAAGTATACGCTGTGCCGTAATAACTCTTTTTTTTTCTTTTTTTCGAGGGAAGGGGTGGGGGTCAGAGGGCCTAGGTATAAAGCTCACGGCTCGCCACTGGTCAAAACACATTGTGGAATATAGGAATGAACAGAGTCCTGCTTCTGACACTGCTCAGTTCTCTTTATACATGAACCTTCCTAAGAACAGTTCCACCTCAGCCACATCCATCATGGTGCACTTTGTAATGGAGGGTATGTCCTCTTGTTGTCGTGTGCTACCCTTTACTCAATCTTTATTCTTCTTTATCCAACTTCCACCTTCAGGCATCCTATATCAACTCTCTGTCCTACAGCGCCCTCTGGCTACAGTAACAGGACACAACATTTCCCCTTTTCTTGAAGGAATAACCTCCTACTGTATGTAACTCAGTCAAATGAAATATTGTAGTTAACACAGCATCCTGTAACTCAAGACAATGAAATCAACATATTAAACCATAAAGTATTACTGGTTCTTAGTGCAAGACTTGAATGCAAACTCAGGTTACTCTTAGTATCTAGTAACAGTGGCGAGCCGGCAGGGCCCTAAGATATTCTACATAATAATATTTAAAAACATTAAAAATATATATTTTTTGACATTTTATACATTTTGTATAAAAGTCACGACTCACCACTGAGTTCCAGCATCTCAAAAGTGAATATTTTCTGGATTTCTTTGTCTTTCATGATGTATTCAACTTTAAACATTTAAAGCCAAAACAATCATTTGGAAAAGGACAAAAAACCAACAATAAAAAACACACTTTGAGCAGTAAATAGGTACATTTTGGCATTCGACACTTTATTCACAAACTAAAACCAATCACTGTATCCAGGTCAGTGGTGACTGTACAGGTGTGTTAGGTCAGGATTAACTGGCTGTACATCGTGTGTCGTCGCTTCACACCGTGAACCCTTTATTGGTCCATTCATCCCTCCATCCTCCAATCAAAGTGCTCAGGAGTTTGTCCTTCAGTCTGTGTGTGTGTGTGTGTGTGTGTGTGTGTGTGTGTGTGTGTGTGTGTGTGTGTGTGTGTGTGTGTGTGTGTGTGTGTGTGTGTGTGTGTGTGTGTGTGTGTGTGTGTGTGTGTGTGTGTGTGTGTGTGTGTGGTGTGTGTGTGTGGTGTGTGTGTGAGTCCATTTCAGAACCAGGACTCTTATCTGAAGTTTCTCAGCTGGTCCAGAACGTTTTTTTCCCCTAGATAGTTGTTAGACAGCAAATAGCACCGCAGAGCAAATACTATGATCATTTGGGGTTAAAATAAAAGAAATCTCTATAGACAGCAGACTGGCTGCACTCACACAGGAAGTAGAAATCACCCGGAAACACTTTTACACTGTTAGAAGGAAAATAACATCATGAACATTTCTATAGCGACGTGTGTTTCCTGTTCCTTAGATTAACATGTGGTCAAAATAGGATTTTATATATGATCTAAGACATAATAAATGTGTATCTGTGTATCCAAATCAAAGAGTCGCTGCTTTCTTTCTAGCGTGGAAACTCAGTGATCAAACAGACAGAAGTTCATTACAAGCGAAACAGACCAGATGCGGTACAGAAAAGGTTCAAAACACACTGCTGTATTTTCATGAATGTATTAACACTTGCGCAGTATTTAATCCCTAAAGTCACATGTTTGTGTATTTAGTCCCCTCATCCACAGGGATTTTTCCTGCACCTGCAAACCACAAGTACGGACCTGCTTCCTGTACATGTATCTGCCACCCTTTATCATACTTTTCTTAATACTGTTGACGGACAGTTATTTCCAAAGCGTCTGTAGATACTATTCCTCACATTGTAAATGCCTCTGCTGTCTTTGCTGTTTTTATCTCCGTCACTTTTTTAGGGCATTATTAGTCGGCTCTATGGAATGCCGTTTAAGCCAAAATTAAATAAATAATTAAATAATACATATATAAATAAATATGCCTATGAAATAAATTCTGAAATAAATAAATGAGGCAATAAATAGATATAAATGTAAATTTAAATACACATTTATTTATTTCATGGGACTTTTATTTCACAATGCCACATTTCCATTTCTTATATTTAAATTAACGGGCGTGGTTAGCTCACAGATCCAGACCAAAGCAACAGCACCACAACACTGGCTACTCAAGAAGAGGAAGAAAAAGAAGGAGAAGGACTACTGAATAAAAATAAGGCAAACTACTAAATTAAAATAAGGCGGGGCAGACAATATGGAAGACGTCGGTGGACTCCAAGATGCCGTGCTATCCTTGGCAGATCAAATTGATCAACACGGTTTACCAAGGGATACTATTTTGGCCCATATTGAAGACTTTTTTGAAGTACTCGGGCGGATAAGTGCTCTTTGAGATATACTATAGACACGGATGGCGACCTTTTAAATACTTTGACACTGATTGAGCACCGTGTTTGCGTGGAAGATGTCCAATGCCCCTTTTCCACCAAACTGGTTCCGGTTCAAGAACCGTTCTTGTGCTTTTCTGGTGCTTAACTGGTTCTTCTCTGTAGCACCACTTGTTTCCACCGCTCAGAATCCGACTGGTGCTGCCACTGCTGCGTCATGACATCACCATTTACTCAGCTGATTTTCTCCCAAACGCTGCTCACAACAACAACAATGGCAGAGTTTAGTCTCCCGTTAACTCACGGCAGAGTTTAGTTTCCCGTTAACTCACGGCAGAGTTTAGTCTACCGTTAACTCACGGCAGCGGCCGCTGGAAAGTCTTCACTGTCCGACTGTCACACAAGCAGCTGATAAATATCCCCCATACCCATAAGTGAATGTGTTTCAGTAAGAATTGAAGCTGTTTGGCATCACAACGGTGTTATGAAAGTGTCTCTGGTATAAAATGGGTGATGTTAGCATAGCAACCGAAACTAATCTGACTAGCTTGTTGCTATCCTATTGTGGCACAAGCGGTTTTCTACAGGCACATTTGACTTATTAATCAGTGTCAACCCGTTTTCCTGACTTTATTTTTTTTCTCATATTTTTTTATCTCTCTTAAACCGTTATCCCGACTCTTTTTTCTTTTCTCTCTCTCTTTTTTTTCCGTGTCCCTTTAGGGGCTCCGTAAGAAGCAGAGACCTAGGTAAAGAATACAAAAATAACAACAACAACATTTCATTCAGTCTGCCTCAAGGCCTGCAGCAAAATATTGTTTGTAGGAAGATAAGTAGATGACATTTTCAACAAGTCTTCCAAATCATACGACCAAATAGGTCGATTGTTCAAGCCCTTATTATGACCAAATAGGTCATTTGTTCAAGCGCTTAATACGACCTATAATCACGTTTTAAAGTTTTCGATCTCTAGTGCTCCCGTTGATTGCAAACGTTACAGAGGGTAGTTTATTCACAAATAACCCTCTCTGTAAAATCCTAAATTGTAGGATAGTTTGGCCTTTTCAAATGCTTTTTGATTAGATTTCTAGCGAGAAGTGTATATTGTACTTTTATAATCCACGTCCAGTGGATGTGTAGGATCTATAGTTTAATAGATATTACGAAGATGATTTGAGGTTTCGCCAGGATAACGTGTATTTGCGGCAGCTTCCATGTAAAGTTAGCGTCAACCCTCACGGGGTGAAAACAGTATTTCCGGTCTCGAAGTCTTCATAATAAAACCAATGATCAAATGATTTAACAGTGATATCTGCAGTACTCATCCACTAAAACACATCAGTTTATCCTTGTTAATTACACGACATTAATTGGTTTAAATTGTGTACAATGTTTTTGTGTTTTTCCCATAGGTTTTTCCCTTTCGATTCTGAGAGACACATTTCTTTTTTCAAAGGTTTTGATAGGCTAAAACATCTACCTACCCATAATCCTGGATGTTTTAGCCGCAATGCACGTCGGGATATGGTGTTTATGCGATATGAAATCGGAAAACATAACAAAAAAATAATAATAATACTTTATTCCGAGTGTTCTTGCTTTTCTCTTTGTCACATAACGGCATTGTAATACACGGTTCGGCTGCATTAGATATTAGACATTTGCCGCAGTTCTTTATTTATAGAGCCTTGATTAGAAGACCTCTAGACAAACTGGAAGAAATGCCGCCAAAACTGAATACGTGACGTGGATCATAAATATATCAGCAATTAAACAACATCTTACATTTCTTTTCACACAATCCTTGCAGTATCAACACTAATTCGGCTAATTCGGCTGACTTTTATATTTGATCCAATTGGTAGATAGGTTATATTTACACCATGACGGTGCACAGCTGATAGAAAGGGACTTGTAGTTTTTAAAGATATTACTGATTTTCTTTGAATTAAAGAATGTAATATACTGAGTTGAGAGAATAGTCAGGGGTTTTGGGTGATGGGAGACACATCTATGGAATCACAATTTCAATAGCTGATATTATTATGTTTTATTAACTAGACCACTGGTTTTTTAACCCGCACCGCCTAGTGGTTAAAGCACGTTATTGAATTTTGTTGTTGAATGTTATATTTGATGAAAACATTTAAATATTAAAGGTGGGGTAGGTAAGTTTGAGAAACCGGCTCGAGATACACTTTTTGTTATATTCCATGGAATGCTCTTAACATCCCGATAGCAATGAATATATGAAATGCTTTGACAATAAATACATACAAAAATATTTAATCTGTGGAAGCCGTAGTACTGTAAAAAGCACGACCAATCATTTTAGCCGGGCCGGCTAAAGTAACTGGATGGCCTACCTGCCTGTCAGACTTCCATCTGTGCACAAACTTATCTCGTGCCCTCATTGGTCATGTGCGCGTTCGTGTGTGTTGAAGGAGGGGCTCTATAAGGAAGTGGCAGATTTTTTCCGGCTGTGTATTTCCAAATTCTAGCGATCTCGAGCTGGTTTCTCCAAAATTACCTACCCCACCAGCCTACATACAAAATAGGGGGAAAGTAGAAGGTCAATGATAGAAATATAGAATAGAAAATATCAAGAAGATACTGTAGTGATCTCTACAATAAAACAGTTTAGTGCAGGACGTCCACAGATATTAATAGGAGGATGTGCAAAACAGACAAACTAATAAGGCTTTATTTAAACATTAAAGAATACTTTAAGTTAAGGTCTTCTTTTGAATAAGAAAAAAAAGTTGGGGGTATCAACAGATAAATATTAAAGGACCCATGTCATGGCCATTTCCACTGATCATAATTCCATTGTTGAGGTATACTAGAATAGATTTATATTGTGCATTTTTCCAAACTCAAGGGGACGGGTAATAACCGGAAAAGCATGACATGGGACCTTTAAGTCTGACAAAGTACTTAATGTCTAATATATTGCATAGTTTATTTTGGCACTTGACAATCACCTTCCCTGAATTTGACTCAGGTGTAACTAAAGTCTGATTTAAGGGTTGTTTATATTTCACAAAAATAAATGTAGTGGAGTAAAAATACCAGGTTAACCTCTGAATTGTAGTGAATAGAACAAAGTAGAACAAAGTAGTACATGCTGCTGTAACAAAAACATTTCCCAACTTGGGATCAATAAAGTATCTTATCTTAAGATGATCGATGGCTACTGCCATATTTGCAAAATGTGCCTCTGAACCTTGACAAGTGCATGTTTCAGGCTTATCAATTAACAACAGGAGGGCTCACAGACATAAGACCAGCTGTTAAATAAAGCTCTTCTGACCTTAGCTGTCATGTGGGTATATTAATGCTGCCCATTATGGACACAAGCAATTTTCACCCATTTATTAATTATATGTTTTAAATTTGATAACACCACTGTGTTTCGTATCCCCTAAACCTCCAGGGGTGGACACAGTTTAATACTGGCAACATCTAATTGTGGGAAATACGAAAACGTCTTTTAAAACTACAATTCCCAGTAGAGACGTGCCATAGAACATGTTGCGAAACACACAATAGCCAGCATGTGTAGTTCTGGGGGGGGGGGGGGTGGGCTGGACCCGTTCGAGTCCAGTTTTGGATAGTCTGCCGTGGTTCCATTCCATTTCAAAGAGCTGTTTGACGCTCGGCATAACCTTGTCGCACTACCACTCCAACATCCGATCACAGAGCTTGAGGACTAATCACGGGGTTTGTAAAGCAAGGCGGATGTTGTAGTCCCAAATGATAGCTGAGGATTCTGGATAGTGTAGTGTCTTCGGAAACTCTGTAGTTTCTAAACTCCGAAAAAACTATTTGTTTCTCCGAATAGAAGGTTAAAAACACAAAAGCATTGTACACAATTTAAACTAATCAATATTGTGTAATTAACAAGGATAAACTGATGTTGTTTAGTGGATGAGTAATGCAGATATCACTGTGTAATCATTTGACAGTGAGGGGAATACTTCCGGTTTTATTATGAAAACTTCGAGACCGGAAAAACTGTTTTCACCCACGCTAACTTTACATGGAAGCTGCATACACGTTCTCCTGGCGAGACCTCAAATCATCTTCGTAATATCTATCAAACTATAGATCCTACACATCCACTGGACGTAGATTATAAAAGTACAATATACACTTCTCGCTAGAAATCTAATCAAAAAGCATTTTAATGGCCAAACTATTGCACAATTTAGGATTTTCCAGAGAGGGTTATTTGTGAATAAAAGAATCTCCGAAGCGTTTGAAATCAACGGGAGCATGTTGTTTCTTACACGACCACTAGAGGTGCTACACTTTAAAACGTAACTCTGGGTCTTAATATGCGGCTGAACAATCGACCTATATGGTCGTTTTTTGTAGGAGGACAGGCTGCCACCAACATGAATATAAACATGGCACGACATAAACCAGTCACACGTCTAATTTATTCTCTAATATTCCCTATACTTAAAACACATTTGCTAACATGTGCCCATTTGTTATCATTGTGTGCGCTGGCGTTAACATGGACGTCATAATGTGGCTTCTTTCAGGTTCTGGTCTGTCGAGAACAAATTCTGTTCTTAGTGTGAACCAACACTACAAACTGAAATATCCCCAGGACAGAACTGGAACAAATCTCAGTGAAAAATACATTGGCCTTTACTTGAACCCCCCCTGTGGCCCCCCTTCGAAAGAAGAATCTACGATCATATATCTGATAGTGTTGAATCAAAGACTGATAAAAACAACTATGTAAAACAAGACCCGAGGAGACAGACATTGGAGGCAATGGTGGTTGCGATGCTATCTCTGTGAAAAAAACGTGTTTGCCATGCCAGAGTCTCGTCCTGACACGATACCAGCGTCGCTGCTTGGTAAAAAAAACAGGAAATGTTATTTTTTGCGGGTATATATAAATATGCAGATGCAGAACTTTGATCATTGTCAGTTGAAGCAAGCTGCACATCAGAGATGGAGAGCCTCATGGAAAAAATCGCCACTGGGAAGATGAGCGCCTACGCTGTGATCATATTTATCTTTACCTACAATATTTTGCTCGACAGGGATTTTGCCTGCACCTGCAAACCACAAGTACTGACCTGCAACCTGTACATGTCTCTGCCACCCTTTATAATACTTTTCTTAATACTGTTGGCGGACAGTTCTTTCCAAAGCGTCTGTAAATACCATTCCTCACATTGTAAATGCCTCTGCGGTCTTTGCTGGTTTTATGTCCAACACATTTTAAGGGCATTTTTAGTCGGCTTGCTGTGGGTTGCTTTTTTGTTCCTCGATGGAGACTGGTATGTTTGCTGTTTGAATGACGGCTCTGAACAACAGGCAAAGTTAGCCTGCGTAGATAAGAGGAATATCACGGTCAACGACAAAGTTCTCAAATCTGAACTGAAGAACAAATCCCGGGTGAGTGCTTCCACTCTGGATCTACTTTATCAGCATCAGTTTGAAGTAATGCTGTTGGATTATAACCATCTTTCTTTCTTTCTTTCTTTCTTTCTTTCTTTAGGCTATCGGTGGCGGTATTCTATTTGGAATTGTTTTAGTGGCTTTCGTCTTGCCATTGTGTGTCAGATGGACATGCTGGGGAAAAAAAACAGAATTCTTTTTCAACAAAAGATTTCTGTATAACAAACTGATTATAATAGAGGAGGGCAATGTGCTGAAAGAGGTTCTGAGGGAATCAACAAAAGAGAAGTTGACTGAAGGAATCCAGAGCAACATCCATGCACAACAATGGGAAGAGTGTTTCAAAGTTGCCAGAGGGCTGATTGTAGATGACCCCCCTGAAGTACCAGGAGGAAGCACTGACCAACGAGAACAGGTAATGGGAAAAAAGGTAAAGAATAAAAAAATAACAAGGGATGTTTTCATTCAGACGGCCTCAAGGCCTGCAGCAAAATATTGTTAGTAGGAATCTTAGTCGTATGGTAACAGTCGTGATTTTTCAAAACTTGTGTTAGGGTAAGGGTTTAGGGATAAATCAGATTAAAACCTCTAAAGTTAAAATCTGCAGGTTTACTGATTATGAAGAATGAAAACATTTTTTTTTTAATAACTTGCAACAGGCCACATGATTAACATTTTGCTATTAAATCAGCAACTGCAAAACGTCTGGTTGTTAGCAAGTCGCTTTATCTTAGTGTTTATGGTAGACTGGATTTTTAAACCTATTTTGATATTAGGCTCAAAACCCGAGCCTTTGCAGCAGCTGGCCCTAGGCTGTGGAACAGTCTGCCCCTACTGTACATGTGAGGTCGGCCCAGACTCTAGGGGTTTTTAAATCCTCACTGAAGACACACTTCTTCTCCCTGGCCTTCTAGTCAGAGCGGAGCACGACACCTGACATTTCCCTGTGTTTTGTTTTTATATTTCTGTTGTAAATTATTTTCTTTTCTTGTAATTGTAGTAAAGTGTTTTTATTACATGTACAGCACTTTGGCTCGACCAACATTTTTAAATGTGCTCTATAAATAAAACTTGATTTGATTTGATTTGATTAGAATGTCCTTTTTATGTTAAAAATCATCATCACTTTTATTTAAATAAATGTAAATGCTCTGTGCTCAATGTGACAGGCGTTGGTGCCAGACAGTCTGCTAGTGTGTTTGTTTTTTTCACCTCCTGCTCTATTTTCTCTGTCCAGGGTGGTGAAGTTCAGGGTGGTGAAGTCCAGGGTGTTGCAGTCCAGGATGATGCAGTCCAGGATGATGCAGTCCAGGGTGTTGCAGTCCAGGATGATGCAGGCGAGAGTATGCCCTTGCTCTCTTTATCTACACGGGCTTATAATTGAGGAGGCACACCCTGAAGAGATCTGTCTCTCCATGGATCCTGATCTGATGCTGACGGCAGAGCTGAAGTGTACCTTGTTTAAAATGTCAACTATAAAATGTGTTATGTGAGGTTTAGGACTTTAGGTGGTACATCTCTTCATCACGTAGTTCAGCTTTATTTAGGTTTATTGGTCTTTGCCCCCCCCCGATTTGATTTCTGTATAAACTGTATAGTGGATCTAGGCTGCAGTAGCTCAGTCTGGAGGGGCGCCGGTTTACTACACCTTCATGCATAAATATGGCTTAAAATTATTGCAATTAAAGACATTTTTTGTCAATATGACATCATTTATTTTGCTTTTACTTAGAGGTACTGAATAGTAAGGATTTAAGAATGTTATACAAAAACTTGCTTGATAATGATCTGATGCAAATCTGGTTTTAATTAAATAATAAATATATATTTTGATTGAGTTCAGTAAACTTTCTATTTGAACATTTTGTTTTTGTGTCCTTTGTGAATTTTCTTTTTTTACATGTAATTAAAATGTTATCAAATCAAAATAAATCAAAACATGTTAAATAGATCGAGCAGGATATTTTCATGCATGCTTTAGGATAAATCATTTCTGATAATACTGAAACATGACTTGAGGTGAGTCAATATTTATGAGGTGAAAGCGAAAGAAAACAAGTTTAGGATGATTCTGAAATGTTTTATATATTTGTTGGAACATTTCCAGAGTGATCCATGACGGCACACAGCACGGTGTCACTCACAATGACGGTGAACGGCTCTGACTAAAAAGAGCCTTTTTAAAAATACAGAATATGACAAAACACCAACAATCAATACTAAATCTGAGCCAGTTCCAATCCCAGTTGTATAATAACATACTGTACATAAAATACAAACGTTTATTTTCTCATACATCTGTGCAAAGATCCCCAAATTCCCTCGAACACCACCACCGACAAAGTGCATAACTGGAAGAACACTGTATGCTATGCATATCTTCAACACTCACATACTGGAGGTTTTACTAAAGCACAGGACAGAAGGAGTCATTATATGACAACATCCAATGGAATTAGCTTAACGTAACACATGACACCTTACAAACATCATCACACACTGAGTAAAATGTACAACTTGCAACAAACAGATATGCATGCAACATATGCATTTATATCATCATATTATCTTCATACAATACAAGAGTAATCCAATGACCATATATATTATATTCACAATCAATATATTACATTTCTGTTTCTGGATAATTGACAGTACCATACCTGTGGTTTTGCAGGATGAAGCCTGTTTACATGCTGCATATACTTTACATGAAACAAACCTAAGTTCTGATCCATCACAATTTGTTTAGGAATGATTTGTTTGTTGGTGCATTCAAGGACAATGCGACATTTGAGAATCAGCTCATGACAATCTCTGCTCACAAAGGTCATTTGGTTAGAGAATAAAACCTAGAAGAAGCAGATAAGCAGATATTGTTGTTGTGAAAATAACTTTTGTAAAGTTTCTTACACTTAAAATGTTGTTCTTCCACATTCAAGGATACTGGCGTTTCCCAAAGAACCTGAACACACCATTGAGACAATAACAATCCCTATGATATGTGAGGAATCTTAAATATGTATAAGGATTATTTGATATCAAACTTAACACAAGCTGATCCCTGACAGAAATAAACAAATCCATGTATATCTTATTTTGGATTTGTTTTAATTTGTTTTATAAAAGTTTTAATAATAGGACTATTTTTGCTTGTTTTCCGCAATGTATACCTCTTACTGTGTTTATGTATGCACCACGACACCAAGTCAAATTCCTCGTATGTGGAAACCTACTTGGTGTTAAACCCGATACTGTTTCTGTTTCTGAAGTGATCTCAGGTAACATAAAACATACACAACATGAATTTTCGAGGCTGAAACTTCTGCAAAACCACAAATATAGCACTTTAACGACAGCATGAAGGCATCACCCGCCTAATGCATGGAAGTGACACACAAACGTGCATGTAAAAAAATGAAAAAGTCCACCATAAAGTCCACAGTATTGGGTGTTAGGGGGGGGGGGTCCGTGCTCTAGCCCAGGCCCTGGTCCTGGCCCTCTGTGTGCCGGCGGCTGGTGCGTTTGCGCTGCTGCTGCCGGGGGCTCAGCTGCTCCCAGTACGACTGGCAGTACTGGTTTATCAGTCTGATCTCTGGAGGGAACGGCGTGGAGGCGAGGGACGACTGAGACGCCCCCCCCGCCCCCGCCTGGCGAGTTTTGGGCTGCTCGTCCTCGTCCTGAGCGGTGAGCGCCAGCACGATGTCCCGGTCCAGGATGCGCAGCGCCACGCGGGCCACCGTGTGTTTGAAGTTGTTCTCCGTGGCCAGGCAGTGGTACAGCCCCGCGTCTGATTGGTTCAGAAACTTCAGGAGGATGCCGTGGTTCGTCTTCAGGACTCCTCCCACACGGTTGAGCTGCAGAAAAGGGAAATCAAAGTTAGATTAGATTCCTTTATTGTCACTACAGAGAGTACAGCGAAATTCCAAGCATTCCCGATGGTGCAATCCAGAGATGGTTAAAGTACACACATCCTTTACTCAAGTAGAAGTACAGATACTCGTGTTTAAAAATACTCTGGTGAAAGTAGAAGTACTGACTAAACTTCTTTACTCAAGTAAAAGTAAAGAAGTATGGGCTTTGAAATGTACTTAAGTAAAAAGTACCCATAACTAGCAGCTGTTTTAAAGAGTACCTGACCTCCCTTTATATCAATAGAACAATAATGTCATTGTTAGCTAATGAATGTTTCCATGCTGAACAACGGCAACATGACAACGTTTTCATTGGTCCCTCTTCTTTAGAGAAGACCAGGAAATGATGGATACACGGATCGTGTTCAAATCAATAGGCACGCAATGACTCTAAATAATAATGATCACGCCACCAAACACACATTCAAACTAAAGGAACCAGCCTGTTTGGGAAATGTGAGAAGTAGAAAGTACAGGTATTTGGGTTCAACATGTAAGAAGTAGAAAGTACAGGTATTTGTGTTCAACATGTAAGAAGTAGAAAGTACAGGTATTTGTGTTCAAAATGTAAGAAGTAGAAAGTACAGGTATTTGTGTTCAACATGTAAGAAGTAGAAAGTACAGGTATTTCTGTTCAAAATGTAAGAAGTAAAAGTAAAAAGTCGTCAGAAAAATAAGTAGTGGAGTAAAGTACTGATACTAGAAAAATGTACTTAAGTACAGTAACAAAGTATTTGTACTCCACTACTTCCCACCTCTGGCTATGAGTGTAATGTAGTAGTAAACAGTAGAAATGAAACAGGTTTAATTTCCTCACCACTTTCCTCCTCCCCTCCCTCTGGAACAGCCACTTGACCGAGGCCTGAGGAGAGCGAGGCTGGCACTCCAGGAAGGTGCTGCTGCCCTCCACCCCGAACTGCACCGTCTCCCTCAGACGCTTCTCCACTGCACACACACACACACACACACACACACACACACACACACACACACACACACACACACACACACACACACACACACACACACACACACACACACACACACACACACACACACACACACACACACACACACACACACACACACACACACACATACACTGTTAAACACCTGAACTTTTGAAAGAACATCCATAACATTCATCTGTTTGCAACTTATCAATATTCCAATTACTTGTGTATAGACTATTCTGCACTTTCTATTATATTATATTTTATTGTATTTACTTGCACTATTATCTGTTTTATTGTGTTACAGTGTTGTCATAACTACACTGTAGCTATGTACACATGACAATAAAAGCCTTGAAGCCTTGAAGAAACATTTAATTGCCTTGTCGTTAAACTGTGCTATATAAGTAAACTTGCCAAACTGCTACGAACGAACACACTCTAAAAGTTAAAGAAAACAGAAGAATTGCCCCACCTTTGGCATTGAAGCCCCTGCACTGCCTCAGAGGGTCTCCATGTTTAACGTCCTGTCTTCTGCTCCTCCTGAAAACAAGAAATGAAGAGTTAAGTTGACACTATAGGTCTGGACGATTAAATATCAAACATCATAATATTTTTAACTATATATCTTGATATGGATTACAACCATATTGTAGTGTTGATTGTTGGTGGGAGATAATGCAACGGCCTGGTCAATTCAAAATTAAATCACGACGCGATTTGATAGAATACGATACGACAGAATATAAGACTAAAAATAGTATCTGATATTATAAATCGGTACAATACAATACGATACACAATGACATTATGATACGAAATAATTCGTATCATAAGTTGCGATACGATATGACACATTATGATACGATATGATATGATACAATACGATATTATACCGTACTATATGATATGATATGGAATTGATACGGTAACATTCTATACTACTTTTTTTGTAAGATAACATTTTACATTTTCGCAACATCAACAAGGACAAGATATTAAGTCAAGAAACAACAGACACTTAAAATTTAATTTCAATCCCTCAAGAAAATATTTTCAAGACCCTATAAGGAACATTTTATCTGGGATTGAACTGTAACAAGCGTCTTTGAGTTTCTAGAAAAGCGCATATAAGTATCATGTATTATTATGTATTATTATTTAATTTGAGTATTGACTGGTGCAGTGAAGTGTGCTTCAGTGTGACCCCTTACCTCTTGGTGGAGGGGGTGAAGGCGGAGCAGCTCTCCCCGTCCCAGGCGCAGTAAGGGTCTCGGGCGAGGCAGCAGTCGGAGCACGCCCGGCCGTAAACCCCACAGCGGTGCAGAGACACCTGGGTCAGCCCCGCGTCCGACGACACGTACAGCTGTTGCTGTTGGGAGGCAAGAAACACACTTTAAAGGTCCCCTATTATACTGTTTTTCATCAATATATCACAGGTCTCAGATATATACAGAACCTGTCTCTGATTGGCTGAAACACCAAACAGTTCATTGCAGCATCCCATAATCCCCTCTGTTTCAGCCCTGCTTCAAAAGTGCTGATTCTCTGTCTGTTACTTTAGATGAAAATAAGGAGCCCCTCCCCACGCCCCTCTGAGAGAGATTTGGTTAAAAAGAGCGGGGGGGGGTTACCTTGGTTGGTGATTGGCTAATGGTTACTCAAGCCAAAACATCGTTATGACATCAGAAAGTGGCCAAAATCTGATCAGCTCATTTTCAGACAGGTTTTTATAAAAATGGATCAGGACAAAAAGAGAGAGAATCTTTTTTCCTGAAACTTTCAGAGTCTCTTTACACAGAGGGGACACATGTTGATGTAGAAGAGACATGAAGAAGAGGGGACACATGTTGATGTAGAAAAGACATGAAGAAGAGGGGACACATGTTGATGTAGAAGAGACATGAAGAAGAGGGGACACATGTTGATGAAGAAGAGACATGAAGAAGAGGGGACACATGTTGATGTAGAAGAGACATGAAGAAGAGGGGACACATGTTGATGTAGAAGAGACATGGAGAAGAGGGGACACATGTTGATGTAGAAGAGACATGAAGAAGAGGGGACACATGTTGATGTAGAAGAGACATGAAGAAGAGGGGACACATGTTGATGTAGAAAAGACATGAAGAAGAGGGGACACATGTTGATGTAGAAGAGACATGAAGAAGAGGGGACACATGTTGATGTAGAAGAGACATGAAGAAGAGGGGACACATGTTGATGTAGAAGAGACATGAAGAAGAGGGGACACGTGTTGATGTAGAAGAGACATGAAGAAGAGGGGACACATGTTGATGTAGAAGAGACATGAAGAAGAGGGGACACATGTTGATGTAGAAGAGACATGGAGAAGAGGGGACACATGGTGATGTAGAAGAGACATGAAGAAGAGGGGACACATGTTGATGTAGAAGAGACATGAAGAAGAGGGGACACATGTTTATGTAGAAGAGACAGTGGCGACTGGTCATTAGGGGCAGGTGGGGCACAGCCCCACCTAGTGTCAGCAGAAAGTATTACAAATAATGATTACAAAAATGCAAAAAAATAAATAAAAAAATATATAAAATATATTTTAAGATCATGTTTAATCATCTGATTCGTCTGTACATTGCTGTTTTAGTCTGTGTTCTTCTAATTAGTGTGTCTACAGTCACAGTGTGTGCCTATTGAGCTGTTTAGAGCCATGTGGGACAAAACCTGATCATGCCCCTTCCTCTCGCTGTGAAGTCAACGGTGACTGTAAAAACTTCACTGCGCATGCTCAGAGTATTTTGTAATGAAATGTGTGTGGCAAAAAAATAATGACCAGAGGGGCATGGAGCTACCATCCCCACCATACGTCATCTCAAATCATTCAGAGCTGATTGGCTGTAAGTACGTGTGCCGCGAAAAGTGTGCTGTGTGAAGAGGAGACGAGAGAGCTGCAGTGGCGCGTCCTAAAACCAGGAAGTAAGCACAAAAAAGCAATGAGATTTCTCCAGAGGATTTTAGAAAATAGCTCGAAATAAGATCTGTGGGAAACGTACCTGTTAGATAAATGCACGTTTTGATTAGCCGGATAACATCCACATGTCTACCCTACTTTTATAATTTTTTTATCATAAATCTATGGATTAGATTTATGATAGACTTTTGAAACTACAAGAACATAAGGAGGACTTTTACAAAAAAGTAATAGAAATGTTTGTCCAGAAGGATAGGAAAATGGACTTCATCTTCAAGTCAAGGTAAGACCGCCATTTTATTGAAAATGGGATCTTACTAAGAGAGAACAATTCAATATTTAAATGATAAAATGACATTTTTTGGGTATCCTTTTGTTGAACTGTCTGTTTAAAATTAATCGAAGCATCAGACAAAAAAAGCTTTTGAAAATAATATTATATTTTGGTTTAGGTCAAAATATAATATTTGTAAACCTGAAGAGTCAGTGCCAGTGCCTCACCAGCCATGAACCTCACTGCACGTCACTGCAGAAGCTTATATATAGACATCTAAGTTTTTTGTGCCCCACCACTTTTGTACATATAAAAACGCCACTGAGAAGAGACATGAAGAAGAGGGGACACATGTTGATGTAGAAGAGACATGAAGAAGAGGGGACACATGTTGATGTAGAAGAGACATGAACAAGTGGATTTTGCACAATAGGTGACCTTTAAACTCAGAGGGGTTTGGTTCATGTGTGTACATTTCCCCTCTGTGGGACGAATAAAGGAATTCTGATTCATGCACTGAAATGTGTCTTTTAGAAGTCAAGTTTATTTATATAGCACCTTTCAACACAAGGCAATTCAAAGTGCTTTACAAAAATGAAAGACATTAAGAGCATTAAGAAACACATTATAATATATCAATTAAATTAGAAGAAGTAACTTACTCTCTTAGACGATATCTTCATGGTTTTCACTGGAGCTCTGGACTGGAAATTGATAAAAGAGTTTATAGATGTGTTATCTTCACGGCCTACTGTATATTTTATACTTTTTAAATGCTGCTTTAATTCTATTTTGAGGTGTGTAAATTCAGTATTATTTATTTCCACTCTTTAATTTCTACTTATGTGCAATGCATTGTTTTGTTTTGTAGTTTTTTCTGCTGCTGCAACGCAAACATTTCTGAAATTGTGATCAATAAAGTACCTCTTATTTTATAACAACTAAATATAATTATTTAATCCTCTAACAAGGGATAGAAAAACAATTGCTTTAATCTAATCATATGAGATTAATAATAATGTTATTGTACGAGGACATATTGAGACGTACCCGGAAAACCTCCACTTCCTCCAGCGTCAGCTCCTCCATGCTGGTCGGGTCCTTCGGCAACACGATCACTTTTTGGACGGTGCCTCGATCTGGAAATTACATTTAAAATGTTTATTAACAACATCTAAAAAAATAAATGTATGACCTATTAAAAAAAGTATATATTCCCACTCTCCCAAGGAGGTCCTTTAGGTCAGTGATTCTCAAATGGGGGTACGCTGACCCCTAGGGGTACGTTGGGGTACTGCATGGGTACGTGAGCTAAAAAATATATATATATTCCTAGAACCACCAAGGGGGTCCTCATATAAACATGTCAAATGTGTGTATTGTATATATATCATTTTGTTCATTGGTTTGTTAAACATATATTACTTCAATTGAAAAACCCCTTGGAAAAATCTTTTTTTTCCTGCATAAAGATGAAAATATCCTTTTTAGTTTGTTGTAATTCATGCATGAAGGAGTTAATAAATCACACACTGATGGAACATCACTATATTATAATTATTTATATAGGCTTTTTCTATTAAAAATGTCCGGGGTCGGTCAGGGGGTACTTGGCTGAGAAAATGTTTCAAAGGGGCTACATTACTGAAAAAAGTTTAAGAAGCACTGCTTTAGGTCAGTGTTTCTCAAACTTTTTTTCTAGGGGGCGCTCACAGACCACTAGGGGGCGCTCACAGACCACTAGGGGGCACTCACAGACCACTACGGGGCGCTCACAGACCACTAGGGGGCGCTCACGGACCACTAGGGGGCGCTCACAGACCACTAGGGGGCGCTCACAGACCACTAGGGGGCGCTCACAGACCACTAGGGGGCGCTCACAGACCACTAGGGGGCGCTCACAGACCACTAGGGGGCGCTCACGGACCACACTTTGAGAAGCACTGCTTTAGGTGTATTATTTATGTATGTATTTACTTTTTACTTTTTCTACTTTTAAGTGTTTGATTGAGTGTATTAGCAAGATAAGTAACATTTAATGTAGGTGTGTGTGTGTGTGTGTGTGTGTGTGTGTGTGTGTGTGTGTGTGTGTGTGTGTGTGTGTGTGTGTGTGTGTGTGTGTGTGTGTGTGTGTGTGTGTGTGTGTGTGAGAGAGAGAGAGAGAGAGAGAAAATAAAAGTAGGTTTTCACAAAGTGAGATAAATTGTCAATCAATAACGCACCTTAACTTTTTCTATTGCTCTCTGTTTTTGTTGCATTTGTTAAAAAACATTTATGAACTTAACATTAAATTCAAAATGTATATTTATGTATAGATGTCAAGATTATACAAAGCTTTGGCAATAATGTGTGTCATCTGTTTGTCATTTTGCAATCCACTTATTTATCTAAATAGTTATCACCGCAATAAACCGTATTTAATTTAGTCTTAATGTACAATATTTAATTTCATATTCTGTTCTTGTACATATCATATTCTATTTACATGTTTATAGACTTCTTGCTCTAGGTTTTATTCGTATTTTTGTATTTTATTATATATGTTGCATTGTTGGAGGAGCTCAGGTCAGAAGAGTTTCATTGCTATTTCTACAAAACCTTGGAATCTTTTGAATCTTTGAATCTTTGAATCTTTGAATCTTTGAATAATAAAGCTTTTTGAATAGAATTGAAAATTGAAATTACATTTTAAAGGCCGATATAAAATCCTGATATTTCTACCAGAGTAATGCAGTGCGACCTCCTCACCTGTCCCCAGGAACAGCACCTCGTAGCGGGCGTCCACAGCGTCCACCTGGTCCACCACCAGCGCCGTGAAGCGGTAGTCCACGCCGGTCCTCACCACCAGGGGGCGGCGGTGCATCGGGTACACCGGGTTGATCATCAGGGGGTGCGCTCGGATGAAGTTCACTGTCTCGTCGGAAAAGTTCTTGGAGGAGCTGATCCCGGGAGTGAAGGTTCCTCCTGGACACTGGAGGGGAGGAGGGGAGGAGGGGAGGAGGGGAGGAGGGGGAAGGGGAGGAGGAGGAAGGGGAGACATCATTTGGTTTTACTTTGATGCAGGTTTTTGTTTTTTTAAATGAATAATTTGCTAACTCTTTTAATCTCAGAGCCGTTTTTTTAATGGTAAGAAGAAAAATAAATAATAATAAACAACCCAACAAAGTATTAAACTAATACATTTTAAACAAATTAAAAAGTTGTTTTTAATAATAACATTAACGGGCTTCATAATAAATAATAATAAAAAGACATTTAAAAAAATGAAAAAAAACAGCTCAAAGAAACATGAAATGAAAAAATTTTAAATAAATAAAAATTCCTATCAATAATAATAATATTAACATGAATTATAATATTATATTATATTATATTTGGAAATAAAAAATAAAATAAAGGTAACGTACAGATCCAGGCCGTGGGTAGGGGATCTTCCCGGTGTACTCCGTCCACTGGTAGTTGTGTCCGTGTTTGTGGGCGAACGGTCCGTTGAAGACGTTGCGGATGTCGGCCATCGAGTAAACGCAGACCGCCGAGCCCTTAAACACAGAGCTGCAGCACAAACACAACAACACGTAAGAAGGTGGTTCACTTAAAAATGTAAATTGTGTTTTCAAATATTCAAGTATTAAAGGTGGGGTAGGTCATTTTGGAGAAACCAGCTCGAGTGCGCTGGAATTTGAAAATACACAACCGGAGAAAATCTGCCACTTCCTCACAGAGCCCCTCCTCCAACACACACGAACACGCACATGACCAATGAGGGCACGAGATAAGTTTGTGCACAGATGGAAGGCTGACAGGCAGGTAGGCCATCCAGTTATTTTAGCCGGGCCGGCTCAGATGATTGGTCGTGCTTTTTACAGTACTACGGCTTCCACAGATGACATTTTTTATGGATTTTTTGTCAAAGCACTTCAGATATTCATTGCTATCGGAATGTTAAGAGCATTCCATGGAATATAACAAAAAGTGTATCTCGAGCCGGTATCTCAAACTTACATACCCCACCTTTAAATGTTTGGAATTCTGTTTTTGTTTTTTCCTCTTTTACTGAAAGAGTTGATCTGATTTGTTTAGCGGATTTTGTGCAATATTACAAAATGAAAACATCTTGAGAATTGTTAAAAGTGGTAAAAAAATCACTCCAAATTTTAAGACACCGCGATCTTCACCAACCCCATAAGAAAAGTAACTCTACCAGCTTCACCTGCCCATCAGGACTGGATGAGAGATATATTTGTCTTTGTTAATATGGAAAAAATTAGATGCACGCTGAGAGGGTCGTCTGCCAGTTTTAAGAAGACATGGGGACCAGTTTTTGCATATACTGATAAAATGATAGACATGCCTAATTTGCTGGAATGACTTAATTGGTGTATTACTGCTTGGCACTCAATGTACGAGTATATGTGAGCACTCATTTACAACTGCCATGTATCAAGATCATTTCTTAACTGTCAGAGGTGACCTATCGTGTTGTTTTGTTTTCTCGTGGCCTTTTTTGTTTTTGTATCTGTAATCTTGTATTTCTTACCTGTATTACCTAAAGCCCAATGTGATTCTCTGTACACGACTGTTGTCTGGTATTTGTCTGAAAACCCAATAAAAAAAAGTAATTCTGTCATTTGTTTTCAATTTGTTTTGACATTTGGAGATGTCTGCGAGATTTAGATTTGTCAGCAAGTAAATGGCGAGTACTTGTGTCTGGAAACTGCTCAGAAACCTCTTTAACATCAACATATCTATGAAAGCCAAACATCTTCTGAATGCTGTAAATCTCTCGTCTCTGTTTGTAACGTTTCATGAGGCTGTGATTCTCCTAAAGCTCATTTTGTACACGAAAATCCACTTTCAAAACATGGTCTCACGACAATAAAAGGGCTGCTATGAGAACTAGCATCATCACAGAGGGAAACTACGGAGCTCATTAAATCCACAAGAGTCTCAGCATTTCAATGATGCCCAATTCAAGCAACTCCAACACTGTTTAGGGACCTCTGTGTGCAGAAATATTCACACACACCATCCTTAGACTAGGTGAAAATAACATTCAAAGAACTGCGTGTTTTTTTACCCCAAACTGCTTGTGATTAGCATAAAGTGGGCAGGTCTGTGAAGGGGAGTCAGGGGTATCTATAGAACCCATTTTCATTCAGATATATTGAGGTGAGAGGTCGAGGGACCCCTGTGACCACGTTTCTCCCTCAACTAAATCAAGGCTTTCTTAGGAGCGATAATAAACCTCCCTCCCAAACACATTCCTGAAGTTGTGTAGTTTCATTTGACGCAAGAGCGGTCATTTTAGCTTTAAAACGAAGTAGCGACGGAAAGATAGCATTGAAGTGCACTGTTATTTTGCATATTGATTGTTGTGCTTTTATGTATGTCTTAATGTGAGCATATAAATGTGTCTGTTGATTGTGTGTATGAAGCTCAGCGCAAGTTCTTTCAGGAAGACTGGGTATACATTCACTCCGCAGCTGCTTATAATCAGCTCATCACGGGCTTTCTTTTTTAACCTATTACATTTCTCCAGCAGCCAATCAGCGTGCTGCAGCCAAACTTTAAAATGGTTCTCCTCTCTCCTGCAGTCAGCTGTGATTTCAGGCGTTCATGCTGCCGCCCGCCTCCTCCCCATCCACCTCCTTTCATCACATCCAGTGCCAGGAGAGCTAATCCAAAGACCTCATCACATCCCCCTCTTCATCCCATCTCCTCATCAAATCCAGATCTTCAGCATCCTCACTAGTGTCTAGACCAGGGCTCTCCAACACGTCGATCGCGAGCTACCGGTAGCTCGCGGGCAGCTTTTCAGTAGCTCGCCGCTCGATTATTGATTATAGCGTAGTAAGGTTGCTTATTGATTTTTCGGCCGCGGCTGGACAATAACGTTTTTTTATTTTAGAATTTTTTCTGTCACACGAATATCAAATGGTCGGTGACGCAGAGATCAAGGAACAGACGTGACAGCAGCACAGCGACAACACACACGGAGCAGTCTGCTTTCTCCACCAGCACCAGTCCAGAACCAACAGCAGAATGACCCGCTCTGAATCAGGCCCTGTCGCTGCGCGTCAGAGACACACAGGGAGGGATTTGTGTTTTTTGAAAAACACTCGTTATCGTCATGTCAGGTTTTTGGTGGATTTAATCAAGTCTTGGATTGCAGAGTATGAATGTCCTCTTGCTATTTTCAGTTGATAAATACTTGTGTAAAGTTTGTGAAGGCAGGAGGAAAGCTTCCACGATCACCGTCTCCTCTCCGTTCCTCCAAACCCCGCCCCCTCCCTGAAAATAATGAGTGACAGGCTGATAGTGACCCGATAGAAACTTTATTATTCACTTAATCACTGATTGAGATATGATGAAGCTAACTTAATCTCATACATTCATGGGATTTATGTAACAGTAAGACAGAGAATGTAAGTGTGCACCCACATGCACTATTTTTGTTTTTATAATGCTATTGTAAATACTCCTGCTGTTTTCAGACTCAAGTCCTGTGTGTGATGCATTCAAGACATTCAGTGTCTTTTTTTTAACAGAAGACTGTAGCTAGAAGCTGCAGCTAGACTGCAGAAGTATTAGTTTTTTGTTTTTGAGGATGGAACCATTTTCACACACAGATATAGGGAGGCTAGACCTATACAATTAATTTATTATGGTTTATAATTTAATGTCAAGACGAAGAAGAAGAAGAAAAAGATGGCTGAACAACTGTTCAGTGTCAATCCTGTGGAGATCTCCAAAATAATGTTCAGCTTAAGTCTCAGCAAAACTCACAACATTTCTGGAGCCTTGTAGACCCCGAAAACTATAGAACATTCACCAAGCAGCACTGAAAATGTCTGCTTTATTTGGTTCTGTTCTACATACCTTTGTGAAGCAGCTTTTTCTGACATGAATGAAATCTAAATACAGAACAAGACCAACTGATGAACATTTAAATGACTCTATTCTATGACTCCAGCATACACCTCTATGGTGGACTGCATGCAGTGCCATTCATCTCACTAACAAAAGAGTGAAATGCTTGTAAGGTGGTGATTAAGGACACTTATGTGAATGTTCAGTGATGTACTTATTATGTGGGCCATAATAATATGTGAGAAATCTTCGTTTTCTTGGACCTTATTTTTGATAAGCTTTAGGTATTGCAATTTCACACGTGTACAAAAGTATAGCTTAATTCAACTGATGAGGGCTATGTGAATAAATGTAAGCGATGTGATGCAAGTAGCTCTTGGCCACTTTCATTTTTTGAAAGTAGCTCTCAGATGAAGAAAGGTTGGAGACCCCTGGTCTAGACCCTGGGGGGGGGGTTGCCTATATGCTCACGGCTGCATTTCCCCCTTTAGATATACGATTTCAGGATCGGGGTCTAATCGCCAAAGACTTAACATTTATCACATGGCATGTGTCAATAAATGTTCTTTAAACAAAATGAAGTCTCTCCTGATTGAAATAGGATATACATATTTTATATATATTTATATTTTGTATTCTGGATTGTGGGAAACGGTATTTCGATCTCTCTGTCTGTACACACAAAAGATTGACAATAAAGTTGGCTTTGAATGATAGCACTTTCTTCATTTATAATTAACGCATTATTGATATTTATCTGTTTGTTTTGTGGAATTTTAGTTTTTTGATTTGAGTTTTGATTTGATTTGATTTATAACAATAATACAAAAAAATTATAATAATAATTAAATGAAACATGAGAATTATTATACTCCATAAACAAAAATATGACTGACTTATAAATTATATATAAACAAATGATCTACTTAATTACACATCCGAGAAGCGGTGGGAAGAAGTTTACACTTATTTAATCCCACCCCTTCTCCCAAAAACTAAATTATTAACATATATATATATTTGTAACGGAACATCATGTCCGTATAACTTGTTAAATGTTCAATCCTGGCAGAAAGAAAGTACAGCTTCTAACCCTAAATATTATTTATATATGAAGTGATATCCCAGTATGAAAATCCCCCACAAAAAGAACGTATTAAACATCAGAAAGCCTCACCCCGCTGTGGTGAAGAGAGCGTACACCGTGGGGTTCCTCTCGTCCTGTGAGGGCTGAATAAACACGTCGCCTGGAGGAGGATGCGAGAACAATAACCGGTCTAAAAGCAGCTGGGATTTAAAAAATGCATTCAGTTTAAAGTTTATTTTATCTGGGCCTCACGTAGTTCGTCGAATCTGGTCTCCACTCCGTCATCTCCGATCACGGAGCAGATGAGGCGAGCCTTCAAGAAGGTGGTCCAGCGGTTCACCAGAGACTTCTGCCCCCCCTCATCGTTCTGGGGGGGAAGGGGTTAGATCACGGATCAATAAAAACCATTCATCACAAAGCTGCATATTTACTTTTTTACTTTTTAATGCTATTTTATTTCAATTTCAGAAATATTTTGGACTGTTTAGTTCTTATGTCTTAATTTCTCTTATGTACATTGCCTTGCTTTTTTATGTTGCCGCAAACATTTCTTAAATTGGGATCAATAAAGTATCCATCTAGCTATCTATCTATCTATCTATCTATCTATCTATCTATCTATCTATCTATCTATCTATCTATCTATCTATCTATCTATCTATCTATCTATCTATCTATCTGTCTGTCTGTCTGTCTGTCTGTCTGTCTGTCTGTCTATCGGTCTGTCCGTCCGTCCGTCCGTCCGTCCGTCCGTCCGTCCGTCCGTCCGTCCGTCCGTCCGTCCGTCCATCCATCCATCCATCCATCCATCCATCCATCTATCTATCTATCTATCTATCTATCTATCTATCTATCTATCTATCTATCTATCTATCTATCTATCTATCTATCTATCTTTCTGTCTATCTGTCTGTCTGTCTATCTATCTATCGATCGATCTATCTGTCTGTCTGTCTGTCCGTCCGTCCGTCCGTCCGTCCGTCCGTCTATCTATCTATTGACTTGTTGTCCATAAATGTCCTTTGTTATATATAAAAAAATGTTTTACGTACAGCATACATAAACCAAAATGGATGCCTTGAATCGGAGGAGAAAAGATAAAGAGTGATGGATAAAGAAAAAGGTGATTGAACTAACAAAGTAAAAATAAATAAAAATTCTGTGTCATAATAATGATAATAAGGGAGATTATAGTAAAATAAAATATGATTTTTTAATGTTTTTTTATTTATTTATATAGTTTTTTTGCATGAAGAAAATAAATAAATCAATACAAATTAAATAAGACACAACCTTAAATATAAATATACCAATACATTCAAAATAAATAAATATTTATATAATTATGAATAATTTTAAGGGGAGTATGATAAAAAAATAAAAACTGTGAAAGATTTAAAAATAAATTACTTTAATGTATTTTCTTTAATTTATATGTGATTTTCTTTCATTAAAAAATATATAAATAAAAAAACAGCCCAAAATAATATTATAACAAAGATTTGAAAATAAATTAAAATTCATATAAATAATATAGGAGGATTTGATAACAAATAAAAAAGTAAAATATTTAAATAAATATATTAAAAAATATATATATTATACAAATAAACTGAAAATCTAATAAAATTCATGTCATACTAAGTGGGGTTATCATAAAACCAAAAACACAGACAGATTTAGGTATTAAAAGCTTCATATATTTTCACATCATATATCGTCTTGCTCACCAGACACACTCTCCCCACCCGGGCCAAGACGCTGGGGCTCGCCCCCCCGCTGGAGTCTAGACTCTTCTCACGGAAGAAGAAGTAAAGCTTGTCGTCGTTTTTTTCTGCGCTGTCAGGGATCTTCTGGATCTGAACAAACACGGGCTCTGAGGAGCAAACACAAGGCGGGCTCAGAAGGGATTGAGACAAGTGGGTGTGAGAGGAACGGTAACCTGTAATCAGAACCGTTTAGATCAGGGGTGTCCAAACTACACTTTTAGAATCGGCCCTCAGCAAATTCAAAAGGTATAATGACTAAAGTATAATAAACTTCTGCTTGTCTTATATTGTACTTCTTAAATATATATTTTCAAATATATTACACAGTAGTATTCATGTGGTAATAAGACCACTTTTCAAATAAATTCAGTCCATTAAAGTTGGAAACATGTTCTAACAAATCTAAGTTGATAATAAAAAAGCCCAATAACTTATTTACATAACAAGCTTGAAATACAGCCTTCCTATTTCCTCTTATTATAATCAATCTGAAGCTTCTGTTTTAAGGAATGAGCTGCTAACACAATAGATGAAACCCTCTGGAGAGCTGTGAGCGGTTTTTTTCTTACAGCATTTTCAAGTATCAAGAGTAATTTACCTACATCGGATTGACTTTTATAACTCATAACTGAACTTATGAGGCAGTATACCTCTAGGGAGTGGCCCAGCCCTTCGTATATTTTGTCCCTCGGTCCTGTACATATGTGGGATGATTTCATTTAAATCCTCCATTTTAACAAGATATCATTTGCATATCTAAGCATAATCCTTCAGAAAACTTGTAATATGCAAAATAATTGTGTAATTATCAACTGTTTTATGGTGTTATCTTTCAGTAAAACAATGCTATTCACTTGTCTCCCTTTCAGTATTTCCCCACCTTTCTGTGTCTTGTTGGTACAAAACCTTTTAGATAAATGGCCAGCAATGTACTCCTAGAGTAATTGTGAAAGTTTGGACACCCCCGGTTTACCTCCTCACCCTCACTGACTCACTGACTCACTGACTCACTGACTCACTGACTCACTGACTCACTGACTCACTGACTCCCTGACTCCCTGACTCACCGTTCAGCCACCTGGAGTCGTACTGCTCCGTCCGGATGGCCGTCCGGCCGCCCATCGTCCTGAACAGAGCAGCGTCCGTGCTCATGAAGTCGATGTGGACACCAGCGTACAGGTTACCGTCTGCACAGGGGAGAAGATTGGTGAGATTTTGAGCATTTTTCGAAAAATGATATTTAATTTGGTTGACACTTTTGTACAATGAGTGAAAACAAAGCCACTCCGGCCTCGTTATCTCCGATTGTACGACCCCTCCATTCCTTTCCCTTTTTGTTCATCCATTCCCCTACCTACCTCAACTTCACCCAAATCTCTACTTCTCTTTGACCCTTTATCCCCCCCCCATCCCTACATCCCTTGACCCACCATACATTCATCCCTTTCTCCCTACATCCCTTCAACATTCCCTCCCTATATCCCGTCATCCCTCAATCCCTATGATCCTTCATTCATTCCTCCCTCTCTACATCCCTTCATCCTTACCTCCCTAACTCCCAATATTCATACATCCCTTCATCCCTCCCTTCCCTCCTTCATCCCTTCATCCATCCATTCATCCTTCCCTACCTTCATCCATTCATCCTTCCCTACCTTCATCCTTTCATCCATCCCTCCCATCATCGTTCCCAACATCCCTCCCTACTTCCCTTCATCCTTTCATCTCTCATCCTTCTTCACCCTTTCCCCTTAAATTCATTGGTGCTTAACATCCAATACCTCCTGTAATTCAATCTTAACCCGACATATTGTTGTGGTTTGATCCTTGCTTGTGAACATGTACTAAGTCAAACCTTTGGAAGTGCTTCATACAGAAACAAGAGGCTTCTTCTTTTTAAATAAATACAATGAAGTCTTACTGATCAGAACTGCGATGTTCTCCTGTTTCGGATCATAGGAGCATTTCCCCTTCCCTGAATCCACGTACCCGGGCACCAGCCTGAACAGGTAGTCCTGCAGAGGAGAGCATGCATGGAAATAGAAAACACGTCACATTGGAGCCCGGGGGAAATCACAAACTAATCAGTGTCCCAGTTTGTAGCTCTGAAATATTTAGCAGGACACCGCTTCTCCGCCTGCTGTAAAGCCACTCAGGGGAAGCTTTAATGTTCACCTCCGCCTTCCAGCCTCTGTTGATGAAGGTGCAGATGGGCTGGTACGCCCCCGTGCCGCAGGTGTACAGGTGGGTGCGGTTCCACGGCTCGATCATACGCACAAAGTTGGCACATTCACCCTGCACAAGGAGGACAAAGCGGAGGTGAATACCAGACATTGTATCGTCCTGAAAGCAGAAGTCTGAGATGTGTGAAAGAACAGGATGTTACAGACGTGATCCCACCTGTCTTCCCTTTCCCGTCATCTGACATTCTCCCTTTCTCTTCGCAGACGCTGGCCAGTGGATCTGAGTTTTTGGGAAAAACAGGATCATTGCATTTACAGAGTTATGGCGAGACATAGACGAACCGAGACATAGACAAGAAAGTATCCACATTTAGGAGCTTATTTAACTTTGTCTTTGTAGATTTCTTCTATATTCAACGAAAGTAAGCATTAGATTTTAGGACATTAGCTCAGTCTGTAGGGATTAGCTTTGGAAACTAGAAGGTCGGGGGTTCAAGTCCAGAATCGGAGCAAGGATTGGTACTTTGAGAGGTGACAACCTGGACCCTATTTTACAATCTTTAGATAAGTGGGCAGCAATATAATCTTACAGTATAATTCTGCAGCGTCAATGCCAGTCCAGTAAAAGTGGAAGTAACTCTTGACGGCCACATAGCTCTCTGGATTAAAGGAGAATCAAAGCAGGTGTGAGTTGTGTACGCACGATGAGCGGCTCCTTGTTGACGTTGTGCATGTCCAGAGCCACCAGGTACTCCCGGCTGCCCAGGTACAGCCGGCCCTGGTCCTGGTCCATCAGCAGGATGCGGTAGTCGCTGGTGTTGAAGGAGAAACTGAAGGGCCGCGCCGCCCTGGTGTCCATCAGCTCTGTGAGGAGAGGGGAGGGACATCTTAGACATTTGGAAAACCAACGACAGAGGGAGATTAGGTTTACTGTAATGATCCTAAAAGGGGAAATAGTTCTGGCATGGCAGCATGTTACAAAGCACTGAACATGACTTGAAATACAAAGAAAATAAACAGTCATTATATTCATGTTTGATATTGTAGTTATTATATTTGTGCTATTCTATTTTTTCCGCAAAACCACATTTCAATGGGATGAATCAAGTATTCTGATTCTGATAGACATAAACAGTAGAAATACATATATATCTAAAGAGTCAAATACAATTTAAATTAACATAAAGAGTTACAATAAAATGTCCCATAAATCATAAAATAAAAATAAAATATGTATATAAACAGAAATGTAAAGTAAGAATGTGCAATAAATAATACAATTAAATACAATAAAAATGTCTAATCAACATAAGAAGATAAGAAGAGGGGTAAAATGGCAAAGACATTATCAAATAAAAAATATTTGTATCCATTAAATGATTTAATGCAATTGTAGAAAAGTAGAAATGCACATTGTACTATCATATATACCAAGTATAACCCAATATATACACTTATATAAGTATTAATAGGTTATTAATTCTGAATTGCTCAGTGAATAAGGGTTTGACTAATGATGTGCCACAAGGTGGTCACAGAGGATTGTCTTTTTTCATGTGCTTTAAAATGTTATTTGGAATAATTGAAAGACACGAGGTGACCTGCAGTCCATTTGTGTCGCAGCAGATGAAAATGGTTCAATCATAGCTTTCAGGAGAACACAGAGAGAGAGAGAGAAAAGGGAGCGAGGTTTTCCTCCGGCGGCGTGTCCTAACAGGCCGCGCTCGGCTGAACACAATCCTGACTCCTGAATTAACTCGAGTTGCACTGACCGTGTTTTCCGAAGGGACGCCGCGGCTGCTTTCCCCCCCCCCGCTAACTCCACCCGGCATGCGACGCCTTAAACCCAATCAGCCGGTCAGGACGCATGAAATATTGAGACCTTAAAAGCAAATATGTTTCTTAAAAAGCTGTAAGTTGAGTTATACTTAATAAGTGGCACACATTCTGCAGAGGAAGTGTTGCTCAGGGGACCGTGAGTTCATCCGAGTCAGCGATGAAACATGTTAAAGGCAGAGAGGGGATAATGGGAGGGGGTGTTTCAGAGGTGTGTGTGAGGTGTTCTGTTCTCATGTTTGTTCCTCTCAGGACTCCACGTGGTCTGTGTTTTGTTTTTATGTCGACCTTTCAGTTCTGCCTCGTGTTGTTATTGTATTCATGTTTCTGTGGTCTTCATTTTATCTTGTGTTCTTTCTTGTGAAGCACTTTGTGAATTCTATTTCTGTGAAAGGTGCTATACTAAATAAACGTATTATTATTATTATTATTACTACCTTAGTTTCCTTTCTTTGACTACACTTTCCTTCAATTACCCTGACCAGTTTATACAGATTGAACTCTACCTCGTTGCATTTACATTTAATGGGGCGAAGCCTGCGAGCTAGTTCAGGCAGTCAACTCGAGCACCAATGATACATTAACACGTGACACACCTCGTCCCTCTTACAACCAACCAAACACATTCTCCTAAACATGCCGCTCTATTGAAGCTGCCAGTTCTTCCTACCTCTGCCTCCTCGCTCATGCTGCTGCTGCCACTGCTGTGTTCACTTGCTATTGCTGCATTCATGTTCATGTTCCTGCTGCTGTGTTTCATGTTGCTGCTGCTCGCCTGACCCACCACCACCCCAGCTTCCACCCCAGCTTCCACCCCAGCTTCCACCCCAGCTTCCACCCCCAGCTTCCATCCCAGCTCCATCCCAGCTTCCACCCCAGCTCCATCCCAGCTTCCACCCCATCTTCCACCCCAGCTTCCACCCCAGCTCCATCCCAGCTTCCACCCCAGCTCCATCCCAGCTTCCACCCCAGCTTCCATCCCAGCTTCCACCCCACCACCACCCCAGTTTCCCCTCATCTAAATTAGATTTCAAATGATTAACTGTGTATGTAATGAAGATCATAGTGTGGGTTAAATCCATTTTCATAGCCACTGTCTTTTAACTGATTTAAATGCGGAAACTGGGCTTATTCATCAACATTTCGTATGACTTGACTTGCTTGACCTGAGCAATGACTTGACTTGACTTGCTTGACTCTCACCACAGTGACTTGGGACTTGCTTGATACTTGTAGGTCAAGACTTGAGACTTGCTCATGACTTGCACATGTAGGACTTACTCCCACCTCTGGTATATAGTATTCTCCCCCTCATAGACCCTCACACACACACAACTCGGACTATACCAACACTGTTGTTCACTACATGTACTATATTTACATTTTACTACATGGCTTTGCACAACTCAACACCTGTAACAACAATGCTGTCACACAAAACTGTGCAATATATACTTTATATTGGGTAATATAGTATTTACTACTGTCATTCTGCTGCAGCTTCATTACTTGTTTCACTCAATTCTCTATAATGCTGATACTTACGTTTTTATAATCTTGAAATGTGTAATTATTTAACAACCTGATCTCACCAGAATGCGTGACTCCACCACGACTCCTTAACACTGCATTGCGTGGTGGAGTCACGAACTTTGCTACATTTACGTGTCTGCACCACGCAAACAACGCCAATGTAAAGTGAATGAGGCTCCTTTGTCGTGGTGCACACACGCATTTCTACAACGTCCAGCAGTGAGCTTTTATTCTATAAAACGTTTTTAAAATCTACTTTATAGCTTGTAGTAACTCACGGGAGGCTTCTTTTATTTTATTTGTATTCATAATAATTTTTATTTTTCGTCAGAATGTATTATGGTGCATTATTCACCAATGTTTGTTCTCAAAAAACAATGCATTGTAAGTAATACAACTGTGATTTTTATTAAATTAGTTAGTTTTTAAGGAAGGCCAGAGCTTCAGCTGTGTCAAAGAGATTGTTCCCTTTAGTTAACGTTATTTAAAAGATAATTATATTCCTATTTGATTAAAGCTCCCATGTCATGCTTTTCCGGTTATTACCCGTCCCCTTGTGTGTTATGAAGGTTTTTATGCATGTAAACGGTGTGCAGAGTCAAAACCCTCAAAGTACACCCTGTAGCGAGTAAAACTCTAACACAGAAAATACCTCCCCAAAACGCCTCGTTGGAGATACGTCACTGCCCATTTGAGTCTTCCATTTAGTTCCGGGTACCGCCTGATGTCATGCGGTACCCGGAACGAAATGGACCAATCCCGAAGAGCTATGGCCACACCAGCAGCGTCGTGTTCCTCCTCCAGAGGTTCGAAGAACCGGCATTTCACAGACGAAAGCTTCCAAAACATTGCCCAGTTTGAGGCCGGATATGCACAGCTTGTTTGGACCGTTTGGAGCAGGGGAAGATCTGGGTATACAACCTGTAAGTTTGCATTGTTATTTGTGTATTTATCAAACAAGACTGTTTAAATGTGTAAACTGTGTTGGACTGCTAAGCCATTGACACAGTGCTAACTAAGTTGCTAGAGTTTCCATATATCAACTCTAATATCAGCAGATGGCCTTGCATACATGTATCTCATAGCAGGAGAATGTCTGCATTCACACACAAAATACCTATTGACAGTATACTCCGGGTGATTTGCCGGTCAGTCGCGAAACGTAATTACATTATAGCTGGCGTAGCGATCTAACACACGGAGCTAGAGCTAGTTTCGGTCAGAAAAACATTTTTGTGATGCTACGTTGCTAGCGTTTAAATATATCAACTACAATGTCAGCAGATGGCCTTACATGTTTGTCATGGCAGGAGAATGTCTGCAGTCACACACACGGAATACTCATACAGTATACTGTACTGTGATTTACCGTACATTGTGACCGTACATATACTGCATGTAGCTAACGAGGCTAGCTGTATGCTAGCGCAAAACAATGTATTCATGCAAGTTACATTGTATGACCGAACGTAGCAGAATACCCGTATACGATTGCAATTATAAACACGTTATTGCTAGCCTAATATGAACCACTAGCTTTTGTTCATAGTAGTTTTATTACACTGCATTATAGTTGCCTTTCCTCCAAGCTAACGTTCATATCGTGTTAGCTACCAAGGTAAACAAAGCTAGGTTAGCATATTAGCAGGCAAGCTGTTCATTACACAACTACTACTAACGAATCTAAAACAACTAAGTTTCTCTAATATTTTGTGATTTGCATTTGATTTCGTCCAGCCAGATCCTGGCGGACAATCCATGACGGGGAAGGGATTCTACTACTACTGAGGGTGCTAAAAGGCACCGCACCGACTGTGCGCAGGCAAGATGCGAGGAGGAGGAATGGATGATATACCGTGTATATATGTATATTTATGTTCATTTTGTACATTTCTAAAAATAAAGTTTAATGGAAATACTTAGTAGGCCTATCCTTTCTTCCCTGAATTCATATATAGCAAACCATGATTTGATTTCTCATCAAACAGTAGTAGTTTATAACGGGTAAAAATAACTTACTCTTTGTTATGAGAGTAGCTCGTAGGCCACAACGGAAAGGCAAGGAGACATACACGAGTTTACAAAACCACGGCACATTTATTGTAGTAAATGCAGAGACAGGTGGTCGAGGGGAGAGGGTCGCTCAGTTCGTCCTTCTGCAGCCGCTTTGGAGAGAGACTCCGGGCCGCTGGGATTAATAGCACCGGCTACGGAGGTGTCCGTGATCGCGCTGATTACCCTCTTCAGCTCCACCCCACCGTAAGACAAAGGCCCTGAGGCCGTCACACTCTTCTATAACAACAGTTAAAAATATATATGTATATAAAATATACCACTGTACCGACGCCATGATAAGACTGATGTTACGCTGAGAGCAGCCGGGAAAAGCACTGACATGGGCGCAGCCTCTCTGGTGGTTGACTAATCAGAACGAGTGGCCGAGCTGACCAATCGGAGCACACTAGGCTCACAGGGAGGGGGGGGCAAGAGCTCCAACGAGTCGTTTAGTGGAGAAAGTGAATACTGCTGAATACACATGCTTGACAGAGATGCTGTATGCGAAACCAATGTGAGTTTGGAAAATTGCACAGTATAAATCTATTTTAGTATACCTCAACAATGTAATTATGATCAGTGGAAATGGCCATGACATGGGCCCTTTAAGTCCCCTTTATTGTATTACGGACCCAAAGAGCTGAGCGTCCATTCCCATTGGATAACGGAGGATTTTACACCCGGAAGTAAGTATTCTCCTTACTGTCCATTGATTTTATTTACAGTGATATCTGCACTACTCATCAACTCAAAAACACCAGATTATCCTTGTTAATTACACAACATTGATTGGTTTAAATTGTGTGCAATGCTTTTGTATTTTCCCCTTTCGATTCGGAGAAACAAATATGTTTTCGGAGTGTGTGGATGGTAGAAGACACTACACTACCCAGAATCCTCAGCTATTGTTCCGCTTTGCCTCAAGCTCTGTGATTGGTTGACCTCCAACTGCATTCCAATGAAAAAAACGTTTCGTCAAAGATCAAATCATACTTTATTCAGCAGTGCTTGCTTTACTCTTTGAAAGTCATCACATGAATGCATTGTAATGAATGGTTTGGCTGCATTAAACATTACACATCTGTCGTAGTTCTTTATTTATCTACAGAGATCGGGCCTGAGAATGGACCGGAAACTATTATTTTACCGTTCTATTTTAATTTCACAATAAAGTTAGTAGTAATAATTTGTTTTGATATTATTGTTTTTTATTAACTACTAGACCGCTGGGTCATGTTAAGACCATCTTTTCTGTGTTGCTGTGGGTTTTTTACATCGCTTTTGTGTTACAAATATCAAAACAATAACAGAATATATCCGTCGTAAACTAAACCAGAAACAGCAGTATATTTTATTTTGTTAACACTGTAAACTTGACAGCTTTTTAACCCGCACCTCCTACTGGTTAAAGCACGTTATTACACGTTTAGAGTAATGCAATGCAGGTAGATTGGGTTACTTTTTAATGACTGTTTTAAAATGCCTTTTTCTTAATGTCTTTCATTTTTGTAAAGCACTTTTGAATGTGTTATATTTGATGAAAACATTTAAATATTAAGAGTACATACTCTTAATATAGTGGGAAAGTGGAAGGTCAATGATATAAATAATATAGAATAGAAAATATCAAGAAGATACTGTAAGTGATCTCTACAATAAAACAGTTTAGTGCCTGATAGGAGGATGTGCAAAACAGACAAACTAATAAGGCTTTATTTAAACATGAAAGAATACTTTAGGTTAAGGTCTTCTTTTAAATAAGAAAAAAGCTTTGGGGGTATCTACAGATATTAAGCCTGACAAAGTACTTAACGTCTAATATATTGCATGGTTTGTTTTGGAACTTGACAATCAACTTTCCTTCAATGTTAACTATGTTGAAGCACTTATTTTAACTGATATTATACATATTAATTATACTCTTATAAGATGTATGTAGATAGTATAAGAAATGTGCAGAATATGTTTAATGGTGGAGGTACACAGATATCGATAGATGTCTTGTGATGCACTGTTGATGAACCTGTGACCCAAGTGTTTCATTCATTGCATAACTACACCGTAGTTGTGTATATGATATGTCAATAAACCTTAGAAAATCTTGAAAGGGATGTGCAAAATAGCCATTATATACAGTTCTTAATTAACTATTAGTAGAGAATAACGAGTAATGAATATGCTTTAGGGATCTGCAGATAAATATTTAGTCTTCTCAAGCACCCACTACCAAATATCTCGCCTGATTGTTGGCTGAATTCACTGAATTTTACTCAGGTGTAACTAAAGTCTGATTTAAGGGTTGTTTATATTTCACATCATTAATCCAAATCTGTAAAGTAACTAAAATAAATGTAGTGGAGTAAAAATACCAGGTTAACCTTAAAGAAAGCCCTCAGGATTATAAAAGACCCCCATCACCCCACAAACTGTTCTGTCTGCTGCTGTCTGGCAGGCGGTACCGCAGCATCCGGACTAAAACCACCAGACTCAGGGACAGTTTCATCCCACAGGCCATAAGACTATTAAACACCTGAACTTAGAAACAACATCCATAACATTCATCTGGCTGCTACTTAGAAATTATTTATCTAATATATCATATTCCAATCACTTGTATATAGACTCTTATTGCACTATTTCACTTTTTACTATTTTACTATTTTTCTTTTTGTATTTACTTGCACTATTTGTTCTGTGTAGCCTATCTGTTTTATTGTGTTGCACTGTTGGAGGAGCCTGTGACCTAAGGGGGGGTAGGACACGTTCTAAGCACATGGTGTAGTCCCATAGCTGAGGATTCTGGGTAGTGTAGTGCCTTCTGCCATCCACACACTACGAACAAATATTTGTTTCTCCGAATCGAAAGGGGAAAATACAAAAGCATTGTACACAATTTAAACCAGTCAATGTTGTGTAATTAACAAGGATAATCTGGTGTTTTTGAGTTGATGAGTAGTGCAGATATCACTGTAAATAAAATCAATGGACAGTAAGGAGAATACTTACTTCCGGGTGTCAAATGCTCTGTTATCCAATGGGAATGGACGCTCAGCTCTTTGGGTCCGTAATACAATAAAGGGGACTTAATCAAATAGGAATATAATTATCTTTTAAATAACGTTAACTAAAGGGAACAATCTCTTTGACACAGCTGAAGCTCTGGCCTTCCTTGAAAACGAACTAATTTAATAAAAATCACAGTTGTATTACACACAATGCATTGTTTTTTGAGAACAAACATTGGTGAATAATGCACCATAATACATTCTGACGAAAAATAAAAATTATTATGTATACAAATAAAATAAAAGAAGCCTCCTGTGAGTTACTACAAGCTATAAAGTAGATTTTAAAAACGTTTTATAGAATAAAAGCTCACTGCTGGACGTTGTAGAAATGCGTGTGTGCACCACGACAAAGGAGCCTCATTCACTTTACATTGGGGTTGTTTGCGTGGTGCAGACACGTAAATGTAGCAAAGTTCGTGACTCCACCACGCAATGCGGTGTTAAGGAGTCGTGGTGGAGTCACGCATTCTGGTGAGACCAGGTTGTTATTTAACATGTGTGCTCACTTACTAAATACTGTTTACTTTAACTTGTTTTATCCTTGCACTTCTTGCACCTACTGTATTTACAATGTTGTTTTTTGTTTTTTTTGTGTCTGAAAATGTTCCATATAAATAAACTAACCTTACCTTACTTCACTACATTTGAAAATACTGTTTGGATATTGTTTTATTTTGTCTCCATCAGTACTGTCTCTTTGCTGTAACTGTGTACAGTTCCCCTTTGTGGGATTAATAAAGGAATTCTGATTCTATGTTTGCATATTTGTTATGTTGGTCTATTAAAGTATATTCTAACTTATTCTGTAGATTTGATATTTATATTACGGGTCAATAAAACCACATACTAACAGACTGAGAAACACTTTTATTCTAATGGCTCCATTACTCCTATTACTCACAACCACAGAACCCACTACAACAACATGATGAACACACACACACACACACACACACACACACACACACACACACACACACACACACACATATACACAAACACACACACATACACACACACACACATACACACACACACACACACATGCACACACACACACTCATACACACACACTCATACACACACACACACATACACACACCCACACACACACACACACACACACACACACACACACACACACACACACACACACACACACACACACACACACACACACACACACACACACACACACACACACTTCCACCTCTCACAGACTGTAACCACAGTTAATTATACATATTTATGGCTATATTTTTAACATCTATTTATGAACACACAGTTATATTTAAACGTCTGTAGTTTTGTATATTTAAATGTTAAAGTCTGTTAGTGTGTACATTTACAATAATTAAAATAAATTATGTCAATGCTAACTCTGCTTTATCACTGCTTTTATTTATGAGTGACTATTTATATTACTGCAGTGAGAGATGCCAAATAAATGTATTATATTTATATATACAAAATTATAAATTATACTTTTTTCTCGTCAACAGAGTAGAAAATAAACAAACACAAAATAGAAACATCTCGAAATAGAAAATAAACGGAATCAAAACATAAAATATACACATGTTGACAGTTAAATATATACAAATCTGAAGACTCAGCTGTCACACATACCAATGTGTGATGACAATAAACATATTCTGATATTTTTATATTCTATTTTATTTGATAATTTATTGGACATTTCACTTTATCCTCCCTCAGTATGCTTAAATAAATATAAATATAATTTTATTTTTGTATTGCTCACTCTTACTTTAACTTCTATGTTGCATG
The DNA here is from genome assembly GCF_902827165.1 of Trematomus bernacchii. Classification (NCBI taxonomy): domain Eukaryota; kingdom Metazoa; phylum Chordata; class Actinopteri; order Perciformes; family Nototheniidae; genus Trematomus; species Trematomus bernacchii. Next base: position 182,191 of record NW_022987562.1, read on the forward strand.
TTTTTAACTGATCGTATTTACTTGTTATTTTAAGTTAAATTAGGTTTTAGGGTGACTTACAATATCTGTCCAGGGACTACAGACTAACTGTCCTTGTTGAATAAATAAATAAAAATGATATTTATAGACAATTAGTCATTCTTTTTGAATTAATCTTTTATATTAACTTATTTCTAAATGATGCATATAATGATAATAATAATACATGTTATTTATATAGCGCTTCTCCTGGTGCTCAAAGCGCTTTACAAGCAGGTAGAGAAAAAAAACAAGCATACAGTATATCTTCAGAGATGGCAAAAGTACACACATCCTTTACTCAAGTAGAAGTACAGATACTCGTGTTTAAAAATACTCTGGTGAAAGTAGAAGTACTGACTAAACTTCTTTACTCAAGTAAAAGTAAAGAGGGCTTTGAAATGTACTTCAGTAAAAAGTACCCATAACTAGCAGCTGCTTTAAAGAGTACCTGACCTCCCTTTATATTAATAGAACAATAATGTCATTGTTAGCTAATGAATGTTTCCATGCTGAACAACGGCAACATGACAACGTTTTCATTGGTCCCTCTTCTTTAGAGAAGACCAGGAAATGATGGATACACGGATCGTGTTCAAATCAATAGGCACGCAATGACTCTAAATAATAATGATCACGCCACCAAACACACATTCAAACTAAAGGAACCAGCCTGTTTGGAAAATGTGAGAAGTAGAAAGTACAGGTATTTGTGTTCAACATGTAAGAAGTAGAAAGTACAGGTATTTGAGTTCAAAATGTAAGAAGTAGAAAGTACAGGTATTTGGGTTCAACATGTAAGAAGTAGAAAGTACAGGTATTTGAGTTCAAAATGTAAGAAGTAGAAAGTACAGGTATTTGTGTTCAAAATGTAAGAAGTAGAAAGTACAGGTATTTGGGTTCAACATGTAAGAAGTAGAAAGTACAGGTATTTGTGTTCAAAATGTAAGAAGTAGAAAGTACAGGTATGTGTGTTCAAAATGTGAGAAGTAGAAAGTACAGGTATTTGGGTTCAACATGTAAGAAGTAGAAAGTACAGGTATTTGTGTTCAACATGTAAGAAGTAGAAAGTACAGGTATTTGTGTTCAAAATGTAAGAAGTAGAAAGTACAGGTATTTGAGTTCAAAATGTAAGAAGTAGAAAGTACAGGTATTTGTGTTCAACATGTAAGAAGTAGAAAGTACAGGTATTTGGGTTCAACATGTAAGAAGTAGAAAGTACAGGTATTTGTGTTCAACATGTAAGAAGTAGAAAGTACAGGTATTTGTGTTCAAAATGTAAGAAGTAGAAAGTACAGGTATTTGTGTTCAACATGTAAGAAGTAGAAAGTACAGGTATTTGTGTTCAAAATGTAAGAAGTAGAAAGTACAGGTATTTGTGTTCAAAATGTAAGAAGTCAAAGTAAAAAGTCGAAAAATAAGTAGTGGAGCAAAGTACTGATACCAGAAACATTTACTTAAGTACAGTAACGAAGTATTTGTACTCGACTAGTTCCCCCCTCTGTATATCTTAACCCCTGTTTAAACCCAGTACAGGAGGGCATTGTGGTTCTGATGTGCTCTCACAGTCAGGCATGTTAGAGACAGCCGGCTTACGCACTGACAAATGTTCCCAGAGAGCGTCAGAAGCTTACAGGGATTCAGGAGGAAGCCCAATCTTTATTTACATCAAAGCGCCTGCCATCTTTTCCTTTTTGAGGTCAATGTTAACAGGATGCAGTCAAGGTGCCGAACTAAAATAAACCACGCAATCGGATCTCTGGACGACACGAGGATGGAGCCTGTGATTCTTTTTGTTGTTGTTGGGGGGGATGAGGTCCGGTTCTGAGGTAAACACAGGATAACAAGCTCCACTGGGCCGGAGTGGATCCACTGCACGGCTAAAAGTGGAAACACCACACCCCTATACATGTCTCCAATCCCCAGAAATAGCAAACAATGTACTGCCGTCATCTGGTAAAGCTTCTGAAACACTTATCCCCTGACAGCATTCTGACAGCGGCGGGGAAACACGGGGACGGACACACGATCAAAGAATGGAGCTACTACAAGCTCTCGGGTTACAGCTTCTCTGCATACCGTCACCGAGGCCGTTTAGTCGCAGGACGATCTCAAGTATGAGCGGTCTGACGACAGCACCGAGGGGAATGAATGACATTCTTCTTCATGGTCTTCCCTGGACTGAAGAGGGTCTCGTCTTTGTGACCTAATCAATGAGTTACATTATCAAGAAGATCTGTAAAACTCTCTTTTACCACCAAGAATCCACCACTTCACCACCAACTTATATATTATTTTTACCAGAGATGTGCTGATAAGTTTCTTTGAAGTCATTTAAAATGAAAAATGTACTTAAAAAAACCGGGAGTAAACTTCTTCTACGTCGTCTAACAATAACACAATTTTGACGACTTATCAATTTGTGGATCTGATCAACAAAGAATCACGGAAAAGCAACATTTTACATTTCAAGTTTGCCAGAATTTCTCCTTAAAAATAGATTTAAAAAGAATAAAACCAGAGCCCAGTCTGCTCTGATTGGTTAACTGGCCGGCTCTGTTGTGATTGGTCAACCTGCTTAGAGATGTCCCGCCCCTAAGTCTAATACGTACAATGTGTTGGAGCGCTAGCCAATAGGAGTGCAAGTGTTACGTAGTGATGTCACTATGTCCTGAGAGTAAAGAAAGGAGTCTAATGGGGGCATTTCAGAAAAGGGGGGATTTTAGCCATAGATTTTATAAAACATATGTATTTTGTTCAGAACATCTTAAACACACCCACATAGACAATATTTCAATGATAATGAGACTCATGGTTGAAAAATGATCCACCCATCCAATATCTAGAATCATATCGCAATTGCAACATCAGTCAAAATAATGTCACTAAGATATATTTTCCAAATGTTGCCGCCCATGGCTTCATATCTTCAGAGTGTGTGTGCGAGCGTGTCTCTGGTTTCAGCCTCACTGCTGCTCTCTAGCAATGCTGACTAACTCTATCAAAGCCCCTCCGTCCCCTGTACAGTTTGAGTAAGTGACACAACTTCCCAGCAGCGGAGGAAACACAACGTCTCCTCTGCAGAGTCTCTGAGAAGAGTCACATGTCCTCCTCCAGGCGCCTCGGGGAACAAAGAGACTCCGTGTCACAAACAATGAACAATAAATCCTCCGAGTGGCAGAAAACAGTCGGGGAGTAAATCCAACTTACCTCCTGTTTGGGGGAGGGGAGGCTGATGAATGTTTAAAAACCTCAAAGAAATGTAGTAATTTACAGAGGAGGGAAGTAACTAAGTACACTTTACTTGAGTATTTCCATTTGATGCTACTTTGTACTTCTACTCCACTACAGTTCAGGGGTAAATTGTGTACTTCTACTCCACTAAATGTATTTAATACCTTTAGTTACTTCACAGATCTGGATGAATGATGTGAAATATAATCAAGTGTTAAATCAGACTTTAGTTCCACCTGGAGTAAATTCACAAGCTACCCTGCAGTATACAAAGTCATTCAAACTAGCTGCACCTTTACCAGCTTTGAGAACACTTTAATGATCAATCATTATAAAACATATCATATATATTATTCTGAAATGGACCAATCTGCACAATGACTACTTTTACTGTCGCTACTTTCACTATATTTTGATGATAATACTTTTCTACTTTTACTTGAGGAACATTTTGAATGCAGGACTTTTACTGTAACAGAGTATTCCTACACTCTGGTACTTCTACTTTTACTCAAGTACAAGATCTGAGTACTTCTACTTTTACTCAAGTACAAGACCTGAGTACTTCTACTTTTACTCAAGTACAAGACCTGAGTACTTCTACTTTTACTCAAGTACAAGATCTGAGTACTTCTACTTTTACTCAAGTACAAGATCTGAGTACTTCTACTTTTACTCAAGTACAAGACCTGAGTACTTCTACTTTTACTCAAGTACAAGACCTGAGTACTTCTACTTTACTCAAGTACAAGACCTGAGTACTTCTACTTTTACTCAAGTACAAGATCTGAGTACTTCTACTTTTACTCAAGTACAAGATCTGAGTACTTCTACTTTTACTCAAGTACAAGACCTGAGTACTTCTACTTTTACTCAAGTACAAGACCTGAGTACTTCTACTTTTACTCAAGTACATGACCTGAGTACTTCTACTTTTACTCAAGTACAAGATCTGAGTACTTCTACTTTTACTCAAGTACAAGACCTGAGTACTTCTACTTTTACTCAAGTACACGATCTGAGAACTTCTCTCTGATAATGTAACACCTCTCAGCTGCTCTAAACATGAATTCGTCACGGAGACATTTCTACAGATGTGAATTCCTGCATCTTACACGAAAGCACGGACGTGATCAAGTTCAAGACCCGACTTGTGTAATTGGTCAGACTGCTACTTTGTGATCCCTGTTGCACAAAAACACACACACGCTGTGCCGTGTATAAGCTGTTTACTGCGAGGCGATTAGTGTTAAAGGTCATATAAAAACACCCTGCAATCACTCTCTCACAAATGGACGCCAGGAGCAGCATGTAGACAGCTGTTTTCTGTCCTCCAAAGATGACAAGAATTCAAAACAGGCTCTCCAACCACAGATCTCATGATTAGCCCACTTCTAATCTGCGTCAGATGTCGACATCGCTGAAAAGCATAAATGTTTCTCGCTGAATCACCGCGGCACAGAACAAGATATGGCGCTGCCGAGACCTGACCGGGGATTTTGACTCGCCTCCACATGAAAGCACTTTAGAAAAATGCTATAAAGTAACACTCACACCTTTAATTCTCACCTACAGGTACTCTAAGGTGTGTGCATGTCTGCAGGTGCACTGTGCTGCAAAGATAACAGTAATCATGCAGCATTGTTTGGATCAAAGGCTGTCTTCCACACATTTGTAACTTGAACGTCAGAGAGGACTACATGGGAAAATCCCAAACACCTATAAAAAAAACCCCGATAAAACCAGCATTCAGCCAAAAGCTCTTAAATATCATTTGGGCTCCAGTGATCACATTTCAGGTGTTTCCTTCTCGTGTCGTCATGTCAGACATCAAACCCCAGGAGAGATGACGGGTCACGCTTCAGTGTGTGTGTGTGTGTGTGTGTGTGTGTGTGTGTGTGTGTGTGTGTGTGTGTGTGTGTGTGTGTGTGTGTGTGTGTGTGTGTGTGTGTGTGTGTGTGTGTGTGTGTGTGTGTGTGTGTGTGTGTGTGTGTGTGTGTGTGTGTGTGTGTTAGGGTGTGGGGAGAAACTTTTGTCGAAGGGCACAACCAGTAACCAACCACACGTAATATCCACCTTTTGTTTTCACTGCTGCACTTTTTGACATGTGGCAGGAAGTACGTTCTTTACATATGTATTGAGAGGAAACTACCAGGGGTGTGAGAGCACAGGGACTCAGGGCACGGGTTCCCAACGTGGAGGTCGCCAAAGCTGCACAAGGGTCAGGAGATGACGTTTTATACAAATATAAAGTTCGCTTATATCTGTCAGGGCCAATTTCATTCAATTTTGAGAAGAAAACTTACTGAAATATGTTGGTTTCTGATTTAAGACTTACACTTGTTTGAATTCTAACAGGATGGGGACACTGGGAAGACCTACACACACGGTCTTAGGTAAAACAAAGCACCTACATTATCGTCACACTATTGAGATATTTGGTAAAAAATATAAAAATTATATTGATATTTTATCGTTATTGTGAAAGTATATCATCTTGGATATTGTAAGTTTGGTCATTTCCTGGTTTAAAGAGGCCCTATACTGCTTTTCCGGGTTTCGACCTTCCTGTAATGTGTTATACAGGTTTTTGTGCATGTCAATGGTCTGCAGAGGATAACATCCCTGTGTTGTTTCTCTCCCAAACACTCCTTTGTTTACTTCAGGAACATAGTGACATCACTGTGTAACGCTTCTCCAACACATTGTACGTGATAGGCTAAGGGGCGCGACATCTCTAAGCGGTTGACCAATCACAACAGAGCCGGCCAGCTAACCAATCAGAGCAGACTGGGCTCTGGTTTCAGACAGAGGGTGAAAAGAGGTGCTGCAGCACAGGCACTATGAGAAAAATAAAGAGCTTTTTGAACATTAAAGCATGGAGACATGTCACAGTAGAGACACTACATACTGATATACACCTGAACATCAGCAGGAGAGGACTCTTTAAAGTAGAGACACTACATACTGATATACACCTGAACATCAGCAGGAGAGGACTCTTTAAAGTAGAGACACTACATACTGATATACACCTGAACATCAGCAGGAGAGGACTCTTTAAAGTAGAGACACTACATACTGATATACACCTGAACATCAGCAGGAGAGGACTCTTTAAAGTAGAGACACTACATACTGATATACACCTGAACATCAGCAAGAGAGGACTCTTTAAAGTAGAGACACTACATACTGATATACACCTGAACATCAGCAGGAGAGGACTCTTTAAATTAGAGACACTACATACTGATATACACCTGAACATCAGCAGGAGAGGACTCTTTAAAGTAGAGACACTACATACTGATATACACCTGAACATCAGCAGGAGAGGACTCTTTAAAGTAGAGACACTAAATACTGATATACACCTGAACATCAGCAGGAGAGGACTCTTTAAAGTAGAGACACTAAATACTGATATACACCTGAACATCAGCAAGAGAGGACTCTTTAAAGTAGAGACACTACATACTGATATACACCTGAACATCAGCAAGAGAGGACTCTTTAAAGTAGAGACACTACATACTGATATACACCTGAACATCAGCAGGAGAGAACTCTTTAAAGTAGAGACACTACATACTGATATACACCTGAACATCAGCAGGAGAGGACTCTTTAAAGTAGAGACACTAAATACTGATATACACCTGAACATCAGCAGGAGAGGACTCTTTAAAGTAGAGACACTACATACTGATATACACCTGCACATCAGCACAATAGGGCCCCTTTAAAGGCTAATGACAATTACTTATTTGTTCCACATCGTGCAGCTGGACCTTAAGGTGAAGTCAAGGAGTTTTGGTTAATGTGTGTGAGCTCACCTTTGAAGGAGAGGCGTATCCGCGGGGCCGACTGCTGCAGGCCTCTGCAAACACTGAGGGCCAACAGGAGGAGGGCGGCTCCACAGGCTGTCATGGTAACAGTCATGCAGGTAGCCCACAGAGATCTAAATCTGGACCGAAAAAAGAAAAGAGGAATGAACTATTATTATAGAGAGCCCCGTGAGAAATATGAGACAGAAAAAGAAGGAAAGGACAGGAGAGAGAGAGCTTTCTCTGTGAAGTCTCTGATCAGAAGTTTGGCCTGCAGCCTTCAAGAGATATAGTTTGGCAGCAGAGAACACATCTTCACACCTGCTCTGGAAAATATGACAGCCCTATTATTTATTTAAAGTGTAAATGTAGTGAGGTATGTGTTGAGACTGTATAATGCAGCACACGTGGAAAAGGTCCCAAAGAAGAACAAAGGATTGTCTTCTGCTTTTATCTTCAGGCTGGGCAATATTTTTGATATTTTATTGTTGTATGAGGTTAGATCTCTTTCAAGTTTGGATATCCTAATATTATAAGGGCCTTTTTCTAGTTTTAAATGATGCATTCAAGTAAAGTGAAGTCATTTAATGAATTTACCAGACTTTACCAATGCTGCTCTAACGGCCCGTCCACACAGCAGCGTTAAAAAAATCTTGGAACGCTTCTGCCCATTCACTTTGAATGGGGTGACATCACTTTGCCTCACTTTTCGCCGAACTGCATTGTGGGCAGCAGAGCGGAGATTTTCAGGATTTTCAGGATTCAAAGTTGAGCAATGTTCAACTTTTGAAGCTGAGGTGGAAGCGTCAGCCAATCAAATCCCGTGTATGCAAATCTGACAGTTCAAGCGCTAGCCAATCAACCCGCGTGTATGCTGGGAGAGACATACCGCAGGTCATTTCCTCATATTCCAAAACATGGAGGAGAAATTAGCGGTAGGGAATCACCCGGTGCTTTATGACCAGTCCCTATTTACCTACCGGGATACAAACCGGAGGAGCCAGGCATGGAGGGAGGTGGCAGAGACAGTGGTATGTTTTCGCCTGTTTGGGGAGTTTATATCCAGTTTACTTCGGGCTTTTTTGCTTCGTATGTCGGGGGCGGGAGATTCATGTGATTGGTTGTTTCAGATACGCCCACCTCCAAGATTTTTTTAACGCTGCTGTGTGGACGGGCCGTAAGGGTCAGCCTTTTAGCACTTCCTGTCCACTGGTCTGGAAATAAGGTCTGTGGTTAACACAAGCTGAAGAGATTTGTATTCTATATCATAAATCTGTCAGTAAATACCCCACTGGTGAATTAAAAAAACGCGCTTGCTAACAAGTGTCTAAATGAGATGACAAACGTCATCATGCCCAACATTAGCCGCCTTTAGCTTAGCAGTGGTGACGCGAAGTCATGTGACCGTGCTGTAGTTCCTTTATAGCTCAACATTAGCTGCCTTTAGCTTAGCGGTGGTGACGTGAAGACATGTGACCGTGCTGTAGTTCCTTTATAGCCCAACATTAGCTGCCTTTAGCTTAGCGGTGGTGACGTGAAGACATGTGACCGTGCTGTAGTTCCTTTATAGCCCAACATTAGCTGCCTTTAGCTTAGCGGTGGTGACGTGAAGACATGTGACCGTGTTCCTTTATAGCCTAACGTTAGCTTTTTACTTCAAAATTCGAAGTGTTTATATGTGAAGATTATCCTACTGAACAAAACGTGTAAGTATCACAAATGTGTGTTGATAGATTATTTACTGCAATACAGTATATCGAAATCTAATGGAAAAATCCCATGGCTTTTTGTGGAGGGAACCAGGATGCTTTACTGTGTCGCACTACAAAACAATGTCATCCCTGCAGCTCTCTATATATTCACATTACTGATTATTATTCATCATAACGTTCACTTTTTAAATATTTGATAAGCGCCTCACTATAGGCTACACGATAATGAGGTATATTGTCAAAAATATTTGATTTTCCCCATATTACCCAGCCTTATTTCATCTTGTACTTTCTCTTGAATCAATATTTTCCTAGAAAACCGAACTTAAAAAGCCTCTGAACCCATCAGTGATTCCCTGCGCCTCTGCCTCCGTCTTTGAACAAAGCACACCAGACTTTTCCCCAGAAGTTGACGGGTGAAAAACATGACAGTTCAAAGAAACAGGTAGCTCTCTTTGAAACAGTTCCTGACAGTTTAGGGGTGTTGAAACGTAGCCTAACTGTTAGACCTTAACTCAAGCATTCATTATGCATCTGCACTTTGCTGGAGAGGATCCCGTATAAATTATGAATACTAAAAGCTGAGTCCACAACATCCATTAAATTGTCTCCCTGAAGGTGTGCTTTGCTCCAGCTATAAGCCATCCCACGGGCTTTTATTTTTTCTCATGCCATACATGCAGCCAAACCCCCTCCCAGTGGCACAAGCCTAAAAAAAAGGGCTTTTAGGGAGGGGGTATCCATGCAGAAAAGCTAGAGATTCATCTTACATTTCACAATAAGGCATACATCCACGTTTGACACATTTTGCTCAAATATGTTCCCATTAAAACTGATGAAACTGGCATGCTGGAGGTTTAAAATTAAAAACAGAAGCCAGTGGGAACGCCTTGGCTTGAAGGCATAATCACATATATCTGCTCAGCAGGGAAGCTTGATCTGTATTCCTGCTATCACACACTCTCTGATATATGTATGCACTGTTAGTAATTATAATGCACATGCACCATCAGATAGGGGATCCAAATGATGTTCAGACAGATCGTATGTCATGAAATGTCACAGTTATAAGTCACACATCGCATTTAAAACATTGCTTTGACTTTAAGAATAAAATAAATACTTACATGAGACATACAGATGATGATTTATGACTCTGTTTTGTAGTTTTCTATCTTTGTGAAGCATTTTGGATTTTAAACAGTGCCAAAAATGATTTTATTCATTGAAACTAATCAAAATAACGCTTTTTTTAAATGGGCATATGGCCATATATACACCAGAGACACATTTTTAAGTCCTTATTTTTATATTTTGTATACAAAAATAAGACAAAATGGCTTCGTTATTATCAAAAAACATCACAAACCCCAAAACATGTTACTTACTGTTATTGAAGTAAGGATATACAAATAATCCAGGTGCAAGATACCTAATTTAAACACCTTAAAAATATCTCAAATCAGTATCTAAAACATAATCATGTGCCCGTGGGGCTCCATGTTCTTTATGATCTGATTTCGAGGTATTTTTATGAATGACGATATTTCTCCTGCTTCTCAGAGCAGGGTGGTAACGGCAAGGCAGATTAAAGTTCAGCTGTAATAACATGTGTTTTTCTCTTTAAAAATAAAAATAATTACAGGATTCCAATGAACTAGTTCCCTTCCCCGCGGAGGAGTGCGCACTTACCTGTGAACTCAACATCCAGAAATAGGAACCGAACAAATGTGACGCTTAGAGAGAGTAACCACACCAGAGGTAAAAGTTAAAACCACAGAGAAGTTAAATTACCTACCTTGTTTTTGTTTTTCTGACTCTTCTCGATACACGTAGATCCAAAAACGGGAAGAAAGGGAAAACTTGCGAGATGTTAGAGCTGCATTCCCCGCGTTTCGTGCCTCGGAGCCGGATTGGAAAATGTCCCTCGACGGCGCTGCGCAGGCATAAAACAATCCGATAGGTTTGCAAAGAGAAAGAGAGAGGGGGGGGGAGAGAGAGAGAGAAAGGGGGAAGAGAAAGAGAAAAGCTGCCTATAATCAGTCGACGGTATTTCTCCCAGGCAACATTTACGCACTAACTTTACGCACGGATGGCCACGGTGATGTGAATTCTCGGATCCTGCCTGAATCTAGTGACCAGGTGCAGGTGTTGGGGGAGTGTGTGAGACCCCGCTGTCCTCTCCCTTCTGCTCTGCCTCCCCCCCTGCCTCCCCTCTCCTGTTGGCCCACAGCAGCATTGGACCAAAGCTCTTGGTACACCATATGGGTATGATTAACCCTGTCACTGCTGCTGAGGGGAACACACTCTACTCCAAAATGGTATTCATCCATGTTTCAAGGTTTCAAGGCTTTTATTGTCATTTGTACATAGCTACAGTTATGACAATGAAAATCTGAGGTCACAGGCTCCTCCAACAGTGCAAGACAATAAAACAGATAATAGTGCAAGTAAATAAAATGAAATATAATATAATAGAAATAGTGCAGAATAGTCGATAAGCAGTAATTGGAATATTGATATATATATGAGTTGTAAACAGATGAATGTTATGGATGTTCTTTCAAAAGTTCAGGTGTTTAACAGTCGTATGGCCTGTGGGATGAAACTGTCTCTTATTCTGGTGGTTTTAGACCAGATTCAGCTTCTCCCTGAGCAAAGTTTATTTTAAATTAATAATTTAGATTACATGGTGATGGCCATGTTTTAGATTAATGTTTTTTTAATGCACCAGATGGAGTTAGGACTTTTAGGATTTTAGTAGGATCCCCATTAGCAGGTGGAAAGAACACATAAAATGCTTTTAGACAAAACCACCATCTGATATTAAAAATACAAAAGTCCTCTTACTATACTTGTGCGTGTTGTGGGCCATAGTCGGTTCTTATTAGAGGAGGAAATCTTTCAGTATCTTAAAATTAAATTGATTCTCAATTCAATACGGTAAATTATGTCACGAAACCAGATTACATTTTGTATGATATTTTAGTTTTTCTGGTTGAAAATGTCATCATATTTCTGTATAAACATACTAAATATGTTCTTGTTCATGCACAGACTAGTGAACATTTTACAGGTTCTTGATTTAAATTCTCGATTCAATACATACATAACAAATTATGGCAAGAAAGCCGATTCAATTAAGTATAATATATATGTTTTAAAACGTGATATCAACTGGTGGCAATATTGTTAACAAACTATGGCAAACCTAAGACAAAAGGTTGCATGAATTCATGGTACATTTTCACAACAATAAACACTTTTAATTTGTCTCTAATCTTTTTTAATTACTTGTTGACAAAGTGTTAAAACAGTATGTACTTTTTGTTAAATTAGACCAGCTGCCTTTTTATTCCTCGTACATTTCATACAAAAATTGCACACAAAATAACGTTATTATAATAATAATAATTATTTTACGTTTGGTTCATACAGTATTTGTTTGTATTTGTTTCTGTTTTTTTAACCAAATGTGACCACTATTCCTAGACACAACTTTGACGTGGTGTGTGGGATTACCTTCATCAGTATCTATCTAGCTGCTTCTGTATAAAACAATGTTGTGAATCGCTTTAAAGATTCAAAGCCTCAAGACTCAAAGGCTTTTTTGTCACATGCACAACAGCTACAGCCTTGTTTCTGGCACTGAGAATCCCATGCTCTTCCAACACAACATTCAATATACTTAAGACAAAACAAGGAAGTAAAAGGGAACAAAAGTGTAAGAAGATTCATGTCAGTTCCTACATGAATCGCTTCTTTATCAGGGGCTGAAGTCCACTATTTAAGAGGAGCTTAGACTATGTCACCGTTACTCCTCAGCTCTACACGAGAGCCAGGTCCGTTGGAAAAAAGATTCCTCGGATTCCTCTCTGGCTGGATCTCAAGCTCATGACAACAGTGACAAAGCATCAAGAGAGGGGGGGTGGGACTGGACGTAAAGGACACCCACCCTGTTAACTGAGCCTTGAGCTTGAAATTAAAACAGCTTTCAGAGCGCCTCTCATCGCTGCTCTGGCTTTGTGGCGAGCTCTGACGCAGTGTGGGGCTCCGGAGACACAAAGCTATAGAGGGAGGATTCACTGCTGGTCCTGATAGATGGTAAAGTAGAATAAACACACGAGGCAATGTAGTGTGTCAGTGTGGAAAAAGGTCACAGAGGAGGGCAGTTCCTGGCAGGAAGGAGAGTTTTAGTTATAACTCTTTTGAATGAATCTTTATAGCAACATTTCTCAAGTTGGATTCATCGATGATGTAAGCAGTGACCTTATCTGGAGATAGTGTAAGAGCCACGTAGTTACGACGTAGTTGTTGAATATCACTTAAAGAGGACATCTCCTGCTGATGTTCAGGTGTATATCAGTATGTAGTGTCTCTACTTTAAAGAGTCCTCTCCTGCTGATGTTCAGGTGTATATCAGTATGTAGTGTCTCTACTTTAAAGAGTCCTCTCCTGCTGATGTTCAGGTGTATATCAGTATGTAGTGTCTCTACTTTAAAGAGTCCTCTCCTGCTGATGTTCAGGTGTATATCAGTATGTAGTGTCTCTACTTTAAAGAGTCCTCTCCTGCTGATGTTCAGGTGTATATCAGTATGTAGTGTCTCTACTTTAAAGAGTCCTCTCCTGCTGATGTTCAGGTGTATATCAGTATGTAGTGTCTCTACTTTAAAGAGTCCTCTCCTGCTGATGTTCAGGTGTATATCAGTATGTAGTGTCTCTACTTTAAAGAGTCCTCTCCTGCTGATGTTCAGGTGTATATCAGTATGTAGTGTCTCTACTTTAAAGAGTCCTCTCCTGCTGATGTTCAGGTGTATATCAGTATGTAGTGTCTCTACTTTAAAGAGTCCTCTCCTGCTGATGTTCAGGTGTATATCAGCATGTAGTGTCTCTACTTTAAAAAGTCCTCTCCTGCTGATGTTCAGGTGTATATCAGTATGTAGTGTCTCTACTTTAAAAAGTCCTCTCCTGCTGATGTTCAGGTGTATATCAGTATGTAGTGTCTCTACTTTAAAGAGTCCTCTCCTGCTGATGTTCAGGTGTATATCAGTATGTAGTGTCTCTACTTTAAAGAGTCCTCTCCTGCTGATGTTCAGGTGTATATCAGTATGTAGTGTCTCTACTTTAAAGAGTCCTCTCCTGCTGATGTTCAGGTGTATATCAGTATGTAGTGTCTCTACTTTAAAGAGTCCTCTCCTGCTGATGTTCAGGTGTATATCAGTATGTAGTGTCTCTACTGGGACATGTCTCCATGCTTTAATGTTCAAAAAGCTCTTTATTTTTCTCATACTGCCTGTGCTGCAGCACCTCTTTTCACCCTCTGTCTGAAACCAGAGCCCAGTCTGCTCTGATTGGTTAGCTGGCCGGCTCTGTTGTGATTGGTCAACCGCTTAGAGATGTCCCCCCCCCTTAGCCTATCACGTACGCACATTACATACGTACATTGTACGAGCGCTAGCCAATAGGAGTGTGAGTGTTCCATAGTGATGTCACTATGTTAAGGACGTAAACAAAGGAGTCTAATGGAGAGAACTTTGCAGACCATTTACATGCACAAAAACCTATATAACACACTACAGGAAAGGGAACACCCCCAAAAGCACAATAAGGCCTCTGTAAAAACAGGTGGTAGTGCAATGACCTAGCTTTCAGTAGCCAGCATTATTTATTTGACTATACGGTATGCTAGTAAGATGCTGTAAATCTGTAAGTATTGCAATATGTTTTTGACTGGGAAATCGTCTTCAAGTTATTTTAGTCAGTGTTAAAGCATATACTATTGAAACATCAAGTCGGTAGTAGACTGGGCGAGATGTTGGATCACCTTCAGGGCGTGTGATTTATTCTAAACAAACCCTTGTTATAGAAAGTTTAATCTGCCTCCGGTGAGAACAATGGGTCTTCACGAAGGGTTTGGAAACAATATTTAGCACGACTCAGACTAAGCTACCTTGCAGACTAAGCAGCAGAGGAACATGGGGCATTGTATAAACAGACACTAACATTGGGAATGAGCCAGATGAGATCCACAGGCGGGCAGCGGTGTGACAAGATGTGTGCAGGAGGGAGTCTTTGTTTCCTGGCACACCGGAGCCATCCCTCCGCTTCCAGCTGAGGAAATGAGTCACGATTCTGTGCAGAGTTCAGGTTTCCGTGTGCTCTCAACTCTGGCCACGGACACCGGTACTCAGACCAGCTCTCAGCGCTTAATAAGCACCACTTAAAGGAGAACTTCACCCAGAAAAATACCCTTTGTTTTCCAATGGCCCACCCAATGGTACATTTAACTCTTGAAGAAATCTAATGCTATGTGGCTCAATTGGCGTACTTTGGTACTTACATTTGCTATTTTAAGTACAGCCAATGTGAAGTTTGGCAAAATGCTGTATGAGTACCGGATGGGTGCACTCTTAAGGGTACAAAAGTAAAGTGTGTTACGCTGGACACACAACAATCGTCCCTTCTTAGCTATGTAGCAGTGACGATGCAACCAGCAGTGATTGTGGTCAGTGAACACAGCATTATACAAATATTTTTTTTTTTTAACTATTTAATAAACGTACCACAATACTGGTGTTAAAAAAGACACTGTTAGGATTCCCTACTGTGGACATTAAAGCTAACAATGTAAGCTATCTATCAGAACAAGGCTGTTAGCTAGCTAGTAGAACATGGCGGCTACCATGGCTTCACCAAGACTTTTCTCTGGTTTTTAAATCTACGTTCACCATGAAGTCATTCCAGTAAATCCTATGCTGTGTCTCAATTTGCATACTTCCCTTTTTCACAGCGCATGTTGTACACTGTGAATACAAGTTTACTGTACGTGCTGGTGGGTCTTTACTGGAAGAAGGCACTTTAGCCTTGTTCTGCTAACTAGTTAACTTGTTAGCTAGTGAGCAGAATGACGGGGTTAGCATTAGTTGGGTCAAAACTTTTATTGACAAATTCTCATACAACTCAAGCAAAATGATCCAAGTCTCATGTATTCAGCCGTATGCTCACAACCTTACAAACACAGACTTCTGACACTAAAATAAATGGTCAGTACTGTTAACTACAGTGACGGAAAAATCCTATGACTGACGAGTGAATTAAAGGTGGGGTAGGTAAGTTTGAGAAACCGGCTCGAGATACACTTTTTGTTATATTCCATGGAATGCTCTTAACATCCCGATAGCAATGAATATCTTAAGTGCTTTGACAAAAAATCCATAAAAAGATACTGAAAGATTTCATCTGTGGAAGCTGTAAAAAGCACGACCAAAAGCCGGCCAGGCTAAAATAACTGGATGGCCTACCTGCCTGTCAGCCTTCCATCTGCGCACAAACTTATCTCGTGCCCTCATTGGTCATGTGCGCGTTCGTGTGTGTTGGAGGAGGGGCTCTGTAAGGAAGTGGCAGATTTTTTCCGGTTGTGTATTTTCAAATTCCAGCGCACTCGAGCTGGTTTCTCAAACTTACCTACCCTACCTTTAAGTGACAAAATATGAACTTTTAGTTTTACACCAGACCCACCGATCAAGCGCTGGCTTTCAAGAGATGTATATTGCGCCAGTAGCTCAAGGCAATAGTTTTTTCTACATGCAGATGCTAAAGGGTGCCTCTGTTTGGCGATATCAGATGCAGAAAGGCACTAACTAAGCTTCATTATTTGTTGGAAGTGAGAACTTGGGTAGTCCCACCATGCATTTTTGCTAAAAACCTTACCATTCAAAACAATTCAACATAAACAATCTGAAACCTATTTTGGTTGGGAAGTAGTGAGCATACGACTTGATGAATTACACTTGGATTAAACAGCACAAGTCTTGTACAAGTGTGAGAGTTTGTTTAAGGATCTTTGTATATATTCTTTTGAGTGTCAAACACGGTCTTTCTTCAGGATTTGTCTCTGTTTCTTCATTCTTCATTTGATAAGCTTTGAAGAAATACAAACTTTGCCGTAGAAGTCAAGTCAACACAGGCTGAGTAATGATATACCAATAATCATTTTGTGGGTTAAAGTATTTCGTTAACCTGATTCATATCTCTTATCTGACCAGCGTGCGCTATCCACTGCCTCAACTTGCTGCAGAGATAGCAACAGCTCCTCACTCACCGGAGGAAAGGGTATTTTTGCCCTGTGTACACGAGGAAAAGGAACAGGAAGTAGTGTCCGAACAGGCCTGTTGACCATAACATGATGGATGAAGTATCGTGGAGACTGGCGGCAGGGGTTAGAAAACAAACACTCTGTTTATCTGATCCAGAATAAGCTCAGACAGGAAGATCTTCTGATGTAATGGATAGGTGATGTGAAGGTAGACGTGATTTATCCCTGTAGGCCAACCAGAGGCTCCGGATAAATCCCGTCCCTCAGACACATCAATCATGACGATCCAAGAGGCGGAGCATTGTCCCCTGGAGGAAAAACAACCCATTATTTGACCTGCCGATGGGCCTTCCTGCAACTATATAGATGAATTAAGGAGTGTTTGAACATGCTGCTACAAGGAGGCGTTGCCGATGCATGCTGGGAGAGACTACCGTGACCCTGAGGAAATTATAGGGTGGAGGGAATAAATGTTCACCAAGGTTGTCGCTTTATTTCCAAGAATAACACTTCTCAAGAAAGGTGGGAACATGTTATTGTTTGGAAACACACAAGTGCTTTGGATTCAATCCTCAAGCCAAGACAGGAGTCCAGAGTCTTAAACCTAGGAGTGTTGAGTCCTAAACAAGTAAGCGCTCTTAATCCTATTAGACCTGCATGTTTTGCATACTGCAATTACTTTTTCGATGACTACTGAGTAGTTTTTGGACACAAACAAAAGGCCATCATTTTTTCCAAATGGTGCTCAGTTACGTAATGTTGGATCCTTTTCTGCAATTTGATTTGATGCTCTTGGTTCAAACAAGGTGGATCCGGGGAATTACGTTATGACTTGCTGAGAATGAAAAGAGTTGACATTAGTTGATTGAAGGAAATGAAAGCAAATTAATCGTGGCATGCGTTGAATAACATGCTTTTGGCCCGGGGAAACAGGGCTGCACAATATAGAGTTTCAGAATCGACAGAATCAAACATGTCATGCTACAAGTTCTTTTTGCTGCTGGATATGAAAATAAAACTATTTCTACGAGTTACAAGAAGAGTTTGTTGATAGTAAGTGCATGCACAGTGAACAACCAATCACAATCATTCTCCATCAATTGATCAAAGAACCAAAGCAGGCGTTGCTAGTTATTTACCATGAAATATAAGAGGAACCGGAGAAAAATATAGAAAAGTAGGATTTGGTTGCAAGAAACCTGCAAAGTCAGTAATATGAAAATATTTAGAGTACAGAAAGGATGATATCTTTTGAAAAATATGCATTTTTTTGTCATCTGGCGAACATTTCTTTATATTTTCATATCGCAATATACTGTATACTGCATAAAAGAGAATTGCATCATGTCAGTCTTTGCAATATCATACAGTCTTTGTATCAAGTCAAAAGGCACAAGTACACGTGAAGTCAAAAGTCATTGGTGCTTAAGTCCAAGTCTTTTGTTTAGTTTTTTTGTCTAAACTCATCAAATATGTGACTCGATTCTCCCACGGCTTTACTCGCCATCTAATTATTATCCTACACGTCAGACAAAAATGTAAACACGGGCATGCAGCATAAAGGGAACAGGTGCTGCATGAACTTCACACATCAACGATTATCAAAAGGAGAGCAGCTTCTTCGACATGAAGGCTGCTTACGTGGCGCACATTCCAGTGGCAGCCTGCTCCCAGACGCTCAGAGAGGTGATAGCAGGTTTTTATTCACAGAGCGCAGTACAGGAGTATCATTCTGTAGAGATGGAGAACCGTGAGCATCGTGCCACGTGTCCACCGGGCCAGCCAGCCACCATCTGCCTCCGAGACAAGACTGGCACTCACACTCGCTATAAAATGCAGCTGGGAGAATCAACAGCTGCTGAAGAAGAGCTCTTTCCAAATAACAAGGGGTGTGTGTGAGAGAGGGAGGGAGGGAGAGAGAGGGAGGGAGAGAGAGGGAGGCAGAGAGAGGGAGGGAGAGAGAGGGAGGGAGAGAGAGGGAGAGAGAGGGAGGGAGGGAGGGAGAGAGAGAGGGAGGGAGGGAGAGAGAGGGAGGGAGGGATACTGTACATGAAAAGGAGGACAAGCATAGTGTCTGAAAAGGTAAATATGTCCTTTTAGAAAAAGCCGATTAAAGGGGCCCTATTATGCTTTTGGGTTTTTCCCTTCCCTGTAGTGTGTTATAGGTTTTAGTGCATGTAAATGGTCTGCAAAGGCTAAAATCCCTGAGTTCCCTCCAGAGGGAGTTTCTCTCCCACACACTCCCCCCCCCTGCTTGAAACACCTCCAATTGACTCCTTTGTTTTACTTCTGTAACATGAGTGACATCACTATGTAACACTCTTGCTCCTATTGGCTAGCGCTCCAACACATTGTACGTGATAGGCTAAGGGGCGGGACATCTCTAAGCGGTTGACCAATCACAACAGAGCCGGCCAGCTAACCAATCAGAGCAGACTGGGCTCTGGTTTCAGACAGAGGGTGAAAAGAGGTGCTGCAGCACAGGCAGTATGAGAAAAATAAAGAGCTTTTTGAACATTAAAGCATGGAGACATGTCCCAGTAGAGACACTACATACTGATATACACCTGAACATCAGCAGGAGAGGACTCTTTAAAGTAGAGACACTACATACTGATATACACCTGAACATCAGCAGGAGAGGACTCTTTAAAGTAGAGACACTACATACTGATATACACCTGAACATCAGCAGGAGAGGACTCTTTAAAGTAGAGACACTACATACTGATATACACCTGAACATCAGCAGGAGAGGACTCTTTAAAGTAGAGACACTACATACTGATATACACCTGAACATCAGCAGGAGAGGACTCTTTAAAGTAGAGACACTACATACTGATATACACCTGAACATCAGCAGGAGAGGACTCTTTAAAGTAGAGACACTACATACTGATATACACCTCAACATCAGCAGGAGAGGACTCTTTAAAGTAGAGACACTACATACTGATATACACCTGAACATCAGCAGGAGAGGACTCTTTAAAGTAGAGACACTACATACTGATATACACCTGAACATCAGCAGGAGAGGACTCTTTAAAGTAGAGACACTACATACTGATATACACCTGAACATCAGCAGGAGAGGACTCTTTAAAGTAGAGACACTACATACTGATATACACCTGAACATCAGCAGGAGAGGACTCTTTAAAGTAGAGACACTACATACTGATATACACCTGAACATCAGCAGGAGAGGACTCTTTAAAGTAGAGACACTACATACTGATATACACCTGAACATCAGCAGGAGAGGACTCTTTAAAGTAGAGACACTACATACTGATATACACCTGAACATCAGCAGGAGAGGACTCTTTAAAGTAGAGACACTACATACTGATATACACCTGAACATCAGCAGGAGAGGACTCTTTAAAGTAGAGACACTACATACTGATATACACCTGAACATCAGCAGGAGAGGACTCTTTAAAGTAGAGACACTACATACTGATATACACCTGAACATCAGCAGGAGAGGACTCTTTAAAGTAGAGACACTACATACTGATATACACCTGAACATCAGCAGGAGAGGACTCTTTAAAGTAGAGACACTACATACTGATATACACCTGAACATCAGCAGGAGAGGACTCTTTAAAGTAGAGACACTACATACTGATATACACCTGAACATCAGCAGGAGAGGACTCTTTAAAGTAGAGACACTACATACTGATATACACCTGAACATCAGTAGGAGAGGACTCTTTAAAGTAGAGACACTACATACTGATATACACCTGAACATCAGCAGGAGAGGACTCTTTAAAGTAGAGACACTACATACTGATATACACCTGAACATCAGCAGGAGAGGACTCTTTAAAGTAGAGACACTACATACTGATATGAACCATGTTTTATTTTTATTTTGTGTGACTTCAGCTCCTCTTAACCTCGAAGACAGATTTTGTTTTCCCTCTGAAAAATCTGTGACGCTGAGAAAAAAAGTGAGAACAGAGTGCATGTTTCTAGCCAACATGCATGTATACAGTGTGTGCATGCAGGCATCTGGTGATAACACACACACACATTCACACACACATTCACACACACACACACACACACACACACACACACACACACACACACACACACACACACACACACACACACACACACACACACACACACACACACACACACACACAAACATGCTCTTCTAATTTAATTAAAAATAAAAACGATTTCTCTTATCTCCCTCCACTCTTCACATCCTGGAGACAGCGGCCAGACTCCAGGTGAATTTCAATGTCAAAGACACGGAGGTAACGCTGCAATCTGTTCGCTCTGTCAAGTGGCTGTGTGCGTGTAGGTGTAGGTGTGTGTACTGTATGTGCTGTGTGACTGGTGTGTGTGGGGGGGGGCAGGCCTATTCATCTGTCTGGTGTGATGGTGGCTCTGTAACGGGCCGAGGCGTGAGTGTGCTCTCTGTGATCTGCAGATAAGAGTCATCCATCTGCTGTGTGTGTCTGTCAGGCAGCGCCGCTTATCGCTGCACTCATCCATTTCCCTCAATCCCTCTCACACACACACACACACACACACACACACACACACACACACACACACACTCCCCTCTCCTCGTCCCTCTGCACAGTTCAGATGCTGCGCTCAATCTTGATTAGGAGACGAGGAGACAATCACACGGAGGTGCAGCGAGGTGATGAAATGCTGCAAATATGCATGCATGCAGAGAGGTGCTGTAAAGGGCTACAAGCATGGAGCAATGTGCAGAAACACACACACACACACACACACACACACACACACACACACACACACACACACACACACACACGCACACACACACTCACACACACACACCTCTTTTCACCCTTTGTCTGAAACCAGAGCCCAGTCTACTCTGATTGGTTAGCTGGACAGCTCTGTTGTGATTGGTCAACTGCTTAGAGATGTCCCGCCCCTTGGCCTATCGCACAATATGTTGGAGCGCTAGTGCAATAGACTTTGCAGACCATTTACATGCACACAAATCTATATAACACACTACCGGAAAGGGAGTACCCCAAAAAAATAGTACAATAGGGCCTCTTTAAATAAAAATATCTGAGTATTATGTATTGCATGTTCAAAGTATTTGTTTCTTCTCAGTTTTTAATCTATTTCTCCCCCCTTTCCCACTTTTTGAGGGGAGATTTCCGTTGCACAGGTAGTTAGTATTCAGGGCCTCTTCCTCCGCCTATCACATTACCCTCTCTAGCCGCTTCAGAGGGCAGGACAAGCCCCTTTCTTGTACCTGTTACAGAAGAAAATACCCCTTCCTTCCTCCCTAACATCAATCACACAGGTGAAGAATAAGCTGCCCTATTATCTTTTCATTCCTCAGTCCTCGTGAATCCCTCTGAGCGGCGTATTCTCCTCTGTGAAACATGAGAGAGCATGAAGCGGCATGACAAGATGATTTGTGTACAGTAGCAACAGCAGCTCAGCCCAGGGGAGTGTAGTTTACACGGGGGAATCCATTTAGGCCGCACATAACAAAGCTTCACACACACCGCACCGCAGCTCTGTTGTCTCGGCAATCTGTACTTAGTTTGTCACGATCAATATTGTAGGAACCAACCCCATTATTAATTCATACTCATAAAAACAGCACAGCGCCACTTCAAAGAGGATACAAACACGCTGTTTCACATGGGATCATTACACATAGATAACGTGTTTCCATCATCAGTATTAATAGTATATGCGGCTCCAGAGACGTCACTGCTGCTGGCCCTGCAGCGGGACAGCTTTTTGCTCGTGGAATATTTATAGCTGTGCATTAAAAGTGGAATCAAGGGGTTTAAGTGTACCGTTGCAACACGGCTGCTGTTCCCCTTTGTCTAGGCCTGTCCAAAAATGTCCCGCTCCAGGCTATATGCAGTGTGAAATGTCAGATATCACACACTGCTGTCATATCAAAGCTGGAATACATTAAAGAACAGCTGTTTGATTCTCCTCTTCAGCAGCACGCGCTGCATCAAAGAGCTGGCGTTCATTTAGATGGCTTTCACATGTACAGTAGAGGGTCTTTGTAGTGTTGGAAGAAGTACTCACATCTGTTAAACTCAGTAAAAGTAGATATACTTCAGTGTAGAAATACTCTGTTACAAGTATAAGTCCTGCATTCAAAGTACTCAAGTGCACATACTTTCCACAACTATAAAGAGGTGAAGGCAATAATATAGTATAATAGTTTACCTAAGTAGAGGTAGTAATAGTGTATAAAGATACTCTGTAACACGTGAAAGTCCTGCATTCAAAATGTTATGTAAAGTGGAAAACAAAGTTAATTTGCCCGCAGGTAAAAAGGTGTAAAGTATTTAATTGTCAACATTTTCAAGTAAAGTCAAAATTGTACCAGAAATACTTTATAACAAGTCAAAGTAAAACATGTATTTGCATCAAATGATACTTACATTTCCAAGTACGTATTAGGCAGAGGTGGGGGAAGCACTCAGATCTTGTACTTGAGTAAAAGTAGAAGTACTCAGATCTTGTACTAGAGTAAAAGTAGAAGTACTTAGATCTTGTACTTGAGTAAAAGTAGAAGTACTCAGATCTTGTACTTGAGTAAAAGTAGAAGTACTCAGGTCTTGTACTTGAGTAAAAGTAGAAGTACCAGAGAGTAGGAATACTCTGTTACAGTAGAAGTCCTGCATTCAAAATGTTCCTCAAGTAAAAGTAGAAAAGTATTATCATCAAAATATAGTGAAAGTAGCGACAGTAAAAGTAGTCATTGTGCAGATTGGTCCATTTCAGAATAATATATATGATATGTTTTATAATGATTGATCATGAAAGTGTTCTCAAAGCTGGTAAAGGTGCAGCTAGTTTGAATGACTTTGTATACTGCAGGGTAGCTTGTGAATTTACTCCAGGTGGAACTAAAGTCTGATTTAACACTTGATTATATTTCACATCATTCATCCACATCTGTGAAGTAACTAAAGGGATTAAATACATGTAGTGGAGTACAAGTACACCATTTACCTCTGATTTGAAAAGGAGTAGAAGTACAAAGTAGCATAACATAGAAATATTCAAGTGAAGTACAAGTATTTTAAAATGGTACTTAATTACAGAACTTGAGTAAATGTACTTAGTTACTTTACACCTCTGGTATTATGCAGAATGGCTTATAACAGAAAAACACATTACAGTATTTAAATATAGTTATGACTGCATTGGTTTTTCAACATTTGGGAATAATATTTTTATAATTTCCTTTACTGCTAGCTACTGAATTACTCCATTATCTTATAATAATAATGATAATACATACAGATGTATATGTTGATTACATTTAGTCTTTAAAATGTAATATCTAGTAAAGCAAAGCTGTCAGATACACTTATTAGTGCAGTAAAACCTACACATTTCCCTCTGAATTCAGCATATTGGCAAAAAATTTGAAAAACTCAAGTAAAGTACAATTACTCTAAAGTATTGCTTAAAGGGGACCTATCATGCAAAATGCACTTTTGTACGTCTTTTATACATGAATATGTGTCCCCGGTGTTCCAGGGAACTCACCAAGTGTCAGAAAACACAACCCTCTCTATTTTCCTCCATACCCAAATCTCTAAAAAAGGGGCTGCAACGGATCTGATAAAAACTGATCCAGATTTGAACACTGTCCTGACGTCAGGACAGTGGCGCTACGGCTATTGGGCCAACTCCACCAATCAGGAGGAGACAGCCACGGCCATTGCCGTTCGAAAGCGCTGGAGACGCTGTAGTACATATGCCAGGCCTGTAGATGGTGCTGTTCTCACAGAATCTGCCCTTGCTAAAACAGAGCTAACATTTTTCAAATTGAGCGAAATGAGGCATGGCTAAAATGCATGATCTGTTTGGTATTTTGAAAAAAAAAAAGTATAAATATGCCTTATATAGATATGGTCCTATACTATATTATTCAAATATAGCATGATAGGTCCACTTTAAGTAAATTACTTAAAGGTCCCATGTCATGGTCATTTCTACTGATCATAATTCCATTGTTGAGGTCTACTAAAATAGATTTATATTGTTCAATGTTCCAAACTCACATTGGTTTCTCATACAGCATCTCTGTATAGTATGTGTATTCACTCTCTGTCCTACACGCCTTGTTGGAGCTCCTGCCCCCCCCCGCTCCCTATGAGCCCACTGTGCTCTGATTGGTCAGCTCGCCCACTCTGTTCTGTTGAGTCCACCACCGTTACAGCGGAACATCAGTGATTATGTGTTACAATGGCGTTTGTTAGCAACCAGAAAATGACACCAGTAATGACAAACAGATGAGAATGCTGAGTGGGGTCTGGGTGCCATGTTGGCGGGACGTTGCGGGGCTCGCTGCTGGAGCGGACAGTGTGAGCTGGCTTGCTGCTGGTGTTGTTTCCTGGTTGCTACGGGGGATCTGCGAGACAGCGAGACACAGCGAAACCCAGCCTGAACCGAGCCCGAGCCCACACACACCCCTGCAGCCTGGCTGTGAGTCTGCGTGTGTGCTCAGAACGAGCCCAGGCCGAGCCCCGCCGCGTCTCGCCGCCTCAGGCTGAGTTCAGGCTGAGAAATCCGCGGAGCTGCAGCTGAGAAAAGATTGAGTGTGTGTGTGTGAGGAAGTCACACTATACCCAATACGTCACTGTACTTACTACACTATAAGAAGAAAACAATGGAAAAATAAAAATGTCCAACGAGGCGTTCTGGGACAGCATAGACAGGTCTTTTCTGTGTTAGAGTTTTACTCGCTACAGGGTGCACTTTGAGGGTTTGTGACTCTGCAGACCGTTTACATGCAGAAAAAGCTAAATAACACACAAGGGGACGGGTAATAACCGGAAAAGCATGACATGGGAACTTTAAAAAAATCTATTTCACACTAAGGATGCTCTGTTTTTAGACGCTCTGAGAATTCCAGACAGTTTTGCAAAGGAAAATTGTATTGATTCCTGATTTTATGCACAAATAAAAGCTCCAATACTGGCATCAAAGTGTTAAATGATATACTGTATTCACTCATCGCTCAGATAAAGACCTTCAGGAGGAAATGATATGAATATAATCTGAACTATGCTGCCATCTTGTGGATAAATCCTGCGGTAAATACAAAGAGACAGTGACAGCAGGGTGAAACAAACTCCTATTTATTAGGTCTGAGTCAAAAGGGTGGACATTTATCTTCAAAGCAAAAACAAATTTAACCAAAGCAACAAACAGGTATCTCCAAACTACAGTGTCTATAAAACACAGCACACAAAATATAACTTTCTGATCATGTTTATGAAAAAACCTCCCGATTTTTTTTTGATAGAATTTATCCATGAATTAAAACACATGTACTTGCCTTTCATCTAAAAGACAGTGCTGGAATATTATTTACAGTTCATTGCTAAGAAAAGTAAGCAAATACAAATACTAGTTTTGTTACAGTGCACTCATTAACATTGCTGTGGATTTAAACGGACACTGTGCACGGAGAAAAGGTCATGTGATCATCGCCTCACATGCTCACAGGCATGCCGTCATGTAGAAAAAACAATGTAATAAATACCAACTTTTTAAAAAGTAGATAACACAAAAATAAAACACATGACATGAAAACTCATCTTAACTGTTAAAGAAAGCGAATTCCTCTTAAGTTAAATTCTAAGAAAAGGGAAAAATAATACAATTCTATTTATTGTAGGAGCGGAAACCGACAAACTAAGCAATGATATTACAAACACCGGAGATGATTATTTAACGAGGGAAGGAACAAACGCATCGATGAAGAAGGTAGCATATTAAAACAAAATGTCTTCCTATTAACTACAGTAGAGTACACGCTTTCCTATACACAGCCGACAAAAACCAGAGTGTTCATGTCTGTTAATTTCAATAAAACTACCACCATGATCCCTGAGAACTAATTTTGGTTCAGTGCATCTCAAATGTACTGTCATTATTATCAATTTATTTTCACGTGTGTGTTAAATTCCTAAAAACGTTGCTTTGAAATGACTGTGAATAATGCCACTGAAGGGTTTTTATGTCACAAATTGTAATGCCGTTAATCCGGATCTCTCCAACAGGCTGCTGCACGATGCTCCTCTTTAAATAGAAGATTAGAAAACAATAAAATACGACTACACAGTACCGAGTGTATAAAACAGAGGGGACACCATGCTGCCTTGGCTTTATTATTTATTATTAACCCTGATTTGAAATATTCTTTTAGGTATAAAAACAACAACAAAAATGGATATTCTGTGCATAAAAACGACATTGCTCTGTTACTGTTCGTCGTAAGTGCCGGCTTTTCACTCTTCATCTTCAGGCCTGCTCATCCTCTCCCTGCTCGCTGTCGTCAGAGCCTGCAGGAGAAAAAAGACGCTTAGCATTTAAAAAGACCCTGAAAGGAAGGATGATAAATGAGTATACAATATCCGCTTTCACACCAAGTTCTTTGCCGTACTTAGTTCCCAGCACTTAGTACCCCCATGGAACTAAGAGCCGATCGCGTTCACACCATGGATGTATAATAAGAACTGGATACAGCGTGGGAGGCGGGGTCTCGTTCTTTCCTATGAGAGCTGCTCATTGGCTCATGAGGACAAAATGGCCCAACTTTTGAGAGAGCGAAACGTCACAGATTACCCATCATGCCTGGCTGTCAGAGCAGAGAACCCGTATGTGCGCTCACAGAGCATGCGCCCCTTAAGCCCCGCCCCCTGAGCTCCCACTCTCGGCTCACTAGAATGAATGGAGAGAGAAAATAAATCTAGATTTGGCTTTTAGTGCATTTTACAACTTTAAGGACCGAATGATTCTAATAAGGGCTATAACAGTTCATACTGGGTAGTTTATTTAAAGTCAATGGGAAAAAGTTGTTTTGGGCTGGGTGACGTCACTGACTGATACGGAAGTTGCAGTACCGCCGTTTGGACACAACGAATGTTGGGCACAGAGTCCGGCGCACTTCCTGGGGGCTTGGTTCACACAGGAATAAATTACCTGAGGGAGGATTAGGCAAATGAAGCCGCTGACGTCACTTCTTCTTCTGCTTTGGGTTTACTGGCAGGTCGCAAACAACTTCACGGCGTATACTGCCTCCCGAAGTTCCCGGGCGGAAGTCCCCGGAGTTGGGGACTGGCTTCCGAGTAAATCGCCAGAACACCGACACCTCCTCATCTCCACCGCTCCCATGTTTTTTTTTGTGTTGCCATAAGTTATTCTCTCTCCGTTGGTGCGCTGGGCTAATGCTAATGCTAATAATGCTAATGCCAGCAAATACAATGGCGGCTTCAAAAAACTTTTCCGAGTTTTACGGGGCGTGGTTTGCAATTCGCCCAGCCAATAGAAATTGGAACTTTTTTCTCCCCAGGAAAGTACCACCTCTCTAGCAGGGACTAAAAAGGGGGTAAAAGTTATCTTTCTCTTTTTGGTGTGAACGCAACATCCCAGGAACTATCGGAACTCAAAGGGAAAAGTACTCCGGTGTGAAAGCGCCTATTGAGTATAAAATATGAATAAATAAGGTAAAGTCTCCCCACTGTTTGTAGTGAGTGTTTTCTCACCGTCAATCACGATTTCTCCTGTTTCCTCTCCTTCCTCTGGACTCTCATCTGAGGAGGAGACAGCTTTTTAATTCAGTTCATCCCCCATTAGCATCATTTATATCACAGCTGGTTTACAAGTGAGTGAAGATGATGCTAACCCAGCATGGATGTGATATAATTCTGTCATTGTTGTACAGCTTAGTGAATGCCATAGAAATGCATTTCATTATCTAATATGACAGTCAGTCCTTACTTAAAACAAAACTAGGAATAAATAAGTTGTTGTGCCACTAGTGCGATATCAAACTGTTTAGATACTTCCATCATTTTCAGATGCAAAAGTCGTTTCTTCATGAAGCTGAGGAGGAAAGTATTGTGCTTTTTTTCTCATTTCGGTTGACATTAAGACGTGTGCATTGTGTCTTGAAATCTGCAAATTCCTGTTCATGAGCTGATGAATTATAACGGTACATTAGATTAGTGCAAAGACCTGAACACTCGCTGATACTCAATACAGCATTTAGGCATTTTGGAACAGCTGTAATGCTTAAAAAAAGCTAACATTCATTTTCAAAATATACTGGATGTAAAAAGTGCTATATTTATATAAATAATCTCTGTTCCCAAACCAGACTTTTGGACCAGCAGGGTTTCAGCTGTATTTCTAAGTTATTCTTCCTTACTAACCAGCGCTTCGCCCCTTGTCGTCTTCTTCCTCCTCCTCCTCCTCCTCTTCCTCCTCTTCCTCTTCCTCTTCATCCTCCTCTCCCTCCTTCTTCTTCCTGTGGCCTGGCTCCTCCTCCCCAGCTTCCTCCCCGGGCTCATCGTCCGAGTCGGAGATCACCACACAGTCGTCTCCGTTACCGTTATCAGCCGCTCGGCCCCCGCTGCTGCCGCCACTGGAGACGAAACACACACACACACATTGGTGTTAACAACACACACACACACACACACACTCATTGTCTCGGTATGCATCCCACCTGGTCCCACGGGCAGGAAGTGAAGGAGGGAAACAAATCAGGAAACTGTTAAAGTTTGTTCATGGACTGTAATTTCAAAGCCCCGGGGCCGAGAATATTTCTGTAATGTTCGGCTTAATGATGGGTTTGTCCTCAGAACACACATTGCACTGCGTGTTCTGTGGTTTGAATACACACACACATTTTTGTTTTGTTTAACTAGAACCCACCAAGGGTTAACTGTTTTAGTTTTTAAGGGAGACATGGCCGAGAGAGAATCAACAGAAACACAAAAAGAGACTTTAAATTAGGGATGCTCCGATCGCCAATTTTGGGGCCGATAGCCGGAATCATTATCGGCCGATACCGATCGCCGATCGCCGATCCGATCGAGTGGGCGGGGCCTATGGGGATCTTCCATTTAAAGTGATGTTTAAAACTCTGTTAATGCTCATTCACTGGTGCTTCCACAAACAACAACCAACATCATTATTACATTCAAATTAAGTACATTATTCAAGTTTACATTAACTTTGGATAATAACACGGAAGCGCTCTCTTTTCCTCTCTCCCCCTCTCTCTCTCCCCCTCTCTCTTTTCCTCTCCCCCTCTCTCTCTCTCCTGACAGCCCGTCAGTATCGTCTCATGCAGCTCACTGATCCAGTAATGAGTGACCCGACAGTGAAGAATAAATATATTTATAACTAGTTTAGCTTGTTCCAGAGGTAGATCAAATAGCTAAGTGTGTTGGTGTGTTGGTTTTAGTGCATGTAAATGGTCTGCAGAGGCTTAAATTCCTGTGTTGCCTTCAGAGGGAGTTTCTCTCCCACACACTTGTATCATATCATGACTGTTGCAAATAAAGGAACCAAAAATGAATCATAGCGCATAGGCATACATTTTTTTTAGATAATTACATTTGCCTCCAAATTGTATTGTGTTTTATTTGTTGTTAATTATTATGATATACGCTCATTATATCACGGCTAAGAACCAATCAGATTGCTTGATTTGACTTATCTGTTTTATAATATGTGTTAAATGCCTATGTGAAACACTTTTGAATTGCCTCTGTGTCTTAAAATGTGCTATACAAATAAACTAACCTTGAACTAACCTTATGTAAATGAATGATTTAATAAGACATTTATTTGAGTTATGTATTTCTATAAAATATCCAAAGTGTCCTACCTGCCGTTCTCCCTGGGTTCCCACAGTGGAGTGAGGTAGTATCTCAGAGGGTCTCGGTACAGGTCGTCCTTCAGGATCTGAACACAACAACAGGAGTCATTTCAATCTGTTAGGGTATAATAAAGGATTAAATACATTAAACACAGCCCTGCCTTAGCTATAATCAAAATTGAAACGTCTACATATCCCTAAATCCTCATAGTGTATTATGAAACTGCAGAGAAAGTTGAATACACAAAGAAGACAATGATATCTTGTTACACAATTCAGACTTTAAGCACATACCTGGCACATAATCATTGCAATGAAAAGTTGTCTAGTTGGATGAAGTGCATCATAATACTAGTTAAAATGTAACTAATTCACCTTTAAAACACAGTTACAGTGCTATCCATTTCAAACTGAACATATTTGATATGCACAGAGAATGAAATGAATCATCCTGTCTCATATCAGGATATCTAAGATAAAGCAAAATGGAACAAGAAACACATAAAATGACATAAAACCTATTCTATAAGTATTGTTTTTAAAAAGGTAAGAAGATCTCCAGTGTCATACCACAATATGTATATAAACCAGCAACTAAACGTGTAGTAAAACTAACAAAACAATATGACACATCAAAGCAATTCCACACGATAGAATAAGTAGCATTTTCTTCCACTGTACACGACTTAATGTCCCTTTCTGTTCGTCTTATTCTTTTGAACCACATGGTTTACTTATTCCTGCCTGTACTTGCATCATTGTGTCAGTTGAACAATTGTCTTGCACAATCTGTCTTTTGATGTCTGAAGATGATTGTGTGTTGCTCTGTTGGAGGAGCCTGTGACTAAACATTTTAATCACCAACAACAACAACAACGCTGAAGCTATTGTGCAAGCAGCAATAACACGGCTAAAGAATGGTTTTTTTTGTTTGCCGTTTTAGAAAATATCGAAAGGCCCTTTTCCTTTGTGTGTGTGTATCTGGCTAAATCTGAACTGGTGTCAGCGTTGACCTCCAGCTCTGTGTGCTGTTATCAGGGTTCATACACTTTTTCACCAATGACTTCTCCATGACATTTACCTATATAAGGTCTGCATATGAAACATGTTGTGCCTATCTAAAACAAATCAAATAGTAGGCTTACTAGCTTCTACACGCTAAAGCAACTAAAATCTCTCACCAGCAAAATACCTCCTGAGTTAAATGCCATTTTACATTTCATTACTATCATTATAGTATTACTATTTCGGCGATTAGATCAAATATAAATTATATTTGATGCAACTTTAGTTACATTTCCATGACTTTTCCAAAACTTTGGGGAAAATATTGTTTTCCATAACTTTTCCAGGGCCTGGAATTAGCATTTTGAATTTCAATGACTTTTCCAGGTTTTTAATGACCGTAAGAACCCTGTGTTATAATCAATCTGTCAGTGTGAGAGTGGAGTAATTTACCTATAAAGTAAAATAAATAAAATGGAATAAATCATGCACAAAATCACATAAAAGCAATTATTCACAATACAATAAGTAGTATTTTATTAAACTGTACAGGTTATATTTGAACTTTTTCCATTTCATAACATAGCTTAGTTTTTCCTGCATTTTACTTGCACTTTTGTTATGTCTTTATTTTGAACTGCTTGTGTCCCTTTCATGTTGCCTTGTTGGAGGAGACTGGGGTGGGTTACCTTGGTTGGTGATTGGCTAATGGTTACCCAAGCCAAAACATCATTATGACATCATAAAGTGGCCACAATCTGATCAGCTCATTTTCAGACAGGTTTTTATATAAATGGATCAGGACATGTTGATGTATAAGAGACATGAACAAGTGGATTTTGCATAATAGGTTACCTTTAAAAGCTTGCAAAGGCTTTTCCCCTTTGTGAATGTATCTTGTGTTATCTCTCCAGTGTTACTGTCCTGCTTTGTGAGCTGTTCTAATGAAGATGTGTCAGTGTGGAGGTGCAGTCGTTGGTACCTGTGCTACGTCGTCCTGCCCAGGGGTGCTGTGGTCGCTGAACCAGCTGAAGAACGTTTGGTAGACGCCGCGCGACGACTTCCTGGCCTCGCTGTGGGCCGTCAGGTTCTGCCCGCGGTGCCACAGGATGGGGTTGGAGAAGGACATCGGAGAGCCTGAAACACCAGCAGCCAGGGAAGAAGGAGATTTTAGCCAGGGATACATTGATTGCAAACTTCTCAGCTGATAACGTTTAGTTAAAACACACAAACTGTTTGGGAAATACTGAATGTCTTCTTCCAATATGAGAGTACACATGATAACAAAGGTATCCCAACTGTAGCTGTGTACATGACAGGATGTATGATTACCTAGAAGAGCATCAGGACTGTTTTAGGCATATGATAGCTATGTGATTAACATGATGATTCAGCCTCTATGGAGAGAGACATATGACAAGCATGATCATTTCTGACGTGGAGCTAATCTGAAGTAAACATTGAATACTGCTTTATATTCCTCCATCTTGTGACTGTGTAATTCCCTCTCTTGTATATCAGCATGTGAAGGACACTGTTCAGGAACTAGTTGATGCTCTGTGTGTGATGACTACTTCCATTCTGGAGAGGATCACAAATACATGCAGGGCTAGACATTATAAATGGCCCGCTGGCCCGGAAGCACTATTTAGACCCCCCGGAGCCAGCATAACGTACTTTCCACTTGCCCTTCCCTACAGTCTTTCTCGCCACCTAACCATTCGCCAAAATGTTTTTAATACCAGCGGTAACCAGCCAAGCAAAAAACAATCTTCAAATAAAAGAATGTCACCGGAAGAGTTAAAGGAGAGTGACATCAACGCCGACCTATGCTGACAAGTAAGTGAAGAGTAGAACAAATATAAAGGTATATTGGCTATAGGGGAATGTCCCAGCAGTTTAGGAGAATGAAGGCTCTAATCTAATCTATTACATTTGTAACTCCTGATAATGACAGGAAGGCAGAAAGCGCATTATACAAATAATAATACTCATAATAATGATAATAGCAGACATTTTTTAACAATGACCACAATATAATTATTTTAATAAACCAAATATAAACAATTGAGGAAAATGAGGAAGAACTGATGATTCAAATGCTGTAGAAATGTAGTTTGTGCATAAATTACTATTGCAACACATGTGTTCATTTTCTTCATTATTAGTCGGTTTGTTTGGACGAATGCTCTCGGGCCAGTGGTTACAATGTGATAATAAAATGCCATTAATGTCTACCCCTGACATGGATCCTGAGATTGAAGCTCAAGCCGGTGACCAGTGATATTTTAACAAATGATAAACAGTGCAGGAAAAGGCCAAAAACCCACTGGGAATTATTTGATGCCTTCACCTCAAAAGTATTGTTAAAATGTCACAATGTTATAAAAAACACAAAAGCTCTGGTTTCCTTTTAGCCATGTACTCATCACTCAGTTTGCAGTTGTTTCCAGAGAATTTGCTTTTATCTTTATTCAAAGTTAATTATGAATAAATGTACCATGGTTTGCCACATTCGTGTACCCAATGAAACGCTATATGAGATTCAAGGGTTTTATCATCATGTGCACATTAGCTACAGTGTAGATATGGAAAAACTTAAGTCCAAGGCTCCTCCAATAATGCAACATAATATATATATAGGACACAAAACAAATAAAAACCAAAACAAAAGTTCAAGAAATAACAGAAAACAAATAAAATAGTACGAGAGAATGTTGTAGGATCTGCAAGTAAACACAAATAAAACTGAAATAGTGCAAGAAGAGTCTATACACACGTAAATGGAATATGATATATAGATAAATAAGTAACTATTAAGATAATAAATTAAATAAATTCTAAGATGTAACCAGATGAAAGCTTTGGGTTATTGAGGCAAGGCAACGGATATTTAAAGGCAAATAAGAATATACAAATATATTTTAGATATCCTCAGCTGGTATGCATGTGTGACTGTGTGTTCTTTCTATGTTAATAAACCCAATAAATATAATGTTTAAAAAAAAATATATATCCTCCACTGGCTCTACAGTATACGTGAGATATACAGTGCGATGGTGCAACTCTGTGTATTCATTATGCATGATAACTAGAATAGAATATACAACAACTCTCACTGCAGTAGACACAACTCTCACCGCAGTAGACACAACTCTCACCGCAGTAGACACAACTCTCACCGCAGTAGACACAACTCTCACCGCAGTAGACACAACTCTCACCGCAGTAGACACAACTCTCACCGCAGTAGACACAACTCTCACTGCAGTAGACACAACTCACACAACTCTCACTGCAGTAGACACAACTCTCACCGCAGTAGACACAACTCTCACTGCAGTACACAACTCTCACTGCAGTAGACACAACTCACACAACTCTCACTGCAGTAGACACAACTCTCACCGCAGAGTAGACACAACTCTCACCGCAGTAGACACAACTCTCACCGCAGTAGACACAACTCTCACCGCAGTAGACACAACTCTCACCGCAGTAGACACAACTCTCACCGCAGTAGACACAACTCTCACCGCAGTAGACACAACTCTCACCGCAGTAGACACAACTCTCACCGCAGTACACAACTCTCACTGCAGTAGACACAACTCTCACCGCAGTAGACACAACTCTCACCGCAGTAGACACAACTCTCACCGCAGTAGACACAACTCACACAACTCTCACTGCAGTAGACACAACTCTCACTGCAGTAGACACAACTCTCACTGCAGTACACAACTCTCACTGCAGTACACAACTCTCACTGCAGTAGACACAACTCGCACAACTCTCACTGCAGTAGACACAACTCTCACCGCAGAGTAGACACAACTCTCACCGCAGAGTAGACACAACTCTCACCGCAGTAGACACAACTCTCACCGCAGTAGACACAACTCTCACCGCAGTAGACACAACTCACACAACTCTCACTGCAGTAGACACAACTCTCACCGCCGTAGACACAACTATCACTACTCTCACTGCAGTACACAACTCACACAACTCTCACAACTCTCACCGCAGTAGACACAACTCTCACTGCAGTAGACACAACTCTCACCGCCGTAGACACTACTCTCACAACTCTCACCGCAGTAGACACAACTCTCACCGCAGTAGACACAACTCTCACGGCAGTAGACACAACTCTCACCGCAGTAGACACAACTCTCACGGCAGTAGACACAACTCTCACCGCAGTAGACACAACTCTCACCGCAGTAGACACAACTCACACTGCAGTAGACACAACTCTCACTGCAGTAGACACAACTATCACTACTCTCACTGCAGTACACAACTCTCACTGCATCTACTCTCACTGCAATATACACAACTCTCACTGCAGTAGACACAACTCTCACTGCAGTAGACACAACTCTCACTGCAATATACACAACTCTCACTGCAGTAGACACAACTCTCACTGCAGTAGACACAACTCTCACTGCAGTAGACACAACTCTCACCGCAGTAGACACAACTCTCACCGCAGTAGACACAACTCTCACCGCAGTAGACACAACTCTCACCGCAGTAGACACAACTCTCACCGCAGTAGACACAACTCTCACCGCAGTAGACACAACTCACACCGCAGTAGACACAACTCTCACTGCAGTAGACACAACTATCACTACTCTCACTGCAGTACACAACTCACACCGCAGTAGACACAACTCTCACGGCAGTAGACACAACTCTCACCGCAGTAGACACAACTCTCACCGCAGTAGACACAACTCTCACCGCAGTAGACACAACTCTCACCACAACTCACACAACTCTCACCGCAGTAGACACAACTCTCACTGCAGTAGACACAACTATCACTACTCTCACTGCAGTACACAACTCTCACTGCATCTACTCTCACTGCAATATACACAACTCTCACTGCAGTAGACACAACTTACACAACTCTCACTGCAGTAGACACAACTCTCACTACTCTCACTGCATCTACTCTCACTGCAATATACACAACTCTCACTGCAGTAGACACAACTCTCACTGCAGTAGACACAACTCTCACTGCAATATACACAACTCTCACTGCAGTAGACACAACTCTCACTGCAATATACACAACTCTCACTGCAGTAGACACAACTCTCACTGCAATATACACAACTCTCACCGCAGTATACACAACTCTCACCGCAGTAGACACAACTCTCACCGCAGTAGACACAACTCTCACCGCAGTAGACACAACTCTCACCGCAGTAGACACAACTCTCACCGCAGTAGACACAACTCTCACCGCAGTAGACACAACTCTCACCGCAGTAGACACAACTCACACAACTCTCACCGCAGTAGACACAACTCACACAACTCTCACTGCAGTAGACACAACTCTCACTGCAGTAGACACAACTCTCACTGCAGTAGACACAACTCTCACTGCAGTAGACACAACTCTCACTGCAGTAGACACAACTCTCACTGCAGTAGACACAACTCTCACTGCAGTAGACACAACTCTCAACTGCAGTAGGACACAACTCTCACTGCAGTAGACACAACTCTCACTGCAGTAGACACAACTCTCACCGCAGTAGACACAACTCTCACCGCAGTAGACACAACTCTCACTGCAGTAGACACAACTCTCACGGTAGTAGACACAACTCTCACTGCAGTAGACACAACTCTCACCGCAGTAGACACAACTCTCACCGCAGTAGACACAACTCTCACCGCAGTAGACCACAACTCTCACCGCAGTAGACACAACTCTCACCGCAGTAGACACAACTCTCACCGCAGTAGACACAACTCTCACCGCAGTAGACACAACTCACACAACTCTCACCGCAGTAGACAAAACTCTCACTGCAGTAGACACAACTCTCACCGAAGTAGACACAACTCACACAACTCTCACCGCAGTAGACACAACTCTCACTGCAGTAGACACAACTCTCACTGCAGTAGACACAACTCTCACTGCAGTAGACACAACTCTCACTGCAGTAGACACAACTCTCACCGCAGTAGACACAACTCTCACTGCAGTAGACACAACTCTCACTGCAGTAGACACAAATAAATAAGAGTGGTAAAAGCAGAGGTAGTAGCGATGAGAGTGCAACGAGATAAATTTCAATGTCAATGTTACAGTCTAAAAATGTTAGTATAAATGTAGTGTATTTCTAACTGTGTGTTCACAAAGGGTTATAGTAACCAAAGGATGCAAGTCAAATAGCCATAAATATTTCTAAAGAGTAGTGGTTGCATTCTTTGAGGGGCGGAGGTGTGTTTATGAATGTTCACAGTAACTACAATATGCTTTGACTTAATCACAACATGCATATCTTTACCTCCCATCCCGAGGTGCAGCTCCTTCATGATGATGTTGTTCTGGAAGTACGGGTTCCGTCTGAAGTGGAAACGGATCCTGTAGCCCAGCTTATTATTCTTAAAGGACTCGATCTGAAAAAACACATAAAAGGAAATGTCTGAGTATGACCACCACTAGGCATATAAAAGGAAGAGCCAAATCTGTAAGAACAAAGCAACACTTCTTACCTCGAGATCCGTCATGTAGCTCAGAGCGTCTTCATCGGTCTCGTCAATGTGAGCCGAGAGGTGAGGATGATTCAACAGCTGGCGTATGGAAGTTAAGAAAAACTCAAAACATATTAAATTATTATAATTAGAGCTGGGGATTGGAGACAGTACAAAAAGAAAAATCACAATATTTCTACAAGATACTGCAACGATATTGAAGGGTTGTCTTTCAAAGTATATATATACACCATGACATTTTTTGTTGTTGAGATTTTCATTAGTTAAGTGGATATACACTTCTTGCTCCTGCTGGCAAACAGTGCATGCATGTGTGTGAATTTGTGAATGCTGTTTTGAACATCTAAAAGTGCTTTAGGTAGTCATAAAGACAGGTAAAGCACTTTATAAATTAAAGCTCATTGTGGAATAGCCTCCCAACTGGGATACGGGATTGTCCCACTCTCAATAGTTTTAAAGGTCAACTTAAAGAATGGTTGAGAAACAAACAGACGTGCAATCACCGCTAAATACACTTTATACAGGGGTATCTTATCTTTCACTTTATGTAGCACTTTTATCTTATCTTGCCCTTTATATACCATAGCTGCTACATTGTACTGCCATGTGGTTAATGTATGCTGCTCATGCTCTTTCTGCATATCAGTGTTTCCCTTATATACAAATAGTGGCGCTGCACCGCCGCTGCTGAAATATGCGCGCCGCTGCTAGGGGGCGCCAGCCAGGTACCCAAAAAAACATAATTAGGCATAATTATTAAAATAATAATAAGTGGCAACCCTTTTTCATTTTTGATTGTTTGTTATGTGGATTTGTAGTATTTGTGTTACTGTATGTTCAATTAGGGCTGTGCAATTAATCGTATTTTAATCGCAATTACGATTTTGGCCTGCCACAATTACGAAAACAACATAATCGAAAAAAACAATTATTTAGCTTTGCTAGGTTGTGACATATTTGATCTAATTAATTTTGGTCTCATTTATTTGTATTTATATATGTTTAGTAGCTTGTTGAAGTGCGCTCCAAAATATTTGTTGATCTTGTTTATTGGTATTTATTATTTTGATATTATTTATTTAAATGTATCATTTATTTTATTTATTTTTGTATTGGTTTTTCAGTTGAATTATACGTTCAGGGTAATCAACAGTTAACAAGATACTGTTCAAATTATTATTTGTATTTGTTTTAAAGTTCAATAAATGGATTTTTTCAAAGTCAATGAATAATCGTATTTAATAATCGTGATATCAATTATTGACCCAAATAATCGTGATTATGATTTTTGCCATAATCGCACAGCCCTATGTTAAATAAAGGTGTTTTTTTTTTTTTTCCACTCCTTTATAATTATTAGGATAAATAAACACAGGTTTGAAATCATTCCAATGTATACTATAGGACAGTAAACCAAAAATATCATTTAAAGTTGGAGATACAAACATATGCATAAATAAATAAATGTTAACTGGTAAAATAAGATATGAATGAACAACAAAAATAAAATAAGTTACATTTATTTGTTATTGGCTATGGTGGGTTATTGGTTATGTTAATATACTTATTTGATTATTAAAATGTAAACCGATCTTTTTCAGATGGGTGTTTTAGAGTTGTACCCCCCAGATCAGGTCTCTAGTAATTGTGTGCTCAAAGTGCACCAGATTGAAGCATTTTACTTTAAAATGTTCAAAAAAATCTTCGCGGGGGGGCAGACCCCCGGACCCCCCTAGAGGATGTGACGTCCATCCCCCAATTAAAACATGTTCAATACTGAATACATTTGAAGCCATTTTGATGTCTATTACCTATGTCAATAAGTTTCTGTTTTTGTAGTGTATTTGTCTTTTGTAGAGATTTTATATATAAAATCTCGCCTAGGGCAGCAAATTGTCTAGAACCGGCCCTGGTACTAGGCCTCAAGAGCCTTTCTTGTGCTGGCAGACACATAGAAACAAATTGGCGGGGTGCACTTCGCACGTGCACACACTGAAAAATTCCATGCGCTCCACGCTCACATTATGCTGGGCCCACGTGCCTTAGCACCGCTGCTATGACTCCATCCTAGGGGAAACACTGTATCATGTATTTATTTTTGCCATGTATATACATGTCATGTTCTTATATGTTGTATGTGACGGGACTACGGATGGAAATGAGCTCAAAGCCGGCTCATTTACACAAGTGTTCATCAATGTGCACTGTGCCGGTTCAAATAAACGATTAAATAACTAAATAAATGCATGTCAAACTACAAATTAGGTGAAGGCAACTAACAGAACAGCTGGAATAGTCTAGTGCGTTTATAAATTGACAACACTTTACTGTAATGCAGCCTTTTAAACCAGGAAAAGACACTTATACTTAATTAAATATCAGAAATCCAACACAATATCTAGTCTCATTCCTTAATAGCGGTATCAAATGGATTGCCTAGCTCCATTTGGAACAAAACATAGGAAGGGAAGTTTTATTATTATTAATAATGTTCGATAAATAACGTGCTTACTACCACCACGTAACTACCACTACGGTTTTTGCACTACTAAATACTGTTCATATTTACATTCATTATGTGACCGTCTATGTTTCCTGTAGTTATTGAATTGCTCTTGTTACTGCACTGTTAGTGTACAGTTTTATTATTATTGTGCTGTGTTTATTGTATTTTTGTAGTTCTGGCACAACAATTTCCTTATGGATGAATAAAGTCCTATCTTATTTTATCGGTATAATATTGATTGGCTAGCCCTAATTGGAAGAAAACATAGGAAGTTCTCATGTTAAGGATACAGCTGTGACCCAGAACCCAGGGATGGTCTTTGTGATGGAGCTGCGCTGATCCAGATGTGGACGCCGCTGACGGCTGATCTTCAGCTCCAGCCGTTGATGAAGACGAGCGTTCTTCTTCTCCAGAGCCTCCAGTCTCATCTGCACCTGCGCCAGGAGGGCCACCGACTGCCTCATCTCCGGGGCCATCTTCACCGACACGATGGCACACTCCCCGTCCTCATTGTCCTCATTGTCAGACGGGAAAGAAGAGCTTGGTGTGGACGAGGATCCAGACATGGATTCATCTCCTTCGTCTGCTCCGGGCATCTCGTCTCCATCCTCCCTATCGGTGCTGTGGACGGATGTGGAGCTGTCTGCTGCCGCTGCCTGCGTTCTGGAGCCTGTTTTTGAGGACTGGTGGTGGTGGTGGTGACTCCCACGCTGTTTGAACTTGCTCCCCTGTTTCACCTGTTTAGCCTTTTCTGAGGAGCAAGGAGTCTCTCGGCTGTCTTCCCCGTCTCCTCTTGTGAGACTGGCAAGAGCTTCAGCCGCTGCAATGGCTGCAGAGTCGGTCTGATCCAGAGAGGCTGAGGGTCCCAGCTTTGCCCCTGCTGTTTTCTGTGTGTTTTCCTTAGATTCAGCAGAGCCTTCTGCATCTGAGGACTGTGGCTTTTCTGTGTTGCTTGCCTTAGGGCTGCTAGTCTTGGGGTTGTTGACAGGTGGTGCACAGGGGTCCTCTGAACTCTGCAGACCCTCAGCTGGTTTTCCCTCGCTCTCCTTTAACTGGTCCTCCTTCCTGGCTGTTTCTTCCCCATCTGCTTCACTGTTTTTGCAACTTTCCGAAGTGGCCCCCGCTTCCTCTAATGTCTCCCTGACTTTTGGGCACTTGCTGGGCACCTCGCTGCCTCCATCGGGCTCCAAACGCCGTTTCCTGGACGCAGAGTCAGCGGACTGTTTGGAATCAGTCACTTCACTCATGCTTACCAGCTAGTCGAAGAGCTACCAAGCTAGGTAGCCTGCAAGCACAACTAAAAACAAACTTATTAATCAAATCGTGTGCACCACTGAACTTGTGCTCCGTAGGTAACAGCTGTGGTGTTATAACTCGGATCGTAGAGTAACCTACATCCTTCAGAACAGGAAGCTTGTTGTTTTTATCAGCGGCCTTGTGGTGAATTAGCAGGCTAATGCTAACTAGCTTACGTTACCCAATTCGTGTGTCCTCGCATCGATGTTCGCTCCACATTTTCACGAATATAAGTCCAACAGGAAAAACTCGGTCCACATTAACAACCCTTCCCGTGCCGTGCCGTCTTTAGAAACAAACCCGCGTTGTTTTTGTTAGTTTGTGTTTGCAATATCCGTTAGCCTACTATCCGTGCAACGACGTGACAGAAAAACAATCCTCTGATTGGCTGTAGGACGCCGCGCTAAAATGTCTCAGCCAATCAGCGACAAGGGTGTGTTTACACGGTGATAACTGTAGCAGCGGTTTAACTGCGCAACAGCAAGAGCAGCCAGAATGAGACCTAATCCTAACATGAATTAGTACAAAAACATATGTATAAATCTATATATAGCATTACACTATATGATGGAAGCTATCAAGCCATAAAGCTATATGATTGAAGACACCAGAATTAAATTGTACATTTTGTACTCAAACTGTGCCTCAGTGCATTCAAAACGTAGAGAAAACCCCTGCATTTTGCACCCTTATAATGTATGTAAAGTATATTTTGTTTATATTTTTTGCTTTAGTAATACGTTGGTCTATTACAGTGCATTCTTAGCTATTCTTTATATATTTTTTTCTTATATTTTCTATAGATACAGTATCTTTATTTATCTTTCTAGATATATTGGCTATATATTTACTGTTTGTATATTTTAATTACGTTGCAGTTGCTCCCATTTTACAATAGAAATATATACAAAGATAAATATTTAAAATACAATTAAGATATAAGTATATTAAAATATGTACATTGTACTACAATATATAAAATGAATAATGATAGAAAAACATACATATAAGCTATTACAATACTAAACTCCAATAGAAATGAAAGGGAAATAGAAATAATAAATCTGTAAAAATGTGTATTTATATTTAATGTTTTTTTTTGCCTACAAATCAGGAATATTTTAGAAATCGATTAAGATTAAATTATGCTAATAAATCCTGTTTGTTTGTCACCCTGCAACCAGCAAATAGCCTATATATTGCCTTTATATTAATAATTAAATGTGTTTTTTGAGATTCTAAATAACCTATTAATCCTTTCCACCTGAAGATGTCTGCAGATGTTTTATTATAATGCTATATCATTTTAAAATGGTGTCATACCTGAGAAAGGCTTATGATTGGCTGATATAATTTTAC
This sequence comes from Trematomus bernacchii, assembly GCF_902827165.1. Classification (NCBI taxonomy): domain Eukaryota; kingdom Metazoa; phylum Chordata; class Actinopteri; order Perciformes; family Nototheniidae; genus Trematomus; species Trematomus bernacchii. The sequence continues at coordinate 225,494 of NW_022987562.1, forward strand.
TTTTATATCCTATTTCCAGTAGTGGGCGTTCATCCAGCCTAAACCAAAACAGAAGAGGGGGGAGTCACAGGATTATACCATCTCTAAACACATACACATTTGGGGCATGGAGAGCTCTGTAGGTCAGCGCTAAAATTAGAAGCTTCTCCTTCCGCGACAGCAGCCAAACTGCGGTGCATAAAGTCATGTAAACCGGGGGATACTCTATCACAAGGGCTGGCAGCAAACACATGTTTCCATGGGTGACATTTAACGCTGGGACTAGAGAGGCTCCGTGCGTAACAGGAACAGCACTGGATCTACTGCTGCGCAAATAATGAGCATTTGGTAGTGATTTTTTATTTTTTTGGAGACGCCATATGTACACAGCTTCCATGAGTGTCTGCAGAAATGTCTTTTTTATCCATACCAAGCCAGGAGGGCCTTTTCACCACCATTAAAATCGACAAATCCGCCGTGAACGCAGAGAGAAACTGCATGGACGACGATGACGATGATGAAGACGATGACAGCGAAAACGTGCGCCTCATCCCCAGATGCTCCCCGGTGCCCAGGAAGAGAGGCCACTCAATTTACGATGAAACCGCAGAGTATTTACGCATTCAATTGGCGCTGTCCGTGCGCAAGAAGGTGCAATTCGCCGACTCAACAGGTGGGGATCTGGTGGATGTGAAGGAATTTGTTGCCTTTGACTCGGACAGTGAAGAGGAGAGCGCACGGTGGGAGGAAGAGGAGGCAAAGTATAGGAAGCCGCAGAGGGAGCCCACTTATCATGTGCACCCAGAGTTCAGTGCGCCTAGCGGGGGGTCCCTGCTGCAGGCTGTGCACGTCAGCAAAGTGGAAGTGGAGCAGATTTCCCCAGCAGAGGATGAGCCTCTTGCTTTCAGTGGGCTGGTCAGGGTCCTGAACGTGTCCTTCCACAAAGCAGTGTACATCAGATCCACCATGGACAGCTGGGTGTCCTACTTTGATCACCCTGCAGAGTATGTGCAGGGCTCTAATGATGGGAACACTGACCAGTTCTCCTTCAAGCTGTCCTTTGCACCTCCTTACATCACTCACGGCTCTCGCATTGAGTTTGTTGTGCGCTATGAGACCTCTGATGGAGACTACTGGGCCAATAACTCCCAGATGAACTATGTGGTGACTCTGCTCCTGTCCTATGAAGATGAGTTGGCTCAGAAACACACCGACATGCAGCAGTCAAGAGGTATCCTCAAACCTCCAAAAGCCTACAGGTAAATCTGCTGTCACAAGTGTGCTTTAATCCCACAAACACAGACCAAAGAAGGCTCATTTTACAGAATGTGTGTGCAGTATTTGGGCCTTGACCTCTGATCTCCACAGATTGGTCCGTTGTAAAGTGCCCAAATGCTAAAATAGGCAATCAAACGCACAACAACTTCAGAGTTATAACACTTTTAGACCCATAAATCTAATAAAAAGCACTGATTTTGTAACAGGCTCCATTTTAGATGAGTGAAAGGCCACACACTTGTTTTGTCTCCTCGTAATTCCCCTGAATATCCAATTTCAAACACAAAAATCAATTTCTTATCAGCCGGGCATTGATTTGATCAACGTTAGTCATCAAAACACCTTTTTCAACCTTGTGTGAACACTAAGAATACACTTTTCTCTTCGATATAAGTTCCATATTTGGTTTAGTTTGGGTTATGTTTGTCAATTTCAACCGATACAACTCAAATGCAAAAATATAAAATGAACAATAATAAGTCATTATTTGACATATTGTCAATCCAAAGCTAATTTACACTGATCAAAAAACATGAAAACGTATCTTATTACAACTACCCTTTGTGCATCAATCATTTTTACAATTGTCATTACATATTTACACTGAAATAGTGCATCTATGCCTTAAAAGCATGCAGTGAAACGTCACAAAGCACCTGACCTCAGAGCAGCTGCAGGATCCTGTTGCTGACTAACTCCTGGGGGTTTTGAAACTGAAATGAGCATTCAGCTTTATTCAGGAGATCTGCCTGGAGACTGCATTCAAGACGAGTGGGATCTCAACAAAACACACTTACACATCATCATATTCAGAATCAGAAATCCTTTATTCGTCCCAGCAGTTAGCGGCAAAGACACAGTGCAAATCAAAGGTAGAAAGGCTGTCATGAAATCAGATGTCCACAACATGATTATCCAAAAGAATTAAGGATAACGAGATATCTAGAGAACATCAAAAGAGCAACACTGCCATCTATCAAAGTCATCTTCAATTTAGTGTTTAGTCTCTTGTCAATGGGCGTCTGTGACTTTACAAAAGCATTAAAAAAGAACATTTATACTAATGGATGATTAGATTTAAGAAGATTATTTACAACATGTTATGTGTTTTATCAGTGTTGAAAGTACATTTACTCAAGTATTGTACTTCATTACTATTTTGACATATTTGTACTTACATATTCCCATTTTAGGCTACATATACTTCTACTATACAACATTTTGGAGGTAAATATTGTACTTTTAACTCCACTACATGTTTTTAAAACTCATTGTTGCTGGTTAATTCTTACATATACATACCATCATATGCTTACAGTATATGATACTGTACTGTACCATGAACCTACCCAGTAACTAACATTGGCTCAACTTTGACAAACTACAACATGATAGATGACGCAACATGTATTTTGTGATATAAAACACAATAATAATATTCCATTTCACTCAAATACTGTGAAAGGAGCCAGTCTGCAAACTGAGTACTTTAACTTGTTATACTTGAAGCACAATGGTCTTACTTTTACTTAAAGGTGGGGTAGGTACGTTTTGAGAAACCGGCTAGAGATACACTTTTTGTTATATTCCATGGAATGCTCTTAACATCCCGATAGCAATGAATATCTTAAGTGCTTTGACAAAAAATCCATAACAAATGTCATCTGTGGAAGCCGTAGTACTAAAAAAAGCACGACCAATCATCTGAGCCGGCCCGGCTAAAGTAACTGGATGGCCTACCTGCCTGTCAGCCTTCCATCTGTGCACAAACTTATCTCGTGCCCTCATTGGTCATGTGCACGTTCGTGTGTGTTGGAGGAGGGGCTCTGTAAGGAAGTGGCAGATTTTTTCCGGCTGTGTATTTTCAAATTCTAGCGATCTCGAGCCGGTTTCTCCAAAATTACATACCCCACCTTTAAGTTACATGTTCAACACCGGACTTTTTAAGACCATAGTATTTCTATTTTTACTTAAGTTAAAGATCTACTTAATAATAAGATAAGATAATATAAAAGGTACTTTATTGATCCCAAATTGGCAAATGTTTGCGTTGCAGCAGCATAAAACACAACAAAACAAAACAAGGCATTGCACATATGTAGAAATTAAAGAGTAGAAATAAACAATAGTAGAATTTAAACATCTCAAAATAGAATTAAATCCACATTAAGAAGTAGAAAATGTACAGTAGACCGTGAAGATTACAAATCTATAAACTTCTTCTATCGCTGAGTTTAATTGCACCATGGGTTTATTATTAACACGATATCAATGCTATATTTTCCACGTATCAAATGTACGGAGTGAATTTATGGCCGGTGTTTGAGCGTCCGCAGAGAGAGGGGCTTTTGGAGCGAGTTCACTCACAGAATGCCAATCATCCAGTGGTGTGTGAGGAGATGAAAATAGGCGAAGGGCAGGTGTCGTTTTCAGGCTGGCGCTCCCCGACATTCACTCTACCTCTGACCTTTCTCTCAGAGTCCTGGAGGAGCACTGATGACTGGTTCCCCTCAGGAGGGGTGCTGCTTTTACTTTACTGCGTTTAAATCACCCTGAGAGGAGGGGAATTAAACGCTTTGTTTATTGTCACGTCAACATGAAAGTTTAATTAGCAGAGTAAGGGTACTTTGAAAGGTACCAACCACTTCACACTACAGCGAAGCCAACTCAGGGAGACATATCGTTTGGTTGAGTAAACATCTCCTCAGAAGAAGTACTTCAAACTACTTTGAAATCTAATTGAAAATGCACAGGTGATACCAAAACACAACAGCAAAAGGCTCATGCCATCAAATAATGTGACTCAATTGAGTTTATTTAAAAAAAGGCAAGCTTTTCACAGGCCAGGCATTACAATAATATGCTTAGTTTATTGTTATATCAACATGAAAGTGTGTTAAACATCTCATAATGCACAGAGACAGCAGGAAGTCCCACAGGCTTATGAGGACAAATGGATGAATACGTATAGTTTTAAGAATAAATACTACATTGAAAAGTTAGTACATAAAAGGCATGGCATTCAAAATCTCACTTCAGTAAAAGTACAAAAGTATTAGCATGAAAAGAAACTTAAAAAACAAAAGAGATATAATTAATTAGACAAAATGGCCTATTACAGAATAATAGATTATAGTATTTAATTATAATGATGCAGTAACGTGCTCACCACTTCACTGTTCACTTTATAATGGTGGAGTCTATTTTAATTACTTGATATACTGATGGGTAGCTTAACCTACTGTATATTATCATAACCTATTTATATTAGTTTAGTTTGTTGCACTACTACATAATGAGTCGTTTTATTTGTATAACTTTTTTTGTTATGTACATATATGGCTGATAATACTTCAGTACAATGTGAAAGCTAACCCTAACCCTAACTTGGACTTTGTTTAATAATGGTTGAAAACACTTTGTAGGTTTCTTTGGATAAAACATCAGCTGAATGCAATGAAACATACTTTTACTTTAGTGGCATTTTAAACTCAGGACTTTCACCGCTAATGGACTATTTCCAGACTGTGGTATCACTACTTTTATTGAAGTTAAGAATCTAAGTGCTTCTGCAGAGTGATAGTTATGGAGGGGGGGAGGCAGTGATTGAATGGGGGGAGATGTGAGAGATGAGGGAGACAGGGGGGGGCAGGATATGTGGCGGCGTTACAGATTCATTAGCTGCTTTGATGTTCACTGATAATTAGATTTGAACACATTAACAAAGCAGCCGGTGGGAGGAAGGTGACGGTGGGATGAAACACGTCTAGACATTAGAATATTTTACCAACAGCACACTAATATGAATCACACTGACAGTACGTTCACTGTATATTTTAGTCAAGTCTATCCATATGAAAGTGGCTCTGGATAACAAACCCATTAGTGTCCACAACAGGAACCTTGATATTCTTTTTTACAAGATAAGATACTTTATTGATCCCAATTTGGGAAATGTTTGCGTGGCAGCAGCATAAAAAGACAACGCATTGTACATTAGAGAAATTAAAAGAAATAAACAATCGAAAAAATATAAACCTCTCAAATATAAATAGCATCAAAAAGGTAGACAATATACATGTTGAAATACAAACATGGTGGAAGCGGAGCACAAATATGAAGACATTTCTACATACTGAATATAGTCTTTAGACAACAATGCATAGTATCTGATGGTGCAAAGTTAAACCTGAGCAGGCTGTGTTTCTGTTTCAGTATCACTTGTGTTTGTCCATGAGTTTGGCCTCAGTGTTAGACGTTGTTTTGCATCAACTCGCTGTGGAGTGTTGCAACGTGACCCGGGGTTTCATCTCCAGATCAGACTCAGGCAAAAGTACACATTAGTAGAGCCACAGAGATACAGCAAGCTACTACTTCACACTACAGCAAAGATTCCTCAGGGAGAAATCTAGTTTGGTTAACTAACGCTCCTTGGATAAAGTATTTCAAACTACTTTTTTGTGTATTCAAAATCGAATTGACAATGCACATGTGATACCAAAACAACAAAACAAGTCTCATTTCAGCAAATAAAGTCACTCAGTTGAGTGTATTTAAAAAAAAGTGACAGCTTTTCACAGGTCAGGCATGAACTCCCCACTAATAACATATTTAACCTCCACCTTTTTGGACCGATTGACCGACCTGAGCACTGGTCAAAAGAAAAGCAACGGACATATCATTTGACTTTTCAGAGAAGAATTAAAATATGTTAAAGTACAGTAGAGTAAGGGGTTAAATAAAGAATAAGAGGCACTCTAATCTGCCCATTGGAGAGCAGAAGTTGTTTATCTCTGAGTCAGATCAGATGGTGGCTGCAGGTCTGAGCATGCTTTTGTTGTGAGTTGCTTGCAAAGGGTGTGCCTTTAACAATTATCTTCTTACAGAATTTGGAGCTGATTATATGGATCAGTCTAAGTTTAGATCAGTATAAATCTCACAGGCTGCTGAGCCAAGTCGTACAGCGAGAAACTTGTTGCAAAAAGGACAAATAATCTCTTATTATTGTAATGATTGTTGACGAGACTGTGCTTTCCATATCAGAGCTTCAACACTTCAATAGCTTAAGGCGAGACACGGCAGGCAAAAACATCGTTTTTCATGCACTGGTCAGATTTTGTGCTATTTTGATTCCATAACATGTTTTCTTTCAGGCTTTTTGAAGGAAAACGTACAAAATACACATTTAGGTGTTTATTTGACTATAGTTTGTCTATTTGCGTCTGTAGATTTCTCCATATATATGTAGATTTTCTCAATATTCTGAAGGCTTTTACAGAAGGGTTTGTTCCTATATCATTCATAGCCTGAATTATATAACATTTTATACCTAAAAACATGGCGAAAATTGATATTTTAGGGCTGCTGACAGTATTTTCTGATTTATGAAGTGATAAAAAGAGATATCCAAAATCTCTTCTGTAAAAACTTTAGATTCTAATATGACTACAAAATGAAACAAGAATTTTGAACCTGGCTTTATACAATGTTCAGATTTGTGTTCCTGAAATGTGTTCAAATATGCGCATATTTAATGAGATTATGGCTCATTTGCATATTTAAACATGCTATTTCAGAAAACGTGTAATACAAAAAACATTTGTCTTAATGTAAGTAATTAACTGGAGAAATGTCAAGCTGATATCTTTAAGTTAAAAAAATTACCCTATTCACCTGTAGTGTCTCGCCTTAACATTGAATGACTTAGCATCAGCAGGCGCTATGATGCAAAGAGTAAGAAGATCTGGTCAGGTCATTTGTCGGCTCCTGTCACACGCTCATCACACTGATGACCTTTAGCTCTTTTGGCATCCGTTGCAAGACACTTGGAAATGTTGCACCCCCAACCTGTCAGCACAACTTACAACTTATAGAAATATATTCCTGCAGGTGATTTCAAAGCAAGACATACGGGCAAACATATTGTTTTTATTGCAGGTTTTGGGCTATTTTGCTTCCATAACAAGTGTAGCGACAGCATGAAACAAAGAAAGTCGCTGAGAGGCTGAGGCCTGTTTGCTATTGTATGACACGCTATCAAAAAAGTACTTGCTGAGATCAAAACTGCAGTGAATAATAATGTAGTTTAATGAAAAATGAGATGATCAACTTATTTTAACGTAGACATACGCATTGTAATGATAATCAAAGCAATCCTAAAGTTTGCGGTCAACAAAAAATACAACGACCCTGTGTCACCCTCTCTTCCACACACATGCACACGCACGCACACACACACACACACACACGCACGCACGCACGCACGCACGCACACACACACACACACACACACACAGATTTCTCCAAAATGCATTGAAAGATAGCATTACATTTCACCTCATTTGCATATTCACGCATAATATTTTCAGAAAACTTGTAATATAATAATCAATTGTCTTAATGTCAATAATGACATGGGGAAGTTTCATGATGATATCTGTTAGTTACATGTTTGACCCTATTCACCTGTAGTGTGTACAACATGTGTGCATTTCACAATACAATTCACAGTCTGCTCTGATTGGTTAGCTGGCCGGCTCTGTTGTGATTGGTCAACCTGCTTAGAGATGTCCCGCCCCTTAGCCTATCACGTACAATGTGTTGGAGCGCTAATAGAAGCGTGAGTGTTTCGTAGTGATGTCACTATGTTCAGGAAGTAAACAAAGGACTACAATGGAGGCGATTTGCAGACCATTAACATGCACACAAACCTATGTAACACACTATAGGAAAGGGAATAAGGCCTCTTTAATTATATACATTTGCATTATTAAACATAACAATACAGAAAACTAGTCTTACAACACACATTATAATTAAAAGTAATTCATCTGGGGAAGTTTCATGTTGATATCCATTAGGTAAATGTACCACAATTAGATCAGATGCATTACCTTTAATATAGAAACATGACTTAATGGCTGATCCTGTGTGTGCACTTTACGATGACCCTCAGTGCACATTTCCTCGCTCACTCATTTCCCACCTCGTTGTCTATTTTAACAAACACTCTAATGAGAAGTGTCATCGCAGAGGCATCTGGCAATAAAACACCGAGCGGCAGTACAGTACATGGCGTACAAAACGTACAGTACAGTACAAAGAGATAACACACCACCATTATCTATTTGAAAAGGCTCATTCAGCACATTAACAGCCAAACTGCATCAGCAAATATTGAGACTAATTATCCGTAACAGGTGTTGATGACGGTGTGTGACCACCTGCTCGGCCATTTCAAATGTGGAGGTGCTGCTCTTTGTTTTAGATATGGACTCTGCATTTATCAGATGATTCAGACGCTGCTTTTGTTACATCACATCACATTACATTACATTACATGTCACATGTTAGACGCTTTTATCCAAAGCGACTTACATACTCAATACTGTGGACAATCCCCACAGGAGCAATTTGGGGTGAAGTGTCTTGCCCAGGGACACAACGACATGCTGACTGCAGTGGGACTCGAACTTGCTATCCTCTGATTCGAAGATCAGCACACTAACCCACTGAGCCACAGCCTTCCCGTTGTTGCCAAAGATGAGTCGAAAATACAAAACTAAGTGTACGATTTGGCTCTTAGGTTTTGTAAATAATATTTAGTCTTTATAATACTTATCAGTGCAGAACTATTATGTAGGAGAGAAAATCCTATGGCTTACTGCAGCGCTTTTTATCAGTTTTGCCCTACTTAGCAACCTAGTAAATAAAAAACACCTAAATGCTTAATTTTTAAGTATTTAGAATCAACCACTAAATTCATGGCAAACTAATGCAATAAAACTACGACATATGTGACAATTAAGCTTATTTTTTACTTCTTTCTCCGTGTCTAAAGCTGAGTTGATGCGTTGTCTTTCACCCACATATCCTTTTTAAATAATGTCTGTCTCACATATTTTTATTCTATTAACATCAAATTGGATTCCTGCTCACACTTAACACAATTAATCGTGATTGTGGTTAATGCTGCAGTTAACAGTTTATGGCTTTTAACAATTACATTATACTACAAAGAACTCAAATCAGCATCAGCCAACGTTCCTGTATACGTACACTGTCTAAAGAAAATACATATACACTCTGCGTTTAAAAGCACAACTACCATTAGGCCATATGAGGTTCTTTAGGACTACATTTGTGTTTTAGAGAGGGTACTATTGGGTTTGTTAAGACGTCTGAATACCTTGTGTTTTTAACGCATGTCTCTTTTTCTTTCAGTATGGAGGATCCATTCGATTCAGAGGAGGAGCAGGATAAAGACGAAGGTACTGTCATCCCAAATATCCGTCTTGATTTGTCGAAATAACAAGACATAAATGAATAAATATTAATATAATAGATATTCGTATATCATGGTATATGATTGAAGCAGGAATCCGCAAGTATTGCACTTAAAAAAGACAGGTCAAAGATATTGTAGTAATGACAGCATAATTAATACTTGTAGTGGCCAGTATGTAATGAAGGGTTTCCAGATACCACCCTGGTTTCAGAAATGCCTCCGATACAGCCTATAATATGCACTATGCACTGGTTATATATCATGTTTTAAAATAGGCAATACTTCCATCATCAGCTACTAACCGTTTCCGAAATCAATGATGGGATCAAATAACATCCATACAGGGCGTACTGTAGCTGCTTAACAAATACATCATATATGTATGTGTTTATCATTCTGGTAGATATGGTCTTCATATCCACCAATCCACAAGTTTCAGGAAAATGTTTTATCTGAACATCTCTGAAGTGATGCAGCCTTTCTTTAAATAGGATTAAAGTCTTAAACCTAAGATCCTGATCCGACGCACTGAAGACATGACGTACACGTTTTCATCTGTGGAGTGCCCCTTTAATGACTCACACACTGCGGACTAATCAGCCTCTCAGTGTGTGATTATCTGTTTTCCATCAGCAGAAGAAGCAGGGTCCTCCAGGTCAGCTCTGAACAGACCCCCACCTCTCTGCCCGGTCATCATACAGCCTGAGATCGACATCGAGGTGCGTGTAAAGAAAATATCTGCGTTAAAGGAAGTACATGGGGTGTCCAAACTACGGCCCGGGGGCCAAATGCGGCCCGCGGACCATTTTGAATCAGCCCTCAGCAAATTTTAAAAGTGTAATGAAATATGGCCAACAAATTAAACATCTGCTATTGTACTTCTTAAAGGTCCCCTATTATACTGTTTTTCATCAATATATTACAGGTCTCAGATATATACAGAACCTGTCTCTGATTGGCTGAAACACCGAACAGTTCATTGCAGCATCCCATAATCCCCTCTGTTTCAGCCCTGTTTCAAAAGTGCTGATTCTCTGTCTGTTACTTTAGATGAAAATAAGGAGCCCCTCCCCACGCCCCTCTGAGAGAGATTTGGTTACAAAGAACACAATGGTGCTCTAGGAGGAGATTCAGGTGATAAGGTGGTTGGTGATTGGCTAATGGTTACACAAGCCAAAACATCGTTATGACATCATAAAGTGGCCAAAATCTGATCAGCTCATTTTCAGACAGGTTTTTATATAAATGGATCAGGACAAAAAGAGAGAGAATCTTTGTTCCTGAAACTTTCAGAGTCTCTTTACACAGAGGGGACACATGTTGATGAAGAAGAGACATGAAGAAGAGGGGACACATGTTGATGTAGAAGAGACATGAAGAAGAGGGGACACATGTTGATGTAGAAGAGACATGAAGAAGAGGGGACACATGTTGATGTAGAAGAGACATGAAAAAGAGGGGACACATGTTGATGTAGAAGAGACATGAAGAAGAGGGGACACATGTTGATGTAGAAGAGACATGAAGAAGTGGATTTTGCATAATAGGTGACCTTTAAATATATATGTTCAAATATATAACTCAGTATTCATGTGTTAATAAGCCACATTTTCAAATAAATTCAGTCCATTAAAGTAGGAAACATTTTCTAACACATCTTAGTTGATAAGAAAACAGCCCAATAACACATTTACATAGCAACCTTGAAATCTACCCTTCATATTTCCTCTTATTATCAGCAATCTGAGCCTCCTGTTTTAAGGGATGAGCTGCTAACACAATAAATGAAACCCTACGGAGAGCTGTGTGTTTTTCTCATCAATATCAACCATCATTTACCTACATTTGATTGATTTTTCTAACTTATAACTTATGAGGCAATATACCTCTAGTGAGCGGCCCAGCCCTTCGTATATTGTTCTGTATGTGGCCCTTGGTGAAAAAAGTTTGGACACCCCTGATGTGAATCAATGAACTGTCAATGACCTGCAGACATAGTCCCACCACACATTCATCAAACGACTTGTTGGGTTATATTCCAATTATCTTGATTTGCATGCCGTTGTTGACACTTTCATTTAACAGATAAGCAGGCCAAGTGCTTCATGCCTTTACGCCAGTCTAATAAAACATAACACACATTTCTGTTGGACTTTTAAAGCTCATCATCACTGGCTTTATATTGTTCACAGCTCATTGAAGCTTCGGCAACAACTTAGGTAAAGTCCCGCTTCTCCCCGCTGCAGCACGAAAACTGTATGTTGTTGGATTGATGTTGTGATGCATGATGTTGCACCCTTCAATCGTGTCCATGTTTAATTTGAACTCATGTCTCTTTCACTTTTAAGTGATACGGTACACTAATATAGATTTGCACCATGTGTAATGTGTGTTCAGAACTTTATTTGGGATGAATCCTACCATTAATGTGCTGTTTGTGTCAAGTGTTTGTATTGAAGCGATGGTACTGAAATGTCACTGAAACTCATTTTAGACCACATGCTGCTTTGCACAATCACTCTGACCCTGGTGATCTTCTTTAAGGAATAGTTAGATACAATAGACACATACCCTTCATCGCTTTCTTACTGAGGGTTACAGCATAAATATATATTTTCTTATTGCATCTTGTGTCTACATTTTTTGTATGTACAGTATGCTTGTATGCACGTACTAAAGGTGTTTAGAAAAGCACTTTATATATATTAAATGTATTGTTATTGTTATTATTATATTGAGTTTTAGCAAGGGACTCTTATGCAGGGTTTGAAAGTGTAGGCATTAACTGGTACTGAATAATTAACTGGATTATGTGTCAGACAATTTCTTGGCTGAGAAGAGAGACTTCCTGGACTAGTTAGTCTTTATGCTAAGCTAGGCTAACGTGTCCTGGCTGCAGCGTCATATTTAATTTTAAAAAAAAGCCGTGGGAGTGGTTGCAATCTTTTTTGAACTCTTGGCAAATAAGCACAGTTCCTAAACATGCTCCTATAAATTCAGAGATGCTCAATATGGTAGGAGATTTGTTGAAGAACTTCCTGGGGTATAACATAAACATTTTAAAGAAAAACAAGAATTGGTTTTGGTTCTGCTCCCTACACAAAGCACATCAGACTGGAAGACTTTTGTATTTTAGAAGAAAGGAAGTCACGGGCGGTTTGCAAAACACTGATTAACTACCTCAGATACTGCACAAACCACTGTTTGCATGAGCTCATCTTGTTCCTGTTAACGTTAACCATCAGTATTCACATGCATGTTGTTTCCCTTTGGTAGAGCAATAAAACATCAAATAAACCCGTCAAATACTGCGTCAACTTCCTCCAAATAGTTAATGTTTACCTTATTTGATACAGGTGCATTCAGAGGGAAAATACCTCATCAAGTTTTGTTAAATAACTCAAGTAAAGGCAGTAGAATTGCCAGGATAAAAGCACTCAGTTTGATTTCTCTTAAGCTTTTCAATAATTCGGTACTGTCATCAAATCTTTTCATAATAAATGAAAAGTGCTCTCATAGGAACAAATGGATTTAGTGTAAAATGATGAAGTGGAGGAACTAGAAGGTCACGCAGACAAGGCCGTTTCCATTAGTGAAAAAATAATGCCTTTAAATAAAACCTTGGCCAAAAGAAAAGCAAACCGAAAACACAAGCTCTTTAGCGCAGGTGAAATAGCAGAACACAAAATTACACATCGCTTAGCCCTGATGTTATTTGTCCTGTTTGTGTCTTAGTCTTGCACTTTTTCTTGTAATTGGTGTTCATTTAGTTTTCAGTCTTTTGGTTTTATAATCGTCCTGGTTTTATCATGATTTGACTATTTGTCACAGCAAGCTCACAGCAGGCAAAGCTCTATGTTATGAGCCAGTTTCCTTTAAAAAGTCAAGTGAAAATGGAAAATAAAAGGGTCTTTCGGGGAGGACAGAAGTCTCTTAAAGGTACAGTTCAACCTACAATCCAATCACTTTGTTTTGAGTAGTTTTACTTAGGAACTATTTTCTCTCTATACCAAACTTCATCCACCAAATGTATCACCGGGCAGAAAGAAGAATGCCATTATTGCTTAGAGCTCCCGCTGACTCGATCCTCTCTGCAATGAGTAAATGCATCTTACTTCTGCTGGAAGGAAATGAGTTTTACCATAAAATGACTCATAACAACGTCTCCGAATTGTCTTGAGTAGCCAGGTCATGATTTCCTTGTAAACTTCCTTTTTAACAAGAAGTCAAAACAATAACCCTTTTTTGCTAATAATATAAAACAGAGAGATGCATCCAATCCCATCACACTGCGCCTGTTTTGTTTGCAATGCCTCACTATTAAGTTGTCAGCATGGGATCCATTTGACAGAAAAGCATTAGTATGCAGTAAAATGCTTTTCCTCTCTCTGTGTGCAATGTTAATGTGGAATACAAATCTCTCCCCTTTGTCTTTATAGCTGTCACTGTTGTCTCGCTCTTTTACTTTAACAGATTGCGGTTCACCCATCTGCTCCCGGTGTCCCACCCACCCAAGAGCATCCATCTGCTGATGGCTCACTGTCCGCTCTCACTGTATCCCCAGGTGAACTATTCCCGTGTATGTCTTCCGAAACCACACTTCAAACTAATTCATCCTTTGTACTCCAGCCAAATAAGTCACAGCCTTTACCCAGACTCCACTGTGAATTAGGCAACCAAACGTCAGAGCAGCCCATAGACGGAGGTCCCTGTGCACTACTGCCTGATTCAAATCCCTCTGCGAAACAAGAGTCAAGTCCGAGATCACACAGCTCCCAGGCTTCCTCTCCCTCTGAGGCCTCATGCATGCATCCTCCTGCCGTGGAGATGAATCTGTGGGAAGCACCAGGAGAGGACGAGTCAACCGACAGCACGGTTGATCGTCCTTGTCTTGAACTGCCTCCAGAATGTGTCTCTGCTCCCAGTGCGACCCAGCAGGAGGTTGCAGTGGGAATTAGTGAACTTTCTGCAGGGGGTTACACCAGATCTGCAGAAAATCACGAAGCTAGCACGACCGAAATCGTGTCTCCTGAGGCAGAAAGTGAGGAATCTCTGAGAGAAGCAGAAGGTGAAGATCCACCATCGCCTGAACTCTCAGAGGCTTTTCAGTCGGCCTGGGAAGAGATGGAAGATGCTCCCGAGACTTCCCCTGACGCATTATTAGAGAATCCACCAAACACAGAGGTTCCCAAGCTTCATACTGAGCATGACGCTAACATAAATCTGATGCCGTCCGTCATCTTTCTGAGTGGAGTTGTCACCCTCTCCATAGTGTTGCAGGAACCCACCGCCCTGTTCATCATCGGGCTGCTTCTGATCCTGCATCAGTTTTAATTATGCCCCCAAAGTTCGTTCTCACGTTAAAGTGCCTTTTCGTGATTCCACAAAAGCCAACAAGTAAAAATAAATCACACACAAGTCTGTCGTTGAAGTTGTTGTGTATCACTGTGTGAGTTTTTAGATAAGTATACGTTTTCATGAAATGAAAGGGTACAATTTATGAGTGTTTCTTCAGTGTTTCCAAAGTATAATACAAGGAGGAAGTAATTACACAGACATCGGTCATACTTTTGGTGATATTTATGTGAAACAAGTGGTAAGTAATACAATAGTAGTCAATTATAACCCCATTTCTACAACACTAAGGGCGCGTTCACACCTTTATACAGTCTGTTTCACTCCTAAAGGTCCAGCTCCTGGTACAAAAGGAAAGCTCAAAAAGCCAGAAAATGTAAACAAGTCTTGATAGAAATGTTGTTCAATTATTGGTTATAAAGTTGGCTCCTCGCCGCGTATGAGGTTCTCTCCTTTTTGCCGATTTAGCAATAAATTGTAAAATATTACTAATGTAGCGGCTGGCTAGTTAGCTAGCTAAACAGCTCATTCTTGCTCTAATGCAATACTTGAAACTTGAACAATTATCCTAACAAAGTGGCTTCACAATTGGCTATGGCATGGTGCTTTGCTGCGCTGTGAAAAGTTTGTCGGTGAAATATTAAGTTGTTAAATGTTGGCGCTTTAATTACTTAGCGGATGGCTAGTTAGTTAGCTAGCTTTCTATTTCAAGCATGCTTATATGTCTGGTTACAGAAAATGAGCCATATGAGAGGCAAATGATGTGCAACCAAAGGGTGTGAATTAATAATGAAGTTGTTCAACTTTAGTCATTCAGCAACTGGCTAGTTAGCTAGCTCGGCTGCTAATTCCCCCATGCTTTAATGCTACGCTGGTTAGCCTACAGAATATAAGCGGAACATCGGCTAGGAGACTTCATAGCTGTGAGGGGGGAGGTTGTAGCTAGCAAATGTTTGTGTCTTTTGTGATCTTATAAACAGTAAATTCATGTGCTGGTAAACCCACACAACTGGGTCACTACTTCCCCAGTCACTATAACAGAAGAAAAAAAACCTGTAGCCTACGCTTCCTGTTATTGTTTCAGTAAGAGAATCCGGTGTTCACACTAATCCAAATCAATAGCAGGAAGATAAAGGCTTCGGTTAAACTAGACCAGGGGTGTCAAACTCAATTTCATCGCGGGCCACATTCGCATTATGGTTGCACTCAAAGGGCCGGTTGTTACTTTAAGACTATATACAAATGCATATATAAATATTGAATATACAGTATATAAAATAATGTATTATATTACATTATTGCCACTGCATTGGATTATTATCGGATAGGGTAATAACTTCATAATTAACTACGTCTGAAAGCAGAAGTCTAGGGCAAATAATTGCAAGTCTCTTCAGTGAGAATGTCACAAAATGATTTAAAAGAAAAGCCAAATTCTGGAAAAAAAATGTGAGATGCATTGTGCTAAACGTATGGGCAACGTGCTTCTGTAACTCGCCCTGTAACCGTATAATAAACATATTATATTCTTTCAGAGCTCTTGTGGGCCACATGAAATGAAGTCGCGGGCCGGATTTGGCCCCCGGGCCTTGAGTTTGACACCCCTGAACTAGACCAAGGCTGGTGTGAACCATATACTTTATATATAAAGGTGTGAACGCACCCTAACACTAAAGCACATTATATTATCATAGGTGTTTTGTAATGTGTCTGTAGTGTAGCGTTATATATGGATTCATTAATCTGTCCTGTAATGCACTTGTTTCTTCTTCTTTGTTGTTGTTAGCGTAGTTTAGGTTGTTGTCTAACCCGACTGCCATGATAACTTTTGTGAATTCCATGTGTTGTTTTGTCTTTAATGAAGGACAACAAATCTTACTGCAGTGGGAAGACATTTGTTTTACAAAATACATTTGAAAAAATCTGGTTATGTGAATTATGTGTTGCCTTAATGCCTAAATCAAACTGACCTGCAGTGAACATCTGTTTGAAATGAATGCTGCCCGAGGGAAAATGTGGAATATTGTTTAGTGTCACATGTGAAAGTGATATTTTTGTATCATTAGTAAACGATCACAAATGCACATTTTGTTTGATGAGTCTTCCTCTTGGATCGAGCAAGTAGGGGTGGGAATCCCAAGAAAACCAAAAGTACAATATTATCACAATACTAAAAGATATGAGTATTGTGATAACACATAACAAATCAGATCAGTAGATTGCGATGTATTACCTTTTTCAACTGCACATTTTGCAGTTTGTCATAATCTGAGATTGATTTTTGCACATTTTAGATTCTTACTCGCCAAAGTCTCCATCTTTGTTTTGACTCATTTCAAGCCGTGAAAACACTTTATGCACTTTCTAGTGGACTTTAAAAAAGCAATTGTTACCAAACTATTCTATTTTCTATATTCATTATTCATATAGCAAAAGACTAGTACATGGCGACCATGTTTAAAAATCACATAGCGATATGCTGTATGTTATCTTCCCACCCCTACTTGCTATCTATCCCATATTGTTGTTGTTGTTGTTGTTGTTGTTATAACAGAAATATATTGAAATATTACAGCACTACTTTGACAACCTCACAGTCTGAGGCACTGAATGACATTTGAAGTGATGAACGTTTTTGCAGAGTATTGCCATTAAACGTGGTTCTATATCCTGTCAACTCTGTGTCATTCCTTTATCCTTTCATCCACTCTATATACTCTATAATTAAAGTGTGCATGACAGTTGCATGCACAGTAATGACACTGCACTGGTGAAAGACTGACACAAAAATAACGCAGAGCCTTTAGTGCCTTCGGTCTCCGGAGCGCGCTCAGCTTTGCTTGAAGTGGAAATAAACAGACGGCAACATGAGCTGCAAAAAGAAGCCAAAGGTCACGCATTGCACTGGAGTCACGGTGTCATGCTAGAGAGCACACAGGCCATTGTAAACTGAGCTCAGTGCTGCAAAGCTCTCAGGAAACCTCCTCAGGTGCTTCATGATGAGACGTGACACACTCATTCTGATTATAGTCACACGCTAATAAGACATCATCTTTATTTTTAAACATGGGAGCCTTGAGGTGTTAAAAACGACATCAGTGTTTTCCTGCTAAATCAATCCGTGTTAACTTCAAAGCCACAGACGTCCTTGGATGTCAGGTATCCTTTGGATTATGTGGATTATGTATTTGGCCTATAAACCAAATTATTAATCAGAGCACACTTGCACTTCTTAGACTTGTGCAGGGAAAAAGGGCGGGAGTGATTAATTTGTGTGATGGTCACATAGCTCGACTGTGGAATGTATTACAAATGTAAGCAGACTTAAACCTGACCCAAGAAGGATAATCAGTGCGATTCTACAACAGAGATTTGCTTTGAAATCATGAATGCCTTTTCAAGAGATATTCCACTGAAAGCTGTGTTGATCAGTTATTTGAAATAAAGGTTCAGTATGTGTTGTGACATTACTAGCAAATAGCAGTTTAACAGGGTATTTTGCTGCTCTTTTCTCATTGTGTGATATTACTGTGGGCCGATTTAATCTGTTCCAATGGAGAGTTTCCATCACAACAGCTTTTACCTAAATAACATCTTTGACAGAAAGAGAAAATAACACCCCTCCTTCAACATGTAATTGAACAAAAAATAATAATTGTATATTGGTGTTTATTGGCTTTATCTGAACAATGACAGCAATCATTTAGCTCAAAGTTGAGTGCCGTTAAGTACATTCCTCAAGACCGGAGAATCTGCTAATGTTGAAGTTCAACAAGTTAAAATTATCTTTTGAAAATGCTGAAAAAGGCTTTAAAAACATGTAATTTCAACCAATACTTAATGTAGGGCTGCTGCTCTCTCACACAGGCCATCTGGTCAGTGAACATCAGCATAAAGGGCAGATATCTTTGCCCCCAACACACTTCACCCTTGCATTGAAGAAGACTATAAACTATGAATTGAGACCATCAACTCATCAGGTAAATGTTTACAGAGGCAATATTTCAATTGAGAAGTAGGGTCATTTTCTCATAGACTTCTATATAATCAGACTTCTTTTTGAACTAGGAGTCACCCCCTGCTGGCCATTAGAAATATGACACATTTAAGGCACTTCCCCATTGGCTTAAAGAGGCCCTATTATACCGTATGGGGTTTTCTCTTGCTTGTAGTGATTTCTATAGGTTTTTGTGCACGTAAATGACCTGTAAAGGCTAAAATCCCTGTGTTTCCTCTAGAGGGAGTCCCCCCCCCCACCCCCACCCCCATGCCTAAAACATCGCCATTGGACTCTGTTTACATCGGTGACATCACTATGTAACACTCGTGCTACTATTGGGAAGCGCTCCAACACATTGCACATGTTTTGCTAAGGGGTGGGACT
The DNA here is from genome assembly GCF_902827165.1 of Trematomus bernacchii. Lineage (NCBI taxonomy): Eukaryota > Metazoa > Chordata > Actinopteri > Perciformes > Nototheniidae > Trematomus > Trematomus bernacchii. The sequence continues at coordinate 244,777 of NW_022987562.1, forward strand.
TCTCTAAGCAGTTGATCAACCACAACAGAGCCGGCCAGCTAACCAATCAGAGCAGACTGGGCTCTGGTTTCAGACAGAGGGTGAAAAGAGGTGCTGCAGCACAGACAGTATGAGAAAAATAAAGAGCTTTTTGAACATTAAAGCATGGAGACATGTCCCAGTAGAGACACTTACTGATATACACTTGAACATCAGCAGGAGAGGACTCTTTAAAGTAGAGACACTACATACTGATATACACCTGAACATCAGCAGGAGAGGACTCTTTAAAGTAGAGACACTACATACTGATATACACCTGAACATCAGCAGGAGAGGACTCTTTAAAGTAGAGACACTACATACTGATATACACCTGAACATCAGCAGGAGAGGACTCTTTAAAGTAGAGACACTACATACTGATATACACCTGAACATCAGCAGGAGAGGACTCTTTAAAGTAGAGACACTACATACTGATATACACCTGAACATCAGCAGGAGAGGACTCTTTAAAGTAGAGACACTACATACTGATATACACCTGAACATCAGCAGGAGAGGACTCTTTAAAGTAGAGACACTACATACTGATATACACCTGAACATCAGCAGGAGAGGACTCTTTAAAGTAGAGACACTACATACTGATATACACCTGAACATCAGCAGGAGAGGACTCTTTAAAGTAGAGACACTACATACTGATATACACCTGAACATCAGCAGGAGAGGACTCTTTAAAGTAGAGACACTACATACTGATATACACCTGAACATGAGAGGAATACGTCCTCTTTAAATGTTCAGATCTGGAGGTTGCTGCGTGCTACAAACAATGAACATGAGAACACATAAAGCATAATGAAATGTTTTCTATATATTTGATGAGGTTCCAATGTTAATTCAGGTGTTATTGTTTAGCAAAACCTGAAAAAAGGTGGCCCAGTTTCCTCCTCCACGACCCAGAATTCCTTGCAGCAGCTTGTCACTTTGTGTTCAGTCTGCAGCAGGAGAGAGGAGACTGTTTACAGCTGAGAGCAGACAGCCTCATACATGATGAGACGGTGAGAATAAAACATCACTTTCATGTTATTGTGGCTCACGATAATACTGCACAGCTCTCTCTCTCTCCCGCCCTCTCTCCCTCCCTCTCTCTCCCTATCCGAATAAAACCGAGTGTTTCCGAGAGCGTGCGAGCTGCCTCCTTGCAAGCAGCCATAATTGGGATTATTCAGGAATAATTCGCCTAATCCAGTCGCCTTGTTTTTCTTTTCCCCCTTTTTCTTTTGTCAAATCGTGATTTCCACAGCGTTATGGCGACGTGAATCTGGATTTGTCAGACATGTATCACGGAGGCTGCATTTTTTTTTATTGTGGACTATAATAAGATGTCGCTGAAAAAACAAAGACTGCATATGAACAGTTCGGGGTAAATACCTTTTTCTTTTTGACTGAAAGATGGGAAATAGAGACGTTTGGAGGCTGTTTTCTGTGTGGACTAATTGCACCACCAGCCAATATACATGCCAAGACCATTCATTTATGGGATGCGCGATATTTTCTTCCTCCTCTCCAACGTTTGTGGGTGGGTTATTATAAGCATTGAAAATCTGACATCATTTGGATATATGTGAACACAACAAGGTATGTTGTTTTTTCTAAATCGCGTCAGTTTCTAAGCCTTCTGGAAATCCACCTTCGACGTGATGCAACATAGAAAGCTGTTTTCTCGGATGATATTCAGACACAAATGAACACATCCCTGTGACTGAGAAAGGGTGGCGGTGCTGGATGTTTTTCTGTGGCACAGTCCTCACCCCGGATTGTCTGATCAGCTGTTGATTTTATTTTAGTATTATCTTTATTATAAGATTATGTTGCTCGATTCGCGATGGATTTATGCATAACAGGTGTTGTTTGAGAGCACAGCAGGAGCATGAGGCTTTATTATGTGCTTTTCTCTCGATTTAACAAGCAGTGAAACAAAGCGACTGGGATCCTTTTTCAGTTTTTTTGCCTTGAGAGAAGAGCCGATCCAAAAAAGATGAGGGGATGAAAGGTAGGTTATCATCTGGATCACACACACACACACACACACACACACACACACACACACACACACACACACACACACACACACACACACACAGACACGGCAAACACACACACACATACACACACTCGCACATACGCACACACACATACGCACACACACATCAGAGGTGATTTTGACACCTGTTCATCTGTTTTTCACTCTGTCAGGCCTAGCTGACATGGCAGCCATCTAATCAGGTGAAATTATATGTGTCAAGGTGGCAGAGGGCTGTTATGTATGGGGAGAAAAATAAGCCCTCAGTTACAGAACATCATATTGTTTTTCATGGCCTACATAGACAAGGCCCACCCAGACAAGCACACTACAGTTTATCATAATTTCTACGCCTGTAGATTAGTTTTTTATTACATGAAGCTGCATTTTGTGTTTTTTTCCAATGAATTCTTAATCTTGGCTCCTTGCTGAGGCCTTGTCTGTGCTAATCACGATGTCAACTTTCTCCTGTTGACTCACATTTCACACAGTAGGCCTATAAGGTTATAGAAAAACAACAAATGGCTGCCTGCTCTGCCATATTTGTTATGTGCTGTGAATGGTACACCCTCCTGCCTCTCACACACGTACATACACATACACACACACACACACACACACACACACACACACACACACACACACACACACACACACACACACACACACACACACACACACACACACACACACACACACACACACACACACACACACACACACACACACACACACACACAGAGTGTTCTTTGCTCATTTACAACATCTCTGTTTGTTGGACATGCCCAGTGTTGGTTGTCTGCTCCATCCTCCCCCCCCTCCCCTCGTACACCCCCATGCATTCACTCAAACACCCACACTTGCACAAAGTATGTGAGCTGTTGTATCTTAGCAACGGGCAAGGTAATTACTGAGAGAGCCAAGGAGCTGGCATGCTGTAGAGCTGCTGATCTGATCCCAGCCGCGGAGAAACAGGAAGGCAAATATTTCCACAGTGTTGCCCAACACAGCACTTAAATATATGCACGCTGCTTAATGTAAGTTTCCGTTTAACAAGCACACATCTTGTTTTTTTTCCATGCCTCAAAATGTGTGTGTCTGTGTTCGCAGGTGGCGAGGTTGTGGACAAAGAGGAAAAAAGATGAGTCTGTCATGTAGAAAAGATCCTCACGGCCTCTCCTTGTAGAGACGAGGGAGCCGTGTGGAGAGGGGGTTTGTAGCGTTTATACAAATACAAAAAAGGGCCCCCCGAACAAGGAAGGTGAAACAATGGCTAACCAGAGCTTCGCCATCGATGGACCGGGAAGTTTGCTGGCGGTTCTGGCTTCTCAGAGCGGCATGTCGAGGGGAGGAAGCAGCAGCAGTGGTGGAGGCAGCACTGGAGGAATCTCTGCCACAGATGTGTCCGCCTACTTTAAGCTGGTCTTCTTGGGTCTGATCATCTGTGTCAGCCTGGTGGGGAACCTCCTGGTCTCACTGCTCGTGCTGAGAGACCGGACCCTTCACAAGGCGCCCTACTTCTTCCTGCTGGACCTGTGCCTGGCCGACGCCATCCGCTCGGCCGCCTGCTTCCCATTCGTGCTCGTGTCCGTGCACAGCAGCTCGGCCTGGACCTACAGCGCCTTGAGTTGTAAGGTCGTGGCGTTCATGGCGGTGCTGTTTTGTTTTCACGCTGCCTTCATGCTGTTTTGTGTCGCCGTCACACGCTACCTTGCCATCGCCCACCACCGATTCTACGCCAAGCGAATGACCATCTGGACGTGCGCCGCCATCATCTGCATGGTGTGGACTCTGGCCGTGGCCATGGCGTTCCCGCCGGTGTTCGACGTGGGGACGTACAAGTTCATCCGCGACGAGGACCAGTGCATCTTCGAACACCGCTACCTGAAGACCAACGACACCCTGGGCTTCATGCTCATGCTGGCCGTCGTGGTGCTGGCGACCCACGGCTTCTACGCCAAGCTGCTGCTGTTTGAGTACCGGCACCGCAAGATGAAACCGGTCCAACTGGTGCCAGCCATCAGCCAGAACTGGACCTTCCACGGTCCCGGGGCAACAGGGCAAGCCGCGGCCAACTGGATCGCAGGGTTCGGTCGCGGGGCCCATGCCTCCGACTCTGCTGGGCATCCGTCAGAATCTACACAATCAGCACCGGCGGCTGCTGGGGATGGAGGAGGTTCGGTCGGAGAGGAGACTGGGCAGGATGTTCTACACCATCACCCTGCTCTTCCTGGTCCTCTGGGCGCCCTACATCGTGGCCTGCTTCTGGAGGGTGTTTGTGAAGTCCTGCACCATCCCCCAGCGGTACCTCTCCATCACGGTGTGGATGAGCTTCGCCCAGGCCGGAGTCAACCCCATCTTCTGCCTCCTGCTCAACGAGGACCTGAGGAAAGTGCTGAGGGCTCACCTGCCCACCTACTGGAGGACTAAACAACACCTGCCCCAGGACGAGGCCTACTGCATCATGTGATCCGATTCACACAAGAGAATGTTTCAGGTTTTTCAAAAAAGCGAGGATTTGAAGTGATGTAACGCACCTTGGCTAAGTGTCTGTTTTGCACAACGAAACCCGATTTTTGCCAACGATTGCAGGCACGTTATTAAGAATGTTTGAATAAATGGTGCAGAGGTTTTACTTTAGGGGGGCGATAATGACAAAGCCCTTCTTCAGTTTCTGATGATTTACTGTTTGATTAATCAGTAGGAAAAGATCACAACTATCACCGCTCCAACTAAGTGTGACAGATGCCATTTTAAAATAATGTTGCCTTATTTCAGTGGGACACGCCCCAGAGCTTTCATGAGTTTGTGTCACACGAGGCTCAAAACAGACACACACAGGGATGAAAAATCCTTCAATAAAATGTGCTGCAGACTTTTGAATAGAAAGTGTTGATCAGAGCGTTACTAACTCTGAAACACATCAAGGAACTCAAAGGGGTCTGAACGGATGAATAGACCACCCCGGACGCCTTTTCATGTAATTCAGAGGAGACTGCAGAATATCGAATGGACCCAATAACCTTGGATACATTTAAATAGCTCTCGTGAACCCGAAGAGCCCCTAACATGCTTGATTTTTTTGGACTTGATTTAGGGCGTGTCAGGTTTTCTTTGTATCATAAAAAAAAAAATTGCCTGTTTTTCCTTTTATTTGTAAACTATACATGTTAAGCAGATGACACTATTTTGAAATATGACTTGATTTCATATTGTACAGACTGTACGGGAATGTCTATTCCTGCTTGTGTGTTTTTATATAGCATTTGTGTGTATGTGTGTGTGTGTGTGTGTGTGTGTGTGTGTGTGTGTGTGTGTGTGTGTGTGTGTGTGTGTGTGTGTGTGTGTGTGTGTGTGTGTGTGTGTGTGTGTGAGAAGAGAGGAGGGGATATAATGATGATAGAATAGGTTCCAGTAATATTGAGTCAATATGAAAAGCAGCCTCGTCTTGGTGTCTCAAAACCATGCAAAAATTTAACAATATTCATATGGAAATGTATCCTTTAAATGGATTTCCGTAAAATGTATTCTGATTTTTTTTCAAGCAAATGTGAAGTATGAGGAATTATGAATAATTACAAAACAACACTTGTGCATCACAAACAGGCCGGAGGATTTAATTACTTGAATGATGATGTAAATGTACAAAAATTAGCAAATGATGATCTTGGGAATGTTTTACTGTTATGCTGACAAAAAATGAAGGAATGAAGCGGCCCTTAAAGGGAACTTGAATGTTATAAGGCCCCCCAGACAACATAAATGTCACAATGTCCTGGATTTTAAAATGTTAAAAGGCTGGATACGACCACAGAGAAGTTTGTTGTGTGGAAAACCGACTACATGAAGTTGTCTGAAATGTAAGATTCATGTAATACAAATGTCAGACCTACAGGATGTTAGGCATAGATATGTTTGTGCAGTCAATTTTTCTAAATGTGGACACTTGCACAGCATACTGTATTAGCATGCATTCCACTGCATTTCATAGATTCAAGACTTGGGGGTTACAACTTGTACAGATGTTGATATAAATGGGAGGAAAAAGTGAAGCAAAAACCGAGGTTCAAACTTTTTACGTCTGGCATTCCTTCGCGAGATGATATTCTGTAACTGTACAGTTTAACTGAGGTGGTTCTTTTGCCCACTCATCAATAAAGACTCTACTTTTGATGCATTATGACGTATGAGCTGCCCATATATGGACATGGCTGGATTATTACTTCCTTATTTTTAATTACTAAAAGCGCTGTAAACGGCTGACGTTTTCACCTGTCGGCCACCGTACTGGCCTCCCTCAAATGATTTTTGATTTCTTACTCATGCACTCATATTTCAAATCAACAAAGACAATTGGAGGAATTAGAACACATTTGACATCTTATGAACTGAACACGGGTCAGAATAGTTATTTTATCCTCGGGAAAATTGTTTTGTGACAGTTGCTCTGTTTTAAAATGAAATTTTAAAAAAAAGAAACAAATTGAATAACAATATTTGTATAGATATAAGAAATTAAAGTTAGAATGTCCCCCCAAAAAATACAGATATTTATATAAATATAAGAAGTTGAAGTTAAATGACCAATAAAAGATTAACTATAATTTAATAAAAAATTATGTTGGATATAAAACATATGAATTCAAATAAACAGTGCCTTTAGCTTAGCGGTGTTGACGTGAAGTCATGTGACCGTGCTGTAGTTCCTTTATAGCCCAACATTAGCCTCCTTTAGCTTAGCGGTGGTGAAGTCATGTGACCGTGCTGTAGTTCCTTTATAGCCCAACATTAGCTGCCTTTAGCTTAGCGGTGGTGACGTGAAGTCATGTGACCGTGCTGTAGTTCCTTTATAGCCCAACATTAGCCGCCTTTAGCTTAGCGGTGGTGACGTGAAGTCATGTGACCGTACTGTAGTTCCTTTATAGCCCAACATTAGCCGCCTTTAGCTTAGCGGTGGTGACGTGAGGTCATGTGACCGTGCTGTAGTTCCTTTATAGCCCAACATTAGCCGCCTTTAGCTTAGCGGTGGTGACGTGAAGTCATGTGACCGTGCTGTAGTTCCTTTATAGCCCAACATTAGCCGCCTTTAGCTTAGCGGTGGTGACGTGAGGTCATGTGACCGTGCTGTAGTTCCTTTATAGCCTAACATTAGCCGCCTTTAGCTTAGCGGTGCTCTAGTTCCTTTATGAACCCAACATTAGCCGCCTTTAGCTTAGCGGTGGTGACGTGAAGTCATGTGACCATACTGTAGTTCCTTTATAGCCCAACATTAGCCGCCTTTAGCTTAGCGGTGGTGACGTGAGGTCATGTGACCGTGCTGTAGTTCCTTTATAGCCCAACATTAGCCGCCTTTAGCTTAGCGGTGGTGACGTGAAGTCATGTGACCGTACTGTAGTTCCTTTATAGCCCAACATTAGCCGCCTTTAGCTTAGCGGTGGTGACGTGAAGTCATGTGACCGTGCTGTAGTTCCTTTATAGCCCAACATTAGCCGCCTTTAGCTTAGCGGTGGTGACGTGAAGTCATGTGACCGTACTGTAGTTCCTTTATAGCCCAACATTAGCCGCCTTTAGCTTAGCGGTGGTGACGTGAGGTCATGTGACCGTGCTGTAGTTCCTTTATAGCCCAACATTAGCCGCCTTTAGCTTAGCGGTGGTGACGTGAAGTCATGTGACCGTGCTGTAGTTCCTTTATAGCCCAACATTAGCCGCCTTTAGCTTAGCGGTGGTGACGTGAGGTCATGTGACCGTGCTGTAGTTCCTTTATAGCCTAACATTAGCCGCCTTTAGCTTAGCGGTGCTCTAGTTCCTTTATGAACCCAACATTAGCTTTTTACTTGAAAAATCAATAAGTGGTGTTAATATAGGAGATTATCCTGCTGTGTGTCTGCCACATATATTATTTTCTGCAATAATCCAAAATCCAAGCAAAAAATCCAATTGGCTTTTTGTCAAGGGAACCAGAGAGATGCTAACTTCAGGGTCGGTCTTCAGGAATACATCATCACGGCATCACTTACTCAATTCAACAATCTAAGTCAGGGGTCGGCAACCCCTGGCACGCGTGCCACCAATGGCACGCGGCACCGTAACCAGTGGCACACTAGGAATAAGTGGAATAAGTGTACAAAATATTTATTTTATTTTCGGATCCTGAACGAGACCGCCGCCAGAGCGCGTCTCCCCGTTAAGGCCCTGACACACCAGGCAGTCACCAGAGAACTCGCCGACATCCGACACCGACAGATCCATCGACGAGTTCTCCTGCGTATTGGCCGTGTGTCGCACTGAAATACACCGCTTTACTACAGCCGAGCACGTACGAACTGCGCATGCGTGAGTGGCAATAACTCTCCTTACCAGCAGGCGGCGGTAGTGTGTATTCGTCATTCAAAATAGGCAACAACCGGAAGACAGAGAAGAAGAACAGACTGATATACAAACAAATAGCGGGTGCCGTTCGAAACATGTTTTAGAATATAAAAATACATGCATGATGAAATGAGCACATAAAGTGCAGACATACTATAAAATCACAGTTAATAGACCTGCATCTGATGATCGCAGTGTTCTGGCGGGTGTGTAGTTTATTGAGTCAGCAATGTAATAATGGCCACTTCTTGCTAAATTTACGATGAGATGAAAAACCGGACTTGACCAAACAAATCACGGAGCTCTCAGCAGAGGACAGCCGGGGACGCTCCCGCCGATATCAGAGTATGTCCCTGCTATGTGTGGGAGGTAAGAGAGGACATTTAAATCGTTTGTTTACGTCCCTCACTTCCGTTTCGCTTCTCATTTGCTAGCTGAACAGCTGATCAGAGTGGTTTCTTGGCCCGATAGCTTGTGTCCAACACCCGGCCGACTCAACATGTTGAATCGGCCGGGTGTCGATCGTGAAAGGCCAAATAAGGCGTGTCACGGCCGAGGGTTCGGGACACACCAAATTGACTTTGGGCGACAAGGAACCCGTTTTCGCCCAACAACGCAAGACGGCCGATATCGGCCTGGTGTGTAGGGGCCTTACCTGCAGAAGGAAGCCATGCGCGCAACGCAGCCCCACTCAAAAAGGCCGATCGCGAGACGTAACATACATGACACTTTTCTCTGTGTGCGGCAAAACAAGCTCGCCAAAATCGCTTCACCAGTCTGGCAGTATTTTAAGGTGTCCGAAAAAGACAATAAAATAGCGGTATGCAACGTGTGTGAAGCAGAAATCCTGCAGCTCCACCCGCTGTGACGGACCGGTGAGCGGAGCAGAACACACAAGAGTTAGACCTAACACACTTAGCTATTTGATCTACCTTTGGAACTAGTTATAAATATATTTATTCTTCACTGTCACTCATTACTGGATCAGTGAGCTGCATGAGATACTGACAGGCTGTCAGGAGAGAGAGAGAGGGGGAGAGAGGAAAAGAGAGCGCTTCCGCTCATTTCCCCCGTGTTATTATCCAAAGTTAATGTAAACTTGAATAATATAGGCGACTTCATTTGAATGTAACAATTATGTTGGTTGTTGTTTGTTGAAGCGCCAGTGAATGAGCCCCATTAACTGAGTTTTAAACATCACTTTTCACGAGTGTTTTCGTCGAGCTCTTCAACACCCTCTCTCCCCCCCCCCCCCGTTGATAATTCACGATCGTCGGCACGCTGATAAAATTTTTTTTTTAGAATGGCACTTCATATCAAAAAGGTTGCCGACCCCTGATCTAAGTCATCAAACCGTCCTTGTTGGACTTTCCAACAACAACCGTGGTTTTGAGAGTTTCGAAAAGAGACTGGAGAGAATAATCTGTTATTTCTACTTCAAAAGTTAACGGATTACTTTTTAAACTACCTGTATGAGGCAAAAACAGATATATTGCAAGGTCATTGAAATGTGTCACTATAACAGAGAGTAAGTACAGTAGCAATACCCTCTGCAACCTTGAGAGGAGACAATATGTAGTCGGATGAGCTGCATTCATCATACATAATGTTCAAAACGAGAAAATACTGACTGTTTTTCACAATTTAAGGTAACTTGTTTGTTTTTCTCAAGCATTAAAATAATTATTTGAAATAATAATTATGATAAATAATAATAATAATTACTGTTTTCCACAATTTCCACATTTTTTATAAATTGTTTGTCTTTCTCAAACACTTAAATAATGAATAATAGCAATAATAATAATAAAGAACAATTATAAATTACTTTTCCATATTGCAAAGTGCTTCACAAATCAGGTTGAAAGAGAAAAATGTTATCAAAATAAATAAATGCATTATAAAGGAAAAAAGAAGGTTCAAAAGAAAATTGAAATTCAACTCAAATCTTGTAAATTAAAATAAATAAATGATTTAAGAATAGATACAAAACAGGAACTAAGGAACTGAAAATGGTTTTCCTAGTGACCTGAAAAATAATGCAGAGATTGCAATGATACCCAGAAATGTGTACGTATTTTACCACTTGTTCCATTGTCTTGAAGTCAATGGTTTTCTGAACGTGTTTTTGGTTGTAAGCCTGAAATAAGGTCTGTGGTTAACAAGCTGAAGAGATTTTACCAGTCACATTTGAAGTGGAAAAAAAGGAAACAAACACAGCTGACAGTTAGAGTAGTTTATTCTGTATGTGCATTAAATAAATTATATTAATCTGCATTAACTGAATATACACACACATAAAGATAAGTACAAACACATACTTAAAAACACACTTGGTCTTGTGTGAAGAGATCAATTTGATTTGCAATGTCATGCACAAGGTCTCGAATGCAAACAGGCAATAGCAGGAAGCAAACAAGGCGTTTTTCACTACACTTGATTACACTGCTGGAGTAACAGTTACATAAATAGTGAACTAGATCTATGTCAGTGTGAGACAGAGTGCTGTTGTCTTTATCCGGAAGATTGCGATGCATCCTCTGCACATGAATTCAGTCACATCCGTCAAGTCAGAGGTTAGCCATGACACATGCATGGGAGTCTCTCTTTCTGCGTTGAAAAGCTGCAGGAGTAGGAGGACTGACTGACACACACACACACACACATTACCCAATCGCTTGAATTTATAAGACCACCTACACAGCACGGTGTTTATCTGATTGCACTTGAGTTTGGCGTTACATTAATCCATTAATAGAGTGGTGCAGGAATGAGGCCTAAAACCAGTGAATGAGTTAGCATTTAGCACAGGGTTAGCACGTCTTGAAGTGAATGGTTTTTTGAACGTGTTTCTGGTTGTTAGCCCGAAATAAGGTCTATGGTTAACACAAGCTTAGCGACATAAAATACACCAGTAAATACCCCACTGGTGAATTTAAAAACGGCGATGGCTAACAAGTGTCTAAATGAGACGACTAAACGTCATCATGCTCAACATTAGCCACCTTTAGCTTAGCGGTGGTGACGTGAAGTCGTGTGACCGTGATGTAGTCCCGTCATAGCTTAACGTAAGCTTTTTACGTTTGCATTTAAGCTTTAAAAATCACAAAGGGGTGTTAGGTATGTGAATAATATTCCTACAAAACATGTCAGTATCATACATGTTTGCCACAGAGCTTATTTTTGGGCAAAATTCAAGAATTCAAATGGTAAAATGCCATTGCATTTGTCAAGAATGCTAACTTCATCCCTGCACCACTCTATTCTCCATATTCCAGTGAAAATCGACACACATGTTATCGGACGGTTAAGGAGCGGCAGGGTCGTTCTGTATGCAGTGGATGGAAGAATTGTTATGTGTTTTTGTATCATTCGTTGGAGGAGGGTTCGGTCACTTTTGCTCGCGCCTCCAGATGATCACCATGCCGGTGGAGTCGGCGGACGCCAGGAGACTCTCGTCGCAGTTGAAGCTGACGTCGAGCACCGGGCCGCCGTGACCCTGCAGCTTGTTCACGATCGCCTTCGTGTTTCGCTCCACGTCGAAGAAGTAAACGCAGGCGTCCTCGCTGCCGGTCACTGTGAGGGGGGGGGGGGGGGGGGGATATCAGAAAGTTAAGACAAGTTTATTTATATAGCACTTTTCAACACAAGGCAATTCAAAGACATTAAGAGCATAACACATATTAGAAACATTAAAGTAGAGACACTACATACTGATATACACCTGAACATCAGCAGGAGAGGACTCTTTAAAGTAGAGACACTACATACTGATATACACCTGAACATCAGCAGGAGAGGACTCTTTAAAGTAGAGACACTACATACTGATATACACCTGAACATCAGCAGGAGAGGACTCTTTAAAGTAGAGACACTACATACTGATATACACCTGAACATCAGCAGGATAGGACTCTTTAAAGTAGAGACACTACATACTGATATACACCTGAACATCAGCAGGAGAGGACTCTTTAAAGTAGAGACACCACATACTGATATACACCTGAACATCAGCAGGAGAGGACTCTTTAAAGTAGAGACACTACATACTGATATACATCTGAACATCAGCAGGAGAGGACTCTTTAAAGTAGAGACACTACATACTGATATACACCTGAACATCAGGAGGAGAGGACTCTTTAAAGTAGAGACACTACATACTGATATACACCTGAACATCAGCAGGAGAGGACTCTTTCAAGTAGAGACACTACATACTGATATACACCTGAACATCAGCAGGAGAGGACTCTTTAAAGTAGAGACACTACATACTGATATACACTTGAACATCAGCAGGAGAGGACTCTTTAAAGTAGAGACACTACATACTGATATACACCTGAACATCAGCAGGAGAGGACTCTTTAAAGTAGAGACACTACATACTGATATACACCTGAACATCAGCAGGAGAGGACTCTTTAAAGTAGAGACACTAAATACTGATATACACCTGAACATCAGCACGAGAAGACTCTTTAAAGTAGAGACACTACATACTGATATACACCTGAACATCAGCAGGAGAGGACTCTTTAAAGTAGAGACAGTACATACTGATATACACCTGAACATCAGCAGGAGAGGACTCTTTAAAGTAGAGACACTACATACTGATATACACCTGAACATCAGCAGGAGAGGACTCTTTAAAGTAGACACACTAATACTGATATACACCTGAACATCAGCAGGAGAGGACTCTTTAAAGTAGAGACACTACATACTGATATACACCTGAACATCAGCAGGAGAGGACTCTTTAAAGTAGAGACACTACATACTGATATACACCTGAACATCAGCAGGAGAGGACTCTTTAAAGTAGAGACACTACATACTGATATACACCTGAACATCAGCAGGAGAGGACTCTTTAAAGTAGAGACACTACATACTGATATACACCTGAACATCAGCAGGAGAGGACTCTTTAAAGTAGAGACACTACATACTGATATACACCTGAACATCAGCAGGAGAGAACTCTTTAAAGTAGAGACACTACATACTGATATACACCTGAACATCAGCAGGAGAGGACTCTTTAAAGTAGAGACACTACATACTGATATACACCTGAACATCAGCAGGAGAAGACTCTTTAAAGTAGAGACACTACATACTGATATACACCTGAACATCAGCAGGAGAGAACTCTTTAAAGTAGAGACACTACATACTGATATACACCTGAACATCAGCACGAGAGGACTCTTTAAAGTAGAGACACTACATACTGATATACACCTGAACATCAGCAGGAGAGGACTCTTTAAAGTAGAGACACTACATACTGATATACACCTGAACATCAGCAGGAGAGGACTCTTTAAAGTAGAGACACTACATACTGATATACACCTGAACATCAGCAGGAGAGGACTCTTTAAAGTAGAGACACTACATACTGATATACACCTGAACATCAGCAGGAGAGAACTCTTTAAAGTAGAGACACTACATACTGATATACACCTGAACATCAGCAGGAGAGGACTCTTTAAAGTAGAGACACTACATACTGATATACACCTGAACATCAGCAGGAGAGGACTCTTTAAAGTAGAGACACTACATACTGATATACACCTGAACATCAGCAGGAGAGAACTCTTTAAAGTAGAGACACTACATACTGATATACACCTGAACATCAGCACGAGAGGACTCTTTAAAGTAGAGACACTACATACTGATATACACCTGAACATCAGCAGGAGTATAACACAGGTACATGAATAAAAGTTACTGTGCAGTTTAAGATATGAATAGTTCAATTAAAAGCAGCGGCAAAAAGAAAGTCTTCAGCCTGGATTTAAAAGTAGTCAGAGTTGCAGCGGACCTGCAGGATTCTGGTAGTTTGTTCCAGATATTTGATGATATCGCTAACCAAATTCTCACATTCCTCGAGTCTTCCCGTGAAATTATAGTTCTTTTGACAGTTTTCTAACCTTTTTATATTCCTTTCATCCTTCTCTTTCAATCATTTTGCATCCCCAGACAGTTAAGGAGAAATGAAAATAATAAAGAGATGAAAACATGATGATTGGGTGATATGAATAAATCATTTTGGATGGGAAATTGAGATCTTAATAGTTTACACTGCACAGGTTTTCCTGCTGGTAACTTAATATATAAATAGATTTTTCAACATTATTATTATTATTGAGTTTTCACCATTTAATTTAAAAGGAGGAACATTAAAGGTGGGGTAGGCAATTCACTTCAGAAACACTTTTTGTTATATTCCATGGAATGCTCTTAACATCCCGATAGCAATGAATATATTAAATGCTTTGACAATAAATCCATACAAAAATGTCATCTATAGAAGCCGTAGTGCTGTAAAAAGCACGACCAGTTATTTTAGCCGGCCCGGCTAAAATAACTGGATGTCCTACCTGCCTGTCAGCCTTCCATCTGTGCACAAACTTATCTCGTGCCCTCATTGGTCATGTGCGCGTTCGTGTGTGTTGGAGGAGGGGCTCTGTAAGGAAGTCTGAAGGAAGGGGCAGATTTCTTCCGGTTGTGTACTTTCAAATTCTAGTGCACTCGAGCTGGTTTCTCCATTCTTACCTACCCTACCTTTAAGTATGCATACTTACATAAACCTAAATAAAAAATATAAACCTTTACATATAAATAATAACAAAACTATAAAATAAATACAAAATTAAACTCCCATAACAAGAAAGGTAAAAAAGATATAATAATAATAACATTTATTTAAAATAAAACCCAAAAACATGTTACATTTCAGCCTTTAAAAGTGTTCTTTCCAAGACTATATTGATATATATTAAATATCAATTTGTATTGTGTGGTCATACTGGTGAAAATTTGAATGACAATTCGTAGCCTATTTATGAAAAGAAGTCCTCAAACCTTTAACAGACAAAAGTACTATATAACAGCACTAAATATATATTAGGGTTAGACCTATATATTGGTTGTTCAAGTTAAATTGGGACCAATAAAGTATATATCTATCTATATATTTATCTAAATGAACTGGCTTAATTTTTATTAAACGTTTATTGTGTTATTCTATCACTTTGATTCCAAGTGTCCCCAACGTTTAAATGCCTAAATAAGGGAGACGGCAAATAATGCTAAATGAAGCAAGAAAAACTGCTTTGTTCCTCTAACTCAAAGTTAACACAAAAGAATATAATTTATTTTAAGAAATGAGGCCATTTCTGAGGACTCTCAAGACCTTACATCTTTTTCAATAGACAGCATTGTTGTATTTACAATCAACCATTTCATTTCTATTCATTCCTCAGGTGTCTCTTTGTGCCCTTTTTTTTATGAATGTAAGAAATCTTGTTCTAAGACCTCAGTTTCTTTTGTAAGAATGAAATAACGACACATCGCTAACTGAAGACTCTCGGGTGTCTGTTGACTGGCGCCACAAAGCTGATCATTTCAACACTGAGAGACTCGACTGCAGAATGAACTGTTGATTGTTAGAAATAATGAAAAGGTGAGGAAAGTCAAGTCAGGTGAAGCTCTGAGTGGAATATGACTCACGCAAACAAAAGACAATTATCCAGCTTTGTTAACATTTGAGTGCTTTTTCCTTGGTGTGAAGGTCTTTCATATTAGTTAAATTGTGCTATACTTTTAAAACAAGTGTTGTATTATATGGATAATTCATTTTCAGTGGTGGCTAAGTACTATTGTGGAAAAAATATGCTTTTATCTAACAGAATATTCTGCTTCAAACCATATTTGTTGGAGTTAAGCTATTATAAAACCTCACTGTCAGTGCCGTCAATAACACCGTTTGCTGCACACAAAGGGAGACACACACCTGTTTAAACAAGACCGTTAAGCTGCTTTCTAACTGCACCATGAATCACATTTATATAACCAGAACAAATAATCAGTCCCCTCCATTTTTGGGGAAAACTACATCATAAAATATGAGGACTCTGAAAGAAATATGGCATCTTCATTCATAGACCTCAATAGAAGAGTAATCACATTAAAAATATACTACTATGAAATTCAAAATCCCTTTATAGTTTATTTGCCAGCTCATAAAGTGATGAGCTGATGAAATGTTCAGTACCCCAAAGTTTTATGTTAGAAATGTACAGTACAGGTTAACCAGAAAGCGGCCATATTTGTAGTCCCGCTTCGCTGATTATAATGAGTTTTACATTTTAAGTTTAAAGCATTTTTGATATTGATTCAACATCCTCAATATATTGTATGTCAAAAACCACTCTAAGATTCTCCAAATCACCCGAGCCATTTTTTAGCTATTGGCAGCATATATGCTAACTGATGCAATTTATGCTAATTGTGCTAATTGCCCAACATATGCAAGTTAGCATCCGGCAGTTTCTATGTGCTGGGGACCCTACTATATATTTCTAACATAAAACTTTGGGGTCCTCACTCTAGCTTTTAATTTCTTATCATCAACCCACCCACACTTTTTACTTTCGCACTTAAAGGTGGGGTAGGTAATTTTGGAGAAACCAGCTCGAGTGCGCTAGAATTAGAAAATACACAGCCGGAAAAAATCTGCCACTTCCATACAGAGCCCCTCCTCCAACACACACGAACGCGCACATGACCAATGAGGGCACGAGATAAGTTTGTGCACAGATGGAAGGCTGACAGGCAGGTAGGCCATCCAGTTATTTTAGCTGGGCCGGCTAAAATGATTGGTCGTGCTTTTTACAGTACTACGGCTTCCACAGATGACATTTTTTTATGGATTTTTTATCAAAGCACTTCAGATATTCATTGCTATCGGGATGTTAAGAGCATTCCATGGAATATAACAACAAGTGTATCTCGAGCCGGTTTCTCAAACTTACCTACCCCACCTTTAAATTAGGACTTTTTTTTATGTTGTTCTGTTCCGATTCTATGTAAAGCGTCTTCGAGCATTAGGAAAAGCGCTATAAAAATCGTATGTATTTTTATTATTACTCAACATTCCCGGGTTTACACTGCTGGCAACTAGACTATAGATGAGAGTAACACCTACGTCACTTCCGGGCGAAAATTACTGCCCCGCCCACTTTTGGGGGAAAACAACGCTCTCATTTGAATGGCGGTCAATACAAATTCTGAAGTCTTTGCCAATCCGATCAGACATGTTTGAAAACCGTGGATTTTTGGATCTTCAAAGAGCCCGATTACGATGGCCAGACAGGCAAACAATTACATGAAATCATTTGAAATCGACGATCGGGCTACTGGTTACATTAAAATCAGTAGGCGAGGCAGTAATTTCGCCAGCTGTTACTCTCATGAGCGAGGCGGAAAATAATAGTTTTATCATGCCAACCAGCTGCTGTGTTGTTTATTGCACCTCAGACATGAAAACAAATCCAGAGTTCAGTGTTTCTGTACTTCCTCTAAGAAAAAAGGACAGTAACAGAAGAGCTCTGTGGCTTCAGGCTCGATCGCCATTCAAATGACAGCGTTGTTTCCCCCAAAAGTGGGCGGGGCCGTAAAGTGACGTAGCTGTTACTGTCATCTATGGACATCGATCGCCTACTGCTATATTTAACCATATATCGAGCCCGATCGTCGATTTCCAATGATTGAATGTAATTGTTTGCCTGTCTGGCCATTGGGCTCTTTGAAGATCCAAAAATCCACGGTTTTCTTAAATGTCTGATCGGATTGGCAAAAACTTCAGAATTTGTATTGACCGCCATTCAAATGACAGCTTTGTTTTTCCCCAAAAGTGGGCGGAGCCGTACTTTTTGCCCGGAAGTGACGCACGTGTTACTCTCATCTAATATGTAGATAAACACTTAAAACCGCCAAAAAAGGTCGTAAAATCACTTAAAAACACACATAAGCTTAACTCAGGTTACTTAATTGCTTAAATGTTTGTTTAATTCTATTTTAAGATGTTTAAATTCTAGTATTGTTTATTTCTACTCTTTAATTTCTACCTATTTGCAATGCCTTGTTTTGTTTTGTTGTGTTTCATGCTGCTGCAACGCAAACATTTCCTAATTTGGGATCAATAAAGTATCTCTTAACTTATCTTAAATGATGGTATTAAGGGTTTTGTTTTTTGCCCATCTTCTCCTCCTGCAGCGTATAACAAGCTAAATGTCTTATACTTATATCACATCTGGAGCTCAGAGGGTCTTCTTACCCACGCAGGCCCCCTGTCTGAAGGACATGAGGGGGCAGAAGATGCTGTGGACGTGCTGCGAGCCGTGCTGGATCGGGAAGCTCCTCTTCAGCTGCAGAGTGCCGTCGTTATCCACAACCCTGCGGACACGAAGAGGAAAAACTGATCAGAAATCAAGGAAATTATTAAATATTAGGGGCGGGGGAAATAATCGATACAGCATAGTATCGCGATACTTTGCGTGGCGATATTGTATCGATACACGGACACCAAGTATCGATATTTGAATATATAAACTGTAGCATATCCCTCCGAAAGACGGTCGTACGCTTGACTTATGATTTCTAATGTATTGAAAACTCCAAAAACCAACGTAAGAGCTACACAAAGACACAAAACAACAAATACATTTAAGCTACATCCATATGCAACCCAGTCTCACGGCATTTCGTGTTATTAGTCACGAAATTAATTGTATCTATTGATTCGTGTTCACCAACACGATTTTCGCATTTTTTTCGTGTCACACAGAACGATTTTAAATGCAATGTATTTCTATTGGTAGTATGTTTCGTGCCTGCAACACGTCTTTTTGTCCGGTCGAGTCTTGGAAGACCAGAAGCTGTGTGGTTCATAAAAACATGTTCTTACTCAATATCTTACCCTAAGCCTAACCCTTTTATTTTAAATTGTATAATGTCGGAGTTTTTTTGCCGTCCGCGAGGAAAATAAATGTGGCTCAGAGCCTCAGAATACTGAAATCTGTATTTTTTTAAATCTGTTTTTCCTTCTAATTTGTTATTATTTGGTGCAGGCACGAAACATACTACCAATATAAATACATTGCTTTTAAAATCGTTCTGTGTGACACGAAAAGAAATGGCGAAATCGTGTTGGTGAAGACGAATCAATAGATTAAATTCGTGACTATAACACGAAATGCCGTGAGACTGTGTTGCCATATGAGCATTACTTTAGAATACCATTAGACAAGTGAACTTCAAATAGTTAGCAAAGTTATAATACATTATATAAACAAATTGAGACACAAAGCACATGTTTACAGCTAACACTAACCTTGTGCCTCTTGCTAACACTTAAATGTAAACTTTATCTTTTGATATCGCCGTATTTAAATGTTGTACTTTATCTCCGTTCTTTTTCTCCGTCAAGTTTTTGCTTTGGGAACAGTAACTTCCTAATAGCGCAAAGTCGCCTTCAAAATAAAAGCGTGTCTATATAAAACAGGAAGTTACGTTAAGACATGTATACAATTACAATGAAAGTAACAAAAACAATGCCATCTCCTTTTCAGGTTCAAAGAACACAAATTGGGTTATTTACAGAAACTATTCATATTGCAAATACATTTTTTAACCAGGAAGGGAAGACGGACATGAGCCATGTGATTTGCAATATCACAATATATCGTATCGCAATACTTAGCATATCGTAGCATCGCAGTACTATCGTATCGTGGCTTAAGTATCGCGATAGTATCGTATCGTGGGGAGCCTGGTGATTCCCAGCCCTATTAAATATACCTTCGGAGTGAAGATGCACCGATGAAGAGGGCTTTATATTATCAGGTAGGGACGTCACAATACCAGATATTTAGTCGTAGACACTAATAACAATGAAATTGTACACGTTTTTAAACAATTTTTATATTAGGGTGAAAATTACAATACAATAAATACCATGTACTTTAACATACACTCCTTTATTAACATTTTGCATACCGTTTTTTGTTAGAAAAGTAAACAAACCCCTTAAAACATGTCGTAATTTAGAATCAGAACAATGTATTTATTCAGGGCAAACTGGACATTGTGTTTCAAAATAAAATATAATAAAAATATTTATACAGACAGAAGAAGTTAAAGTAGGAATGTGCAGTACAAAAAAAAAAAATAGGATATTTATAAAAAACATGTGAAGTTAGAAAAAAAAAAAGTACAAATAAATAAAAACAATAAAATGTCCTCTTTAGTTTCTTTTTTATATTGCTGTGAAAACATCTCCTTGAAACAACATTATTTATTTTAGTATCTCACATAAATCTACATTTAACATGATTACATTTAATGGAATAATTGACATTCACCCAATGCACATTTTTACTGAGTAGAGCTTGAACGTCTCATAATGTAACTCAACCTCTGTTAGCATTAGCTCCATTATGTAGCCAAGCAGGACTGCCTCAAAAATGCCTTTAAAAAAAACCCATTATTTTCTCTGTTTTAAATCACATTAGAGGGAATATCTCTGGGTTTTGGACTGATTTGAGGAACAGATATGGATTTGTTTGACTATTTTCTGACAAAAACGATTAGTCGGTTAGCCTAGAATATAATCTTCAAATGATTTGCTATGAAATGACTTGTTATTTGTTTTTAGTTGTTATTCCCCACTGTAAAGCACCTGAAAAAGCGCTTAGAAATCAAAATTATTATTTGAAGCCCTAGCATAGACAGAACAGTTAATGACCAGCTCCCCCCCCCCCCCCCCCCACTGACCTGTAGAGCAGCAGCTTGTTGACGCAGGCGTTGATGAGCAGCGAGGGGTCTCTGGCCTCGCGGCTGATCCAGGATCGAGCAGAGATGCTGCAGATGGAGCTGCCCTCGCTCACCACCAGACGCTTGGCTTTGGTCAGCTTCCCTGTAGGAGGGGGGGGGGGGAAACAGCAGAGACCGGCAGTGACACATCCATCCTCTCAACCTCCGACATGTAGGACTCAAACACTGATCAGAATGAGGGATTCAGGCTAGGGGGAATTGGCAAAAAATAACTGATTGCGATTATTATGTCTGATACAAACTGGTACTGGTACACGTTAATGAAGATCATTATCAGATCAAAAGACGCTATTTTACAACCGTAATATTATAGACATTATTTATCGTCTCGTACTAATCGCAAGGGAATTGTACTCCGTTATAAGACATTAAAAACACTTGCAACTCAAATTAAGACTCATTAAATAATATCTCGATGGCAAGGGCTGCACGAATTCTGAAAATAACTGGTGCAACCATGAAGACCCTTTCGTTTTCATTATTTATTTATTTTAAAGTAGTCTATTTGAAGATACATTGCAAGTTAACGCACATCAGTATAACATCAAAAATGTCAAAATGCTGCAGTTAGCAACAAATGCTAATTATGATCTGTACATTAGATACATGTAATACATTTTATATTGTCTAGTACTAATTCCCAAGTAAAACAAACATTTGCGCCATTGAATGATTAAGCATAGCTCACGACAGGCCGTGGTATATGCTTATTATATCACAGCTAAGGGGCGTGGTTCGGCCCGAAGCGAAGCAAGCAGTTGTCCGCTTATAAAACGGACAACTGCTTGTCCGTTTCATAAGCTCAGTTATATGACATTAAAAACACTTGCAACCAAATGTAAGAGATAATATTTCCCATCTTACTGACTAGATCTCCCTGAATTAGGAAAACAATGAATAAGTGCTATTTACTAATACTGCAATCGTGATTTGATTGACGATATTAAAGGATTTCTCTTTTTTATTTATTTAAACTATCATTGAAAAAAAGGTATCAATTATCATGGGGTGATTTTTTTAGAGGAACTGTAGGTTTTATTGGTAAGTCTGTAGAATACTGTTTGTACATGTTTTCACTTTATTGCGCTTACTGGAGATAATAATAATAATAATAATAATAATAATAATAATAATAATACTACATGTTATTTATATAGCGCTTTTCCTGGTGCTCAAAGCGCTCAGCTAGGTGGAAGAGGGGGGAGGGGTTAGAGGATTAGGAATTGAAGGCGTGAAAAGGTGAGTTTTGAGGGCTTTTTTGATACAATACCATTTTAGATGACTTCTGCATCCCTGATTGAGGAGCAGCCAGGTGTTACTTACGTACCTGTGGCCATGTCGAAGAGGAAGGAGAAGATGCTCCCGCGGTCGTCTCCCGCCCACAGGATCCTCCCCGGAGCGTCGAAGGAGAGCGAGAGCACGCGGCCCGTCAGCTTGCTGCACCCCCCCTTCACCTTCTTCCCCGTGGAGATGTTCACCACCTGCAGGTGATGCTTGCTGTTCCCCACCTGCAACACAGAGCCAGCAGGAGGACGTTCAGCACTCATTAGAATATATATATATATATACACTGATGAACTGACGGGGAAACACTGATTGTGAGGATGCACTGAGACTCGAGAGAGCAAGGGATTTTTGGTAAATGGTAAATATTTATTTGAGCTCTAACTCTTAGGGCTGAACAATAATTAGCTTGTTGTCGGTATTTTTGATGGCACCTTCATAAAAAGAAGTATCTCTACTCATCTCATTGTACCTGTAAACAATAAAGGATTCTATTCTATTCTAATGAGACAGTTATTGATTACAATGCATTATGGTTAATCTGAGAGAGATGCAATCTTTGTAAAATGCTAAATACGTGTCGACGTACTAGAAGTATTTTTTTTAGTATTGTGTATTTAGTATTATACAAATCGTATTCTGCAGGCTTCAGAACAAATCTCTGTCTCTCCATAATATCTGGAGATTAGTGTATTATATCTCAAATGTTATTGTGTATTTACAATGCGGAAATATTTTAGGTCTGTGAACAAACCTTGAAATTGGATGACGGATAGGAGGGTTATTTTCCTTATAAACTAAGCTTTTAAGCTTTTTAACTAATTCAATGTCTGGTACCTTGCCTGTATCAATAGTCTGTATTAATATTAAATTAGGTAAATAAAGAAAATGTGTTGTCAATCATCATCTGTGTTTATTATTGAGCTGGAAAACTATTGATAAAAGACATCATCAAGCTATGTTGGTGTTTAATTAAAATGGCGGTCAATTTTCACATCAATAGAATACAAAAATATGAAGCTCTGCAACGCGTCACACAACAAATGTAAGATCAATTACAACAGGATAAAAGTATTTGTAACACACCAAATATATTATAATGTATACAATTTACCATATTTATAATATATTTTTTATATGGATTTTTTATTAAACTGTGAATAATTTAAAAAAGGAGAATTTCTGGATGATTTAGAAGTTTGCATTAATCACAGTTATACAGATATCTGTCTCAATTTGTTCACTCCTATGTCTAACTCTGTGAAATCCAACAGAAAGCATCAAATGAAGCTCAGCGCAAGTTCAACCAGGAAGACCGTCCCCACTCATTCATTTAGTATGTCCATGTTACTACTCTCTCTCCTCTCAATAAGTGATCAGGGGCGTCACTCCCCAGCTTAACCAATCACTTCGCTCTATTCTCACAAGCCTATCATAGCGCTCTGCTAACCCTTTTAAATCTGCTCTTCCCTCTGACAGCTGTCATTTCAGGTGACTCGACGCAACCCTCCTCCACCCCTTTTCACCTCCTGTTCCTTTGAATCCAGGGTCAAGCTAAGCCCCTCCCCTTCAGACCGACCCCAACTATCCATTCACCGCCACCAGGGTCAAGCTAAGCCACTCCCCTTCAGACCAACCCCAACTATCCATTCACCACCACCAGGGTCAAGCTAAGCCACTCCCCTTCAGACCAACCCCAACTATCCATTCACCACCACCAGGGTCAAGCTAAGCCACTCCCCTTCAGACCGACCCCAACTATCCATTCACCACCACCAGGGTCAAGCTAAGCCCCTCCCCTTCAGACCGACCCCAACTATCCATTCACCACCACCAGGGTCAAGCTAAGCCACTCCCCTTCAGACCGACCCCAACTATCCATTCACCACCACCAGGGTCAAGCTAAGCCCCTCCCCTTCAGACCGACCCCAACTATCCATTCACCACCACCAGGGTCAAGCTAAGCCCCTCCCCTTCAGACCGACCCCAACTATCCATTCACCACCACCAGGGTCAAGCTAAGCCACTCCCCTTCAGACCGACCCCAACTATCCATTCACCACCACCAGAGTCAAGCTAAGCCACTCCCCTTCAGACCGACCCAACTATCCATTCACCACCACCAGGGTCAAGCTAAGCCACTCCCCTTCAGACCAACCCCAACTATCCATTCACCACCACCACCAGGGTCAAGCTAAGCCACTCCCCTTCAGACCGACCCCAACTATCCATTCACCACCACCAGGGTCAAGCTAAGCCCCTCCCCTTCAGACCGACCCCAACTATCCATTCACCACCACCAGGGTCAAGCTAAGCCACTCCCCTTCAGACCGACCCCAACTATCCATTCACCACCACCAGGGTCAAGCTAAGCCCCTCCCCTTCAGACCGACCCCAACTATCCATTCACCACCACCAGGGTCAAGCTAAGCCCCTCCCCTTCAGACCGACCCCAACTATCCATTCACCACCACCAGGGTCAAGCTAAGCCACTCCCCTTCAGACCGACCCCAACTATCCATTCACCACCACCAGAGTCAAGCTAAGCCACTCCCCTTCAGACCGACCCAACTACCCATTCACCACCACAAGGGTCAAGCTAAGCCCCTCCTCTTCAGACCGACCCCAACTATCCATTCACCACCACCAGAGTCAAGCTAAGCCCCTCCCCTTCAGACCGACCCCAACTATCCATTCACCACCACCAGGGTCAAGCTAAGCCCCTCCCCTTCAGACCGACCCCAACTATCCATTCACCACCACCAGAGTCAAGCTAAGCCCCTCCCCTTCAGACCGACCCCAACTATCCATTCACCACCACCAGGGTCAAGCTAAGCCCCTCCCCTTCAGACCGACCCCAACTATCCATTCACCACCACCAGGGTCAAGCTAAGCCCCCTCCCCTTCAGACCGACCCCAACTATCCATTCACCACCACCAGGGTCAAGCTAAGCCCCTCCCCTTCAGACCGACCCCAACTATCCATTCACCACCACCAGGGTCAAGCTAAGCCCCTCCCCTTCAGACTGACCCCAACTATCCATTCACCACCACCAGGGTCAAGCTAAGCCACTCCCCTTCAGACTGACCCCAACTATCCATTCACCACCACCAGGGTCAAGCTAAGCCACTCCCCTTCAGACTGACCCCAACTATCTATTCACCACCACCAGGGTCAAGCTAAGCCCCTCCCCTTCAGACTGACCCCAACTATCTATTCACCACCACCAGGGTCAAGCTAAGCCCCTCCCCTTCAGACTGACCCCAACTATCCATTCACCACCACCAGGGTCTAGACCCCGGGGGGGGTTTCATCGGATCGGTTCTCCCCTCCCGAACGATACTCCTGCACAACGGGGCCTAATCGCCAAAACTCCATTACGTTCATTTGTGTATTCCTGGCAATAAATATGTATCCTTACATCCAAACCGTCTCTCCTGATTGAAGTGGCACCTTCTGTTCAGGCAGATAAAACTGTTAAATCTGAACAAATCAGGAACCCACATTTCTTCCTATAGAATATTACTGCTTGTTGTGTCGGTTAAAAACTCAAATCCATCTCCCTCATGTTCCGTTTAATGAGCCGTAAACGGACACTGCTGTGCACGGCTTTCACTTCACATCCTGCTCATCAGTTTAAGTGTTCGTCATTGGAAAAGCAACTTCATTATCCTCGACATTTAGCACTTTTGTTTTCGCTAACAAAAGATGACATTCTATTGTAAATCTGAATCGATGTCTGCGTACATATTGCATGCATTCAGCTGTCGGGGGAGCGACGTGAAAAGCTTTACCTCTGCATGCATTACTGTGTAGTGAATATACGTCAGGGTTTTGTTCAAACCAAGTAACAGGGTCTCAGCAAGTGATGCCAGAAAACAATATTTCTGTTCGTCAAAAACAGTATAATTACTCAAAGAATATGATGATAAACAGAGCGTCAGACAGCAGAGACAGCTTTGTTTTTACGGAGCTCAGAATAAATATGGGGTCGATGTCCGGTCGGTTTGTCGTTTCTTTTACTGTCCTTTTTTCTGTAGAGGAAGTAAAGAAACCGTAACTCTGGATTTATTTGTGGTTTGAGGTGCAAAATATGACTCAGCGGCTTTAAGACGGGCCGTAATTGACGTGAGCGCCCTCATACTATATTTTCAGAGAAAAACCCCCGTACGCAGTGGCGTAACAAGGTTGTGATTGGCCCCGGTGCAAATATTGTTTTGCAATAGGAGTCAGGACTCAGAGAGACACGAGGAGAGCTGGAGCTTTGATGGCAAACACTGACGGTTTATTTGGAGCTTCGGCCGGAGAATTCACAAGACATCTAGACCCCGAGAAGGATGTGTTCCAGGTGTCCCACAACAATAACTATCTCTGACAGAGAGTTGCCCGGTCACAAACTGGTAACAACAACAACTTGCTAGGGCAGCCCCTCCTTAAGGGAGATAGCGGAGACACTAGGGCAAATGATTCCCTAACAAGACGTATCAGTCTGTGTTTTCTAAATTGGGGTCATCTATTTAGTTGTGTTTTAAAATGTTTTTACTAGGGCTGTCAAGTTAACGGCGTTAAATAAATAAAAAATGTAACGCCACTAATTATTTTAACGTGCGATTAACGCATGTGTATTTGTCCTCGGCCCGCCCCGTAGTTTCAGAGCCCAAAGGCTTGACGTTGTTGTTGTTGTTGTTAGTTGGATGGTGGGAGATTCTAACGAGAGATATGGATACTAAAAAAAGGTGTTTTAAACAGCAAGCCAAGCACCCAGCTGATGCTCAGCCCCGCTCCTGCCGCTCGCTTGAGGCAGACCACGCTTTGTCGGGGAGACGCCTGGACACGGTGTCTACGAGCAGCAAGCTTTCAACAGCGATAGCTAAATGGGGGGGCTACAGCTTAACATTGTGGAGGACGAGGGGCTGCGTTAGATCATTCGGATCGCATCCAACGTGTCGACTGCACATCACAGCGCATTCTTTTGACCCTAGGTGGGAACTTCAGCCTCATGCTTTGACTGTTATGAAGACAGAGGAGCGGCATTTCGCCGACAACTGTAAACAGGCTTGTCTGTTTGAGCAACTGGCTCAGTGCAGAGAAGTGCACAGGGTTGGGAGAGAGTGAAGAGAGAAAGAGAGAGAAAGAGAGAGAAAGAGAGAGAAAGAGAGAAAGAGAGGAAAGAGAGAGAAAGAGAGAAAGAGAGAAAGAGAGAAGAGAGAGAGAGAGAGAGAGAGAGAGAGAGAGAGAGAGAGAGAGAGAGAGAGAGAGAGAGATGAGAGAGAGAGAGAGAGAGATTCCAGGCTGTTGTGTTGAGAATATTCAGGAGAATATTTGTCATTGTTCAAATGATAATAAACAAACATATTTGTCCACTCATATATTGATAAGAGTATTACAAACTTGAAAAATATTCCTCTAAAGTACATTTAGAACAGATACAAAATGTGCGATTAATTTGCGATTAACTATTTTAATCGACTGACAGCCCTAGTTTTTACATCATGTATGAGGGTTTTCAGTCTGTGGCTATAAGGATGGTTTTATTGTCTCGTGCTTTTACATTAGTTTCTTTTTGTCCTATCGGTTTTGTCTAAATGTATTTATGCTGATTTTTTATATATGTATTGATGTACAGCACTTTGGTCAACACTTTTTAAATGTGTTCTATAAATAAAGTTGGATTGGATTGGATGATGCTTAACGTGCACTGTTCCTCTTTCACATACACACATTGATAACAGATGAATAACTAACTCACCACGGTCAGGTTGTTGTTCATGGGCTGGAAGGTGCAGCAGAGCAGCTCGCTGGACTCGGGGTCTCGGACCTCTCGGATGCAGCGCCCGTCTCCCGTGTTCCAGATCCGCAGCGTCCCGTCCAGAGACGTGGACACGATGATGTCGTTGCTCAGGGACCAGGCGAAGTCCGTGACGGGACCCGCGTGACCTTTCAGGGTCACCTTCACGCTGGGGGGGGACGGGGACAGCGTCATGATGGAAAGCGTCCCGTCCAGAGAGCAGCAGGCCAGCAGGTGCTTATCGTCGTTAGCAAACTGCAGCCGGGGAACTGGGGGAAGAAGAAAGAGAAGTGAGTGACAATACACAAACACACACGCACACAAACACGCACACTAATTTGCACGATGTTGTTGGCCTGTATGTTTGGTGTTTGCTGTTGTGCCACATATATCGTTGACATTTTGTTGTAACGCATTGTGCGCCACGCTTTGGCGATGCTATGCTTTTTAAGTGGTCGAAGCTCCTTTGTATTGTATTGAAAGAGAGGAAGAGGGAAATAAAGGCAAGGCAAGTATATTTATACAGCACCTTTCAACACAAGGCAATTCAAAGTGCTTTACAAACATTTGAGATATTATGAGCATTAAGAAATGTAAAAACACTCATCTAAAAGCAAAGATAATAAAACATGAATAACAAAGGTACATGAATTAAAGTCACAGTGCAGTGTGAGATACACACATCTGAAATGTTTAGCTCTGACTCTCAATCATCGCTCACTTTTTAGCAGAAATAGTTTTCTATCACCTCCCTTTCTTTCTACTTTCTTGTTTAACTTATCCTTTAGTTACTTCAAGTGTTTCATGCTAAACGAACCCCCCTTTGGAAAATTATAATCTAAAAAGAAACCCTAACCCTCTGAAGGAGGAAATTAAATGCATAGTTTGGGTTTTAAGGAGGCAGGGTATATGCAGGAATCCTGAAGTCAAATATAATACCTTTTAAGACCTTTTTTAAGACCCTTTCCATACATTTTAAGACCTCATCGCCACTTTGAGTTTTAACCGGTTACCTTGACGACACACTTTACCTCACATTTACTATATACAGTACTGATTGTCCTTCCTCCTTATCTTCCAACCATTTGGACGCAGACTTGCATTTCCCCATAACGATGTTGTTTAACAACCGGCGTAAACGGAGCTTTGCGCGCTATCAAGCAGTGAGCGTGCGATGTCCTGTTCAGATGACGTCAAATCCAACGGGATGCCATAAATAAATTACACAGAATCACACTACACACCTACGCAATGATTACATTCAGGCAGACTGTAGAATACAACCTCTTTGGACAATTTATATACTTATTGAAAACAAGCTACAAAATGTAATACCTTGGAAAATGCCGCTTAATACTTTTTAATAGCCTTCATTTTTGCTAAATTGATTTATCAACTTGTAATACTTTTTAAGACCCCGTGGACCCCCTGGGAGGGGTGTATGAGGTAATTCTCCTCAGACTTTTGTAAAAGTGATTTGTCACATTTATACAGATATATAGCAAGTGTCGTTGCAGTCCATAGAGCAATCAACATGTTCTTAAAGTGACCCAAAATACAAATCAAAATCAAATCAAATCAAGTTTTATTTATATAGCACATTTTTAAACGATTTTTGGTCGAGCCAAAGTGCTGTACATATAGAAAATACAAGTATACACTTGAAAATTAATACTATAGGACTACTTCAAAGAGATGTTATAATTTGGGGTTGTATGAGGTACAGTAAATGCAGTTTGGAGTAACAGAAAGGATTACTTAGTAGATTATTGTCACCGGTTTTCCTTGCTGTTTGACAGCTGTTTCTGACGGGGGAATGAAACCATTATTTTTGTTAAATAAAACCTCACTTTTAATGTACAAAAATAAAGTTCAACTTACCAGCAGAGTCTACATGTTGGTCGAAGATGTGGTGCATGCCAGCGAAGGCGTAGTTTTCACTCAGAGTCGTGTCTCCGGCCATCGCCCGGCTGGCCTCCGCCACCGAGGTCGGCACCAAGCTGCCCGGAGGCCTGCAGGGAATAAAATGAAGTTAAATTGAAATGTTTAAATTCTAGTATTGTTTTTTTGAGATGTTTAAATTCAGGTATTGTTTATTTCTACTCTTTAATTTCTAATTATGTGCAATGTTTTGTTTTGTTGTTTTTTATGCTGCAATGCAAACATTTCCCAATTTGGGATCATTAAAGTACCTCTTATCTTATCTTATC
The DNA here is from genome assembly GCF_902827165.1 of Trematomus bernacchii. NCBI lineage: Eukaryota > Metazoa > Chordata > Actinopteri > Perciformes > Nototheniidae > Trematomus > Trematomus bernacchii. The sequence continues at coordinate 275,217 of NW_022987562.1, forward strand.
TTAAATAATCACCGTTTAATAAAAGAATAGAATAAAATCTAGCTGACAATGCTCTGTGCTTGATTAGAGAATTTGAGTCGATTGTGAAAAGCATCACTTGGCTCTCGACAGTAGATACTTAAATCTGACTACTTCACTTCCTTAGAAATTCACTTCACAAGTGTTTGTGTTACTAAGGTTTAGTACTCAAGACATGGCTCAGCTTAAAAAATATATATAAGAGATTTTGATGATTACTAAGTGCAACCAAACCATAATTACAGCCAGCAAATCCAAATAAACACAACGGCTCACAGGACAAATAAGATAAAGACCATATAACCACCACGGCCCCTGGTACACACACACACACACACACACACACACACACACACACAGCAACACAGACTGTGCTATAACTATGCTATTATGTGCAATATATATATATGCCGATAATAATAGTGCAATATAGACCTGGCTGCTATATCTCTCAGAACTGTTACAGGATGTGTATTTTGTAAATTGTGTAATTTTTGTATCTTTAATAGTTTTTTATTTGCATGTAACATGAAGCAGTCTTTGGCTCTTTTTCTGCTGTAACAAATGTACATTTTCCCTCTGTGGGACGAATAAAGGTATTCTGATTCTGACAGTAAAATGCTAAAGGACATGAGACAGAAGCTTGTTAGTGATGGTATACACTCCTAACCAACAGAGAGCATTCTGAACTCTCCAGGTCATGTACTTTCACATGAATTTCGTCTGTTGCCATCAGGGCGTAGATATGCTCTCAAATCAAAGGACTAATCGCTTTTCAAAATCATTCATCCCTTCTGCACTCAAACTTTTTAATTCTTGAAAGGCTTTTAACTTGATTATTTATTTATTTATTATTGTGATGCTATGAACTATTTATAGTGTAAATTGGAATTATCCACATCTGTGCTCCCGGGTGTATCTGTGTGTGTTTTCTTCTTGTATGTTCCTGCCTGTGTACATGACATAAGCTGCTGCTCATAACCAATTGCCCCTTGCGGGATTAATAAAGTTGTTGATTGATTGATTGATATTGGTATACACTCCTGTCTGATAGCGCTGATGGAGTGCTGGCACCCAACAGCGAACACCCTGTGTGTGAGTGTGAGTGTGAGTGTGAGTGTGTGTGTGTGTGTGTGTGTGTGTGTGTGTGTGTGTGTGTGTGTGTGTGTGTGTGTGTGTGTCTGGGAGGGAGGGTTGGGTTTGTTTCTATTTTATTTCTGTTTGTCTGTATTATTGTTATTATTTTTAGCTTACATATGTATTCTGCATTTTGTAAGTAATTGCCGTTTCTTTTTCTTATGTACTTCAAGTAATTTTATCTAAAAAATAAAGAAAACAGGTTGTGCTTTTGGTTGTACATGTTGTGTATGTAATAAAAATGTGATCACAAAACAAGGCGATGAGAGACAGAAGCTGAATGCAGGCGGAGGAACTCTGCGTTTACCTCTCGTCGTACACGACTCTGTTCATCTGGGCCTGTATCTGGTAGGATCCTCTGCTGACGGACCGGCGGTGGCCTCGGGCTCCTTGAGAGCGGGGGTCCTCCTCAAAGTCCTGCAGGAGGAGGAGGGAGAACCTCGTAGGAGTCAGTGAAAGTAAACACCACAAAGAAAACACAATAATTCTGAAAATGTGCATTAAATTAAATATCATGCTTTTTTTTAAATAAAGGGCAATTCCAGCCATTTGAACTAAGCTGCTCAGCTTCAATGTGAACAGCAACAAAAGTGTTGCTTACTGCTGATTTATGAAAACTAAAAAGTAAGCTTATTCCCTGCAAAAACATGTTTTACAAACACCCTACGAATCACTAACAAACACACCTTGGTTTGCAACAAAATACAGATTCACATGTTGACTTGCGGCACAATATTTCTTTACTTAAAGTGCTTCAAAATGTTCTATACTCCCTTAGGCACCTTATTGTCTATTATACTCTAGATGAGACCATGATTTAAAAAACAAGTAGACTAGAGATTAGGTTGAGTAAAATATAATACATTAAAGGAAAGTTAGGGTAATGGTGTTTAGAAGAGTCACTGAGTACTTCCTTGATCCCAATTTTGGAAATTGTTCTGTATTTGCAACCCACACTGTGTTTGTTAGTGAATCGTAGCGCGCTTATTACGTTTTGGCAGGGAATTCGCTCCATACTGGCCTTCCAGATGGCTCTCATATGTTGAATCCTATATTTTCAGATACTTTAAATATCTCCTTTTCCAAATGACTACAGACTACCCCCCTTCCTCCTGCTATTGTGCCTCCTCTGCCCTGTCTGTTTCTCTGGGTCTGACCTCCATGCGGTCCAGTGTGGTGCGGGAGCTGCGCACACTGCTGGCCCTGAAGCTGCTCTGCTCGGACAGCGGCCCGTAGCGCAGGGCCAGCAGCTGACTGCGCAGCCTCAGGTACTGCCTGCGCAGACCCGGCTCAAAGCCACACTTGGCGTTCTCCCTGAGCAGCTGGCTGCGGCGCCGGATGTACTGAGTTCGGAACTGGGGGAACGTAGGCGTGCGGTAAGCATTGTACCTGCAGAGAGGGAAGAGAAGGGACACACACACACACACACACACACACACACACACACACACACACACACACACACACACACACACACACACACACACCACACACACACACCACACACACACACACACACACACACACACACACACACACACACACACACACACACACACACACACACACACACCACACACACACACACCACACACACCACACACACACACACACACACACACACACACACACACATCACACACACCACACACACACACACACACACACACACACACACACACACACACACACACACACACACACTTGTATTTTTGTATTTGGGATTGTGGGAAACAGTATTTCGATCTCTCTGTCTGTACACACAAACTGAAAGATTGACACTAAAGTTGACTTTGACTTTTGATATTTTCTACTTTCTTGTTTATTTCTAGTCTTTTAATTTGTATTGTACAATGCCACGTCTTGTTATGTTGCTGCAACACAAACCTTTCCCAAATTGGAATCAATAAAGTACTTCTTATCTTATCTCACGAGTAATCCATAAGCAATTACACGTCTGATTGGCTCTCTTCATCAGTGTTGGGTATTGAAAGCATGATGGAGTCTCACCTTGCGTCCACTGCCAAAACCTGCTGCCAAACTGCTGCCATTCCACAAGCAATCTGTGAAGAGAGGAGTCCACTGCCAGCGCAGATCCCTGTCACAAAACAATCAATATTTAGGTCAGATTTTATAGCGACTTTAATCAGAATTGGATGTATTTTCTTACAAGGAATTTTGGTGTTTTGTTGCATTGATAAACACACATATTTTAGATTCCTGCAAAAAATGCTTTAAAGGTCACCTATCATGCTATTTGTAGGCAATAGCATAGGTCTCAGATATATAAAAATATATAAAAAACATGTCTATGAAGTGTTTTGCTCAAAATACCAAACAGATCACCCATTCTAGCCATGCCTCATATCCCTCTATTTCACTTCCTGTTTCAAAAGTGCTGATTTGGGGTATAAAGCTTTAAAAAAAAAAAGAATTGATACAAAATAAAAAAGGAGGGGGCTGAGCTCATGCGGGACCCGGCAGCTACTGTCTAAACTAAATACTGCCGTGATGAAAACGCCATATCATGGATTATCAAGGATTGTTTCTGAAACAGTATGGAGCTCAAAGGCTTTCTCTCTTGCCGGTTATACCACAAGGTGAGTTCCTTTTTATTTCCTGCTTCTTCACACACATGCTCTCCAGTACAGGTTAGCTCTGAGTGTTAGCGATGCTAATGTAAACACCGACCATATTACGTCCAAAACAGTCGGGCATTGTTTCTGATAGCAACGTTTCTGATAGTGCCGCGAGTCCACATTTACGATATTACGTCATATCGGACGCAAATCTGGATCAGCTCCGTTGTAGCCCCGTTTTTAGAGATTTGGGTACGGAGGAAAAGAGAGAGGGTTTTATTTTCTGATGCTGCGTGAGTTCCCCGACACACCGGGGATACATCTTTATGTATAAAAGACATCAAAAAGTGCATTTTGCATGATAGGTCCCCTTTAAGTCAAACGAATAGCTACTTTATTAAGAATCTGAATTTGGGTATAATTTCACATACAAGGAATTTACAGAAACACAATAAAAGATATATAAAAAAAGTAGTTTTTCAGAATATCTATAGTTTCATCCCGGTGAAATAAAATGTTATTGGTTGCTTCCTTTTCTTAACATAATAAACAAAAAAACTAAATGTGTACAATAAACGTAAATACATTATATTCAGGTTATTTATTTGTGTCCGTAGGTAGATTTCACACAATATAAACACTTATAAGTACTGTATGTGTAAATTAAGAGTTGAACAGCTCTGCAGTTTTAGAGGGTGCAGTGTTATACCTAAAAGCACTAATAATTATAACAAAAATAAACTTTATTCTTTGCACTTTTCACAAAAGATATGCAGTTTAAATGCATTACAAAAATAAAGCATATTCAAAACGGGCAAATAGACATTAAAATGAGAAATGATAAAGACAGGAAATGCCTAAGATATACAAGATAGAGAATTTGTAAAGAACATTTACCTAAATTACAGGACAATTTAAATGAATATGTCATTTAGAAATGTTGTGAATAAACTCTAGCTCTACTGTATGTCACTGTTTCAGACCAAACTATTTTAATTTCGTGTTTGTTTGTTTGTTATTAAACCTGCCGGGTTGTCCCTCACTATGTCGGTGTACACCTACTGTTATTATAAATCCCTCTGTTAATGTATAAAGTTCATGACAATTGTAAAACATGATAATGAGAAAGGGAGGGTTTCAATTAACACTTCTCCCTTATTGCAAACCTTTATTACTCCCTTAATTGCAAGTATACTTCATTGTGGCAAACGTTCTCAACTATATTCTAAATAAACATCTGATATATCACCCCCACCCATAAAAGGCATTGAATCAGGGGATGCTCTAGAATAAAATGGCACCATTTGATAATTTGACGAGTTTTAACACCAGAAAATGATAGTTAAAGTGCAGTAAAACAGTCAAAAAGAGCTAAAATATGTGTGTATTTGGTTTAGCATGCATACAGGAAGTAGTCTCTGACAGCTAACGTTAGCTAGCAGTTAGCCACAACATCAAATACGTTTCCCTCGCTTAAATGTCATTCTCCCACAAATCCTCCAATTGACATAGATAGTCTATCATTAAGCGAGCTTATACAGAGAATACGGCATTGTCTAGTCATAATTAAGGACAAAAACACGGAGAAATAAGGCTGAAAACGGCTCACCTTCCTTAGCTTCTCTCCATCTCTGCTTCAACAGTCAGGTCACGTGACCCGCTAAGACCCGCCCACTAGTGAGGAGCAAAATCTGATGATTCACAGCTTCAGATTTCTTTATTATTTCTTTATTTCTTTATTCTTTTAGACAATGTGATGAAACTACTGCTATTTGATTAGATAAGGAAATGAAACACATTTGTTATTATCTTTGTCTTTTTTTGTATGTTTCTTTTTAAATCGTTAATTTGAGTCTGACATTAAAGAACTAAACTAAACTGATAAATTAATTCTGGCTACTAAAACTTTGACCCTCCTCAAATAAGATACAAGTAGTGGTCGAATAATAACTTAACTTAACAAAACAACAAAGAACAACAATAATATATTAAATCAATAAATAATAATAATAATGTATTGTTCTAGTAATGCTTAAAAGTTTCTGAATTAGAATGTTGGGTATCCCTTATCATGGATCATGTCACTGTATATATTTACAAATAAAGCTGTGTTATTATTTGTACATTATTATATTTTTCAATTAGTTTTTGTTTATCATCTATCCCCCCCCCCCCCCCCCCCCCCCCCCCCCCCCCCTTTGCTTTTTGGGGGGGATTAATACATTGTCAAATAGATGTAATATATTAAAAAAAATACAATATTTGCCACCATTTTGTGGAGTAGAAGTACAAAGCATAGCATAAAGTGCACATACCTCAAAACTAAATTGAAGTATCAATACAAATATACTTCCCCCTCTTAAAAGTCCACACAATGGATAACGCAAGGTTAGCACATTAAGCCTCACTTAACGACCCCCGGCCTTAATCCTCCACTTACTGCTGACAACACTGAAGACTAATTCACTTTAATCATATTATTCCAATTTAAATAACCTTCTTATTTTGTTTTGAGAGGACAACATCCTAATCAAGTGACAAGTGATAAACACTTTAAAGTAATAGTGATCCCTGACGTAGTCGACCATATTTTAAAATATTGGTAACACACACACTCTCACGTTAACGGAGGCTTTCTTGTCGGGACAAAAGGTGCACACACAGTTCCAGTGAGTTCACAATGGCTTTATGACAAGGTCAGCTGGGAGTTTTTTTTCCGCCCGGATCAGCAAAGACCTGCAGGGCAGTGGGGATTGGGGGGATGGGGGGTTTTTTTTGGGGGGGGGGGGGGGGGGGGTTACTCAGCTGACGGGGCTCTTTGCTTGTTCATGGTTCCCTTTCTCGAAGGGGCCCCAGTGACGGAGCCATTCAGAGGCGAGGGCCATAAATGAGCGGGTCGCGCGGCACTTTAAACACATTTCTCAGTAATCACTGACTAGAGATAAGCCAAAATGCCAGGAACAAAAGGTAATGTGGGGGAAATATTTTTTTTGTTTTATTTATCTTCTGGATACCAGAGGAGTTGTAAGGCATATTCAAATAACTTGACTCATTGAAAAAAAGAAGTTACAACATTTTTTTGTTTAATTTATCTGGATGCCAGAAGATTTGTAAGGCATATTAAAATAACTTGACTCATTGAAACAAATGTTAAAATTACCTCATTTCCAAATGTTTGACCACCAATCTTTTCTGTTATTTTTAGGTAATAAGCAGGACAAGAAGTCAGCTACCAAGGTAGGAAAATCACGAGTATACACGTCTAAAATACACATTGTTTACTAAACATCTTGTACACTTTTGTGGCTTCACTGTATTCATATTTGCTTTCATTTCACAGCAACCTCAGAGTCCTAAAGAGCAGCCGAAGAAAGTTGATCAGAAAGGAGACGACACTAAGAAGCAAGGAGGTAAGCATCTATATGAAGGGACAACATCTGCTTAGAGTGACTTTGAAGGATGATATTATTGATTCAAAATATAAAGCAATTAAGGAATTATGTCATGGATTAAGAAACCTGGCAGTATGGAAACGCCATACAAGTATAAAGAGTAGTGAACTAGGAACATTATTGAAGTGTGAATAGACAGTGGTGTGTGTGTGAGCTGCGTGGTCATCCCCAGAAGGTATCTGTGTGTAGTGTGTGTGTGTGTGTGTGTGTGTGTGTGTGTGTGTGGTGTGTGTGGTGTGTGTGTGTGTGTGTGTGTGTGTGTGATGGGGGGGGGAGGTGGGGGTGTGGGGGGGTGTTCGTTGTGGGAGTGATGTGTGTGTGTTGTGGTGTGTGGTGTGTGTGTGGTGTTGTGTGTGTTTGTGCCCAGTGAAGTTATCTGTGTGGTGTGTGTTCTTGCCCAGTGAAGGTATCTGTGTGTGTGTGTGTTCATGCCCAGTGAAGGTATCTGTGTGTGTGTGTTCTTGCCCAGTGAAGGTATCTGTGTGTGTGTGTGTTTCTTGCCCAGTGAAGGTATCTGTGTGTGTGTGTTCTTGCCCAGTGAAGGTATCTGTGTGTGTGTGTTCTTGCCCAGTGAAGGTATCTGTGTGTGTGTGTTATTGCCCAGTGAAGGTATCTGTGTGTGTGTGTTATTGCCCAGTGAAGGTATCTGTGTGTGTGTGTGTTCATGCCCAGTGAAGGTATCTGTGTGTGTGTGTTCGTGCCCATTGAAGGTATCTGTGTGTGTGTGTTCGTGCCCATTGAAGGTATCTGTGTGTGTTTCATCCCCTAGCAGGACAGCCGAAGGGAGAGAAGCAATAACTTCCAGGCGTTCGTGAAGATGGCGCTGGAGACTCTGCTGGGTTCCTGCCGCCGTAAACATGGTGGTGCCCGGGGCAAACAGGGCTGATACCCTCCTCTTCCTCACCTCCTCACCTCCTCACCTCCTCACCCCTTTAGCACTTCTTCCTCACCTCCTCACCCCTCAGCCTGCAGACCGGCTCTCACAGAGGCAGAAAATGAACCTGATCTCCATCCATCACCATCTGTTCTTCCCCCCCCCCCTCCCTCACTGGTTTATGGGATTCTCAGGATCTGACTTCAGGTGAAACAGGACTTCTGATCTGAGCATAAATATTTTGTCACCCCCTAACAATCCTCCCCTGACCCCCCTTACACCATCGACTGTCTAACAGTCCATACATTATGTTGTAAATAATACCTCAAATAAAAACTATTTCTTACAACACTCCATGTTTATCTGCCGTCTGTGTGTTATCACTAAGGGTGGGGCTACAAAATATAAAAGAATACAATTTCTGGATCAATTTACAATTAAAAGAAAAACATTTAAAAATATGTTTTCTACCAAATAATTGCTACTGATGGAGAGCAATTGCAAAGTGTTTTTATTCATAGAAAAAAAAGATCTTAAAAATATGAGATTCTAAATCAATATAATACTTTTAATAAAACAATATTTAAAACTTTTGTTCTTACAAAATGACAGAGAGCATTACATTACATGTTACATGTTAGACGCTTTTATCCAAAGCGACTTACATACTCAATGTGGACAATCCCCACAGGAGCAATTTGGGGTGAAGTGTTTTGCCCAGGGACACAACGACATGCTGACTGCAGTGGGGTTTGAACCTGTGCTCCCCTGATCAGAACACCAATGCACTATTTCACTGCGCCACACGCCTCGAGAGCACTTCAAAGTGTTTCTTTGTAGAAAAAAATTAAAAATAAACTTGATTTTAAATCAATTTACTATTTTCAAAAAATCATTTAAAAAACGTTCTTATATATTGCTTCTGATGGACAACAATCCAAAATGTTTCTTGCAGAAAATATTTAAAAAATACAACATTCTGAATCAATGTACAACCTTCAAATGTTAATTATTAAAACATTTTTTTCTACAAAATGACGTAGACATTGCTATCCCAAAAGAAAATAATCTTAAAAAAGTTCAAGATTCTGAATTTATAACCTCCAAACATCCATTTATTTTTCTTTTTCTCAAAGATTAACCAAATGTTGCTTCAGAATCTTTGTTGTAACTTCTTGCATTTAAATAACTGTTTGGATGTGTTCCAGTCAGGATTTCGTCCAAACCACAGCACTGAGACTGCTCTTGTAAAGGTCTTCAATGACATCCACTTAAACACAGACAGTGGCAGAACCTCAGTGTTAGTATTATTAGATCTCAGTGCTGCGTTTGACACTGTTGACCACAACATATTACTAGACCGACTAGAAAACTGGGTGGGACTTTCGGCAACAGTTCTAAATTGGTTTGAGTCCTACTTAAAGGACAGAAAAAACTTTGTTTCTATAGGTAAATACACATCTGAGTTGACAAATATGACATGTGGGGTACCTCAAGGCTCCATCTTGGGGCCTCTTCTCTTTAACATCTACATGCTACCACTGGCTCAGATAATGAAAAACAACAACTACAACTACAAAATAAGCTACCATAGTTATGCGGATGACACACACATTTACGTAACAATTTCACCAGGAGATTATGCTCCAATTCAAACACTGAGTAAGTGCATTGAACAAATCAATGACTGGATGTGTCAGAACTTTCTCCAATTAAACAAAGATAAAACTGAGGTAATGGTTTTTGGAGCCAAGGCAGAACGTATAAAAGTTAGCGCTGAGCTTCAGTCTGCAATGTTCAAAACAACAGATAAAGCCAGAAATCTAGGTGTAGTCATGGACTCTGACCTGAGTTTCAACATTAAAACAGTTACTAAATCAGCCTACTATCACCTAAAGAATATATCTAGGATTAAAAGACTAATGTCACAGCAGGATTTGGAAAAACTTGTCCATGCTTTTATCTTCAGTAGACTCGACTACTGTAATGGTGTCTTTACAGGTCTCACTAAAAAATCTATTAGAAAGCTGCAGCTAATTCAGAACGCCGCTGCTCGAGTCCTCACTAACACTAAGAAAGTGGATCACATCGCTCCTGTTCTGAAGTCCTTACACTGGCTTCCTGTGTGTCAAAGAATAGATTTCAAAATATTGTTGCTGGTTTATAAAGCTTTGAATGGTTTAGGCCCAAAATACATGTCTGACCTACTGCTAAATTATGAACCATCCAGAACCCTCAGGTCTTCAGGGACAGGTCAGCTTTCTGTCCCCAGAGTCAGAACTAAACATGGAGAAGTTCAGTTATTATGCTCCAAATATCTGGAACAAACTACCAGAAACCTGCAGGTCCACTGCAACTCTTACTACTTTTAAATCCAGGCTGAAGACTTTTCTTTTTGCCGCTGCTTTTAATTGAACTATTCACATCTTAAACTGCACTGTAACTTTTAACTTTTATCCATGTATTTTTTCTTTTAATGTTTATTTTATTATCTTTTCTTTTTAATGACTGATTTTAAATGCCATTTTCTTAATGTCTTCCATTTTTGTAAAGCACTTTGAATTGCCTTGTGTTGAAAGGTGCTATATAAATAAACTTGCCTTGCCTTGCCTTGCCTTGAAAAGAAAAGAAAATCTTCAAAAATATAAGATTCTGAATCAATTTACAACAATTGAAAACATGTTTTTCTATAAAATGTCCCAGATATTGCTATTGACAGCCATCCAAATAGTTTTTTGCAGAAACATAACTTTTTTTAAATAAATATTTGTACACATTTTTCACCAATTTTTATGAGAAATAAAAAGACAGCCAGCTGAAGCCCACCAACTCAATTTTTGTAACGGCAGCATTTATTTTGTATAAATTGAGAAATACTAAAATCCTTTTTCAGTAAAAAGTGTTTATTTGTGCACGTTTATCTTGAATAAATGTTACCTCTTGTCTCAGGTTTGCCTTTGCATTATTGGAACCAGTTAATATAAGTTAAAATCTTATAATCTCACACACACTTTGCTTTAATGCCATGATTTTGCAACCTCGCCTTTATTAGCGCTGTTACTGAATCTCAGACCCTTTTTCCACGTTGAATTAACCCTCCTATTGTCTTCGTTCCCCCCCCCCTTACTTTGGTGTTCGCGGTCAAATTTGACCGGTCCTGTTTTAACTGCTATTACATTAACACAAAAACCATTCATCTTCACCAAATGTCATTTAACACCCTTTCAAACTGTAAATATTGTATCAGACTACTGGTATACATGAAAAACTGCAGTAAATATACAAAGAACAGACACTGAACATGTATTGCGTGAGCCAGGTGTGATCCATGTGGGGGGATGGGCACATAAGAGCGGGAAATGTGTCAAATTGTTCTGTGTGTGTGTTTGTGTGTGCCAGGTGTGATTCACATGGGGGGATTGGGCACATAAGGGGGGGGGAACACATTTAGAGTGTGTGTGTGTGTGTGTGTGTGTGTGGGTGGGTGTGGGAACACCATGGGTGTTACAAAGTTGACTAAATCATCCAAAATGCAATGAAAGTGGTGATCAGCAATTGTATATATTCAAATGTCTACTGTTAAGGATATCATAAAGCCTTAATGCAATCGAATGTAAAACTAAAAAGTCATGATTGATGAAAGTAGTAAATCGGTCAGATTTGACCCGAAGACAACAGGAGGGTGAAACAGAAACGATCACAGGTTTGATGTAAAACTTTTATAAAAATATCACAGATGCATCAGTGCCTTTCACATTTACAGGGAGAAGAGTTGGATCAGAGTTATATTTATATCATTTTAAAATACTGTCATGTCTGATAGAGTGGTACGATGTCTGCAGAGAAACATTAAATCTAATCTAAAACACAAGATCTCAGATTTGATGTAGTGTACTGTATGATTTCAAAATGAAATTGGAAGAGCCCATACAGTAACACGAGAGAAATACCCTGAATCTAAACCGACTTCTCTAATACACTAATCAGATCTTCTCTAAACAAATAATTACATTTAAAGGAAATTATCAAATAACACAGAAACAAAATCAGACCCAATTAGGAAACTCCACCACAAAATTAAGTTCATTTATTACTGATTCGCTATCTTTAGCTAACTTTCACAAAAAGGGGAAATCGTTGCTGCCTCGTAACCGCAACCTGTGCTCGTTTTATAAAAAAGGGAACGCTTTAATGTCTTACACATGCTCAAGAGAAAAATCTGTCAACGGATAAATCTGAAGATGTTCTGTTTTTTCTTAAAGCCAACAAATCCCATGATAACACCCAAATTGTTATTCTGTAAACAAGTGTTATTATTATGTGAACGCCCTCTTAAGTCGGAAAAACTCGAACAAGTTTCAGTAAATCCCTAAAAGATATTGCATTTGGTCTTGAGAGTACAGTATAGAGTAAGTATTGAAAGAAGGATTAATATAGTGTTCGCATATTCAAGGGAATTGTTGGAATCAAGAAAGCCACAGAACATCACCAGCCGTATCCTGAAGACCTTAAAATGTACAATTTGTAGAAAGAAACCTTGAGGTGAGAGACTGGGAGGGGGGGGGGGGGGGTCACATCTGGAGGACGTGTGCAGCAGATAATGAGCTGCAGGGTGTGAGTCCACAGGAAGAACAGCTGATCTCCCCCCCCCCGCTGACGGGGATCGATCCAGACTCACAGTGAGACATCGGTACCTGCTGTCAATACATGAGGCTCCACAAGCAGAGATAAAGAGGATGCAACATGGAGAAAAGAGGACGGGGAGGGGGGGGGATCATTTAATGGATATCAAATCCAGTTTGTTAGGATATATGCCGGTGTTGGAATGGAGATTTCTATTTGTGCAGCATGGATGAAATAACAGAAAACTATGCCTAATTTAAAAACTAAACATTTGAAGCTGCATTTTGGAGTCTTTTTTAAGAAATCGTTTTTCTTTTTGAATAAGCATATTTTAAAAAAACTATTATTTAAATAAAAGTTGATGTGGTACTAATCTAAAGGTAAAAAAGCTGCAATAAAAAACGCCAAAAGTAACCATAACAAATGTGTGTATGCAGGCAAATACAACAAAAAGGAAAGTACAGAGAGGCAAAAGTGAACAAAAAACAAAAGATATCTCCGAAAGAAAATCCTTGACCGACAAAATGGTGCAGGAATGAGTCCTAAAACCTGGAAATGGGTCTGCATGTTAGCTCTTCCTGTTCCTGATTCCTCTTCTCGAAGTCAGCGACTTTTTAAATGTGTTTGTGGTTAGAAGTCTAAAATAAGGTCTGTGGCTAACACAAGCTGAAGAGATTTTATCCTCAGTAAATACCCCACAGGTGAATTTAAAAACGGCGGTTGCTAACAAGTGTCTAAAAGAGACGACTAAATGTCATCACGGCCAACATTAGCCGCCTTTAGCTTAGCGGTGGTGACGTGAAGTCATGTGACCGTGTTGTAGTTCCTTTATAGCCCAACATTAGCCGCCTTTAGCTTAGCGGTGGTGACGTGAAGTCATGTGACCGTGCTGTAGTTCCTTTAAAGCCCAACATTAGCCGCCTTTAGCTTAGCGGTGGTGACGTGAAGTCATGTGACCGTGCTGTAGTTCCTTTATAGCCCAACATTAGCCGCCTTTAGCTTAGCGGTGGTGACGTGAAGTCATGTGACCGTGCTGTAGTTCCTTTATAGCCCAACATTAGCCGCCTTTAGCTTAGCGGTGGTGACGTGAAGTCATGTGACCGTGCTGTAGTTCCTTTATAGTTAGCTTTTTATTTCAGAAATCATTAAGTGGTGTTAATATGTGAAGATTATCCTGCTGAACAAAACGTGTAAGTATCATAAACTTGTGTTTTCCACAGAGATTATTTTCTATAATAATCCAATGGGAAAACCCCATTGCTTTTTGTGGAGGGAACCAGGGAGACGCTGCCTTCAGGGCCCTCTCTTTAGGGACAGCTTCTAATGGTCAGGTTGAGGATTTCAGGGTATAACTTGGAGCGTAGGGAGTCAAAAGAACACTAATATAGATCCAGTCCCCAGCAGGTTAGAACAACAGACTACCCAGCATGCAACCTGAACACTGTGTGCTGGTTCTCTGTTCTCTTCTGTCTGCTGCAGAACAAAGTCACAGTGCAGACGTGGAGCCTTTCGTCTCTCCTTATTGCTTCACTCGCTCCGTGTGCCTTCATCAGAGGATGAGTCGGTATAATATCCAGGATCCGAATGTGGCCCAGTGGCTCATCCAGCTCAGCTCCGACCACTTCTGGATGGTATGATGGGTGATATCGTCCTGTGGGGGGAAGCACATGCTATGTGAGCTCAATGGGGCAATGGATATAAAAAAACTTTTAACATTTTTGGAGAAAAAAACGATTTGGTATTTTCTGGACATAGGCTAATTTAAAATCGCCTATACACAAAATTAATTATACGACATGTTATATTAACATATTTGCATGTGTGTTACATTCACGCCCATATTTGGGAATATATCTCTATACAATACATATTTTTGTATTCCTTATTATAGTGAATTTTATTTATTTATTTCATATCTTTGACAATTTTGCACTTTGCTGCAAAAGACTAATACTTCTTAAAACTGTTCAGCCCTCCTATTTTTTATTTGACAAATGTTTATAGTTTTGTATGTCACATTTTCATTGCATTTATTTTCTAATCTATTTTCTTGTATATTTTTATATAATATTTCTTTAAATATTTTTGGGGCGTTTAATTTTGTTGTTCTTATTTCAAAGTTTTATAAATCCCAAATGTTTTTTTCTTTATTTTGTCAATACTTGCTTTTATTTTTCAGGATTCGTACAGCTTAAGGCAATCGAAATTAAAGACTTTAATATATTTTCTTTTAATTAAGATGTTTTTTTTATGTGTCACCAATTTTACAAAGAAAAATTCAAATGACTCATCGTTACTCGTGGTTCTGTTTACTTTAACATAATGTCTTAGCAATTTTAGGACTTTTGAAAGATTGATTTAGGCCTTTCTTATGAATTAAACACCTTTTAAGATCCCCCAAACCCTGGTTATTAACTTAAAATTATCCAACTGTATTTATGTTGCACCAATAAATCAGAGCACATCCCTGTCAGTACACTATAAACTATAAATACTGCAGCTGTGCTCAATTCCCCATATAGCGCCTCACATATCCATATGTCACATGGTGTGCTGTACATTGAGTACAGTGTGTATAAATACAGTCACACACACACACACACACACACACACACACACACACACACACACACACACACACACACACACACACACACACACACACACACACACACACACACACACACACACACCACACACACACACACACACACACACACACACACACACACACACACACACACACACACACACACACACACACACACACACACACACACACACACACACACACACACACACACACACACACACACACACACACCTCCTCCTCATCCATGTAGTCGACGCTGGAGTTGAACACGGAGCCCAGGTACGTCAGGTGGAGGATCGCCAAAGCACTGAAGGCGATGTTGATCAAAAACACCCAGAGACCCTGCAGAGGGAGAGACATCATGTTAGAAAAAAGGATTGTGTATATATTTTATTTATTTTTTGTTTATCCAAATATTTTTATATTCTTTATTTTATTTATTTTTGTCATTGGTCATTTTTGATAATTGTATTTTAAATTAAGAAAGTTGGTCTTATTTTTTCTTACTTTTACTGAGTGGTTTCTTTGTTATATATTGTAGTATGATACTTTAACTTCTTATGTTTATTTAAAAATCGTTATTTTACTTTCTTATGTTATATAAATATCTTTGCTCAATTTCTGAAGGTGGAGCAACTGTCCTGAAACCCAATTTCCACCGTGATAAATAAATTACTTTGATTGATTTTGGAATTTGAAACCACCATCATTTCCAGGATGTGTAAAGTATCATCTGTAATATGTTTCCATCACTGCAGGCGACCTGTTCCTGGCATAAATCATAATTAACCCCCCCCCCCCCCCCCCCCCCCCCCCCGCTGCTCTTGATGTGTGAAACCAATATAACAGGAGGGATTTTTGCTGGGCGCTCTGCCAGTAAACTCCTAAAATATATCAACTGAAAGTGAAGCAGACCACAGGAACTGCTGCAGTGTTTCTTCTGGCATGAAAACTTAATTTGCACAATAGTTTTGTGTTATTGTAGATACAATAGTCTTAACAAAAAGGCAATTTTTCATAATAATAATAATAATATTTTTTAATATAAGCAGAATAAAAATAGACTTTACTAATGGAAACTGGGCCAGTAGATTTACTTTGTAGCTGCCAGCAATGCCAGAGGAAAGGCCATTTGAACAGATCAAATAATTAAAGGTCCCATGTCATGCTTTTCTGGTTGTTACCCGTCCCCTTGTGTGTTATGTATCTTTTTCTGCATGTAAACGGTCTGCAGAGTCACAAACCCTCAAAGTACACCCTGTAGGGCAGGGGTGTCAAACTCAATTTCATCGCGGGCCACATCAGCATTATGGTTGCCCTCAAAGGGCCGGTTGTAATTTTAACACTATATAAATATACATATATAAATATCAAAATAATGTTTTATACTGTATAACAATATTGCCTCTGCATTGGAGTATTATTGGTTTTGGCAATAACTACGTCTGAAAGCACATGGTTGTGCATTAATGTATTGTGCACGTAGACACAAAAATACTGTATGTGGGCTCAGACTAACATTTCACTCTCTTACTGTTACATAAATCCCATGAATTTATGAAATTTAGTTAGCCTCATCATATCTTATCAAAAAGAGATACAATGTTTGTGAAATCTATTTTTTGTGAATAATAAAGTATTTTTCTTTTGTATATCAAGCATTATTTAAGTAGGCTATATTTCATTTGAATTCAGCAATAATATTTTAATAGTCTGAAAGCCAAGACTTTGAGAACCCCCTGTCCCAGATCCTGCTGTGTTACTATCACCTGTCACTCACTATTTCAGTAAGCAGTGAGTGGGGGGGGGCGGCGGCGTGTTGAGGAGGAACAGAGTGAGAGGGGACAGGGATCGCGGAAGTTTTCCTCCTTCCTTTACAAACTTTACACAAGTATTTATAAGTATTTATCGTCTGAATATAGCAAAAAGACGTTCATACTCTGCAAGCCAAGACCTCATATATTTTAATCAACCAGAAACCGGAAATAACCGTAACGCGAGTTTTTCTAAAACATAATAAATCCATGTGTGTCTCTGAGCCGCAGCAACACCGACTGATTCTTAAAGAGCGGGTCATTCTGTCTGTTTGTTCTGGGACTGGAGTTGCTTGTCTCGGTTGCTGAAGCAGACTTTGCTCCGTGTTTGGTGTCTCTGTGCCGCTGTAAATTCTGTTCCTTCAACTCTGTGTCACTCACAGTCACACACTGGTCACTCACCGCCTCAGAGTGCCGCTGCTGATAGGAAGTCGCTTCAGTGCGCACGTCACAAAACGAAATGCATTTTGGGACATGCAGTTTATGGGCAACGTGCTTAAACGGCATGTAACCGTATAATAAACTGTTTATATTCTTTGCGAGCTCTCGCGGGCCACATAAAATGACGTGGCGGGCCACATTTGGCCCGCGGGCCTTGAGTTTGACACGTCTGCTGTAGGGAGTAAAACTCTAACACAGAAAAGACCTGTCTATGCTGCCCCAGAACACCTCGTTGGAGATTTCTCTTTTTCCATTGTTTTCTTCCTGGGTTCTGTGACGTGCCCATACCCAAATGGACCCATTAGTCCAAATGGACCAATCCGCGGAGCCGTTACGTTACGTCCGCGGATTGGTCCAAATTGACCAATCCGCGGACTTCCTCACACACACACACTCAATCTTTTCTCAGCTGCAGCTCCGCCAATTTCTCCTCCCTGAGACGGCGGGACGCGGCGAGGCAGTGAGTCGGTGTGTGAGCACACACAGAAACTCCCAGCCAGGCTCCGGGTGTGTGTGTTCAGGCTGGGTTTCGCTGGGTTTCGCTGTGTCTCGCTGTGTCTCGCTGTCTCGCAGACGGCCACTGGGCTCATGGGGGGGGGGGGGGGGGGGGGGGGGGCAGGAGCTCCAACAAGCCGTTTAGGACAGAGAGTGAATACACATACTATACAGAGATGCTGTATGAGAAACCAATGTGAGTTTGGAACATTGAACAATATAAATGTATTTTAGTAGACCTCAACAATGGAATTATGATCAGTAGAAATGGCCATGACATGGGACCTTTAAATGAAAAACAGGAATTTAACATATTTGTATTACTATATATAACGGACATTGTCTTAGTAATTTAAAATAATACATATTGTAATTATTTTATATCTAGGTTTTGTGATTCTTATACTTGATTTAATTTATTTATTTTATGGGAAAATGAGCTCCTCTGCTAATCCTAAAGCCCTGATAATGAAACCCCCGCTCTGAAAGGACAAAGAGAGGAAGATGCACACTACCTTTTTGTTCCGGTGAGTGCAGTTTGGCAGACATTTCTTTGACAGAATACAAGCATTAAAGATGGCTGCGAGCCTTTTCCGCAACACTGAAACACAAAACAAGAGCAGAGCATTAAGGAGGAGGCAGAGGAAGAGCAGCTCTTCATCCAGGAGAGGGAAATCAAAGCGCTGAACAGAAACAGAAACAGTGTTAATTAACCATTACTGCAGAGCCAAGCACCGTCTTTTAAACAGAAACGGTTGTAATGTGGAAAAGACAGAAGCATTACCGTGCTCGATGTACGTGATGAAGCCGAGAGAGAGGAGCACCGCGCCCAGATGGAAACTCAAACCCTGCAAGATACGAGAGGTCAAATCTATACAATGCACTTCAGACACACAGTACAAGTATAAGGTAGGGTTGATTTATATGGTTTAAAAGGGCCCTGTTATGCCTTTTGGGGTGTTCCCTTTCCTGTAGTGTGTTATATAGGTTTGTGTGCATGTAAATGGTCTGCAAAGGCTAAAATCCACATTTGTTTACTTCTGGAACATGAGTGAAATCACAATGTAACACTCATGCTCATATTGGCTTGCACTCCAACACATTGTACGTGATAGGCTAAGGGGCGGGACATCTCTAGGCGGTTGACCAATCACAACAGAGCCGGCCAGCTAACCAATCAGAGCAGACTGGGCTCTGGTTTCAGACAGAGGGTGAAAAGAGGTGCTGCAGCACAGGCAGTATGAGAAAAATAAAGAGCTTTTTGAACATTAAAGCATGGAGACATGTAGAGACACTACATACTGATATACACCTGAACATCAGCAGGAGAGGACTCTTTAAAGTAGAGACACTACATACTGATATACACCTGAACATCAGCAAGAGAGGACTCTTTAAAGTAGAGACACTACATACTGATATACACCTGAACATCAGCAGGAGAGGACTCTTTAAAGTAGAGACACTACATACTGATATACACCTGAACATCAGCAGGAGAGGACTCTTTAAAGTAGAGACACTACATACTGATATACACCTGAACATCATCAGGAGAGGACTCTTTAAAGTAGAGACACTACATACTGATATACACCTGAACATCAGCAGGAGAGGACTCTTTAAAGTAGAGACACTACATACTGAAATACACCTGAACATCAGCAGGAGAGGACTCTTTAAAGTAGAGACACTACATACTGATATACACCTGAACATCAGCAGGAGAGGACTCTTTAAAGTAGAGACGCTACATACTGATATACACCTGAACATCAGCAGGAGAGGACTCTTTAAAGTAGAGACACTACATACTGATATACACCTGAACATCAGCAGGAGGACTCTTTAAAGTAGAGACACTACATACTGATATACACCTGAACATCAGCAGGAGAGGACTCTTTAAAGTAGAGACACTACATACTGATATACACCTGAACATCAGCAGGAGAGGACTCTTTAAAGTAGATACACTACTGATATACACCTGAACATCAGCAGGAGAGGACTCTTTAAAGTAGAGACACTACATACTGATATACACCTGAACATCAGCAGGAGAGGACTCTTTAAAGTAGATACACTACATACTGATATACACCTGAACATCAGCAGGAGAGGACTCTTTAAAGTAGAGACACTACTGATATACACCTGAACATCAGCAGGAGAGGACTCTTTAAAGTAGAGACACTACATACTGATATACACCTGAACATCAGCAGGAGAGGACTCTTTAAAGTAGAGACACTACATACTGATATACACCTGAACATCAGCAGGAGAGGACTCTTTAAAGTAGATACACTACATACTGATATACACCTGAACATCAGCAGGAGAGGACTCTTTAAAGTAGATACACTACATACTGATATACACCTGAAAAAAAGGCCCCTTTGATGTAAAAATGGTAGGTGGAAAAAGTTAAAGGGTTTTCTAACATATTCTGTATATTTTTCCATTATTAATATGTATACATTTACTGTAAATGTTTATTTCTTTATTTTTTTATGTGCAATACCTTGTAAACATGTTACTGTAACAAAACAATTTCCCAATTTGGGAACAATAAAGTGCATCTAATCTAATCAAACACTGTAAAACATCGACTCTCTGAGTACTCACGTGCAGCAGGGCGCTGGCTGTGTACGTCACCATGATGGCGGAGAACGTCCCGAATTTTAGAGCGCTCTTAAATACATCTGTGAGACGAGAGCATCGGCAGAGAGTCAGTTTAAAAGAGCCGTTAGCATGTTCATGATGAGACAAACACTAAACAGCTGCTGCCATAATCAGAGATGGCAAAAGTACACACATCCTTTACTCAAGTAGAAGTACAGATACTCATGTTTAAAAATACTCTGGTGAAAGTAGAAGTACTGACTAAACTACTTTACTCAAGTAAAAGTAAAGAGGCTTTGAAATGTACTTCAGTAAAAAGTACCCATAACTAGCAGCTGTTTTAAAGAGTACCTGACCTCCCTTTATATTAATAGAACAATAATGTCATTGTTAGCTAATGAATGTTTCCATGCTGAACAACGGCAACATGACAACGTTTTCATTGGTCCCTCTTCTTTAGAGAAGACCAGGAAATGATGGATACACGGATCGTGTTCAAATCAATAGGCACGCAATGACTCTAAATAATAATGATCACGCCACCAAACACACATTCAAACTAAAGGAACCAGCCTGTTTGGAAAATGTGAGAAGTAGAAAGTACAGGTATTTGTGTTCAACATGTAAGAAGTAGAAAGTACAGGTATTTGTGTTCAAAATGTAAGAAGTCAAAGTAAAAAGTCGTCAGAAAAATAAGTAGTGGAGTAAAGTACTGATACCAGAACAATGTACTTAACTACAGTAACGAAGTATTTGTACTCCACTACTTCCCACCTCTGCTTATGTGTGATTGCAACATCGGGAATGCTTGGAATTTCGCTGCACTCTGTGTCGTGACAATAAAGGAATCTAATCTAACTTTGATGTCCTTTTTTTGCAGCTCAACCATAAAGCAGTCAGAGCTGAAGACTCACAGGTGTGCAGGAAGCGAGACATGGGCAGGTTCCAGGAGGTCACCACCTCCACCATGGAGCGAGGGAACTCGATGCTCAGAGGCTTGGAGACACTCAGATCCCTGCAACACACAGAGGGGAAGAGGGGTTATTATTATGTGAATGAAGGGGAACACACTTGAAAACATGCTGCTCCAAAAACAAGCTTTTTTCACTTGAAATAAGAACAAAAATCTGCCAAAAGAACAAGTGAAAATTTGCTTGGTAACATTTCTTGAAATAAGAAGGGATATTTAGATAAATCAGATCTTGTAATTAGCTGGGAGAACTCATTTTGAACTATATTTTACCGGAATCAGGAAATGTTGTGTTACAATATGAGCCACACATGCTCAAACGTTTTCTGTTTTCTGATGTTAGTTGGTGATTTCCTAATAAATATGTAAAAAAATATGTGTTTCTTCTGAGATACGACTCAAAATAAGAGTTTTTGACTCAACAAGATGATGCATTGTCTAAAAACAAGACCCGATATCTCACTGCAGTGTTACTTCTGAAGTTAGTGTGTCTTATATCAGGTGTAGAGACATATTCTGACTAGATATTAGACACATATACTAGACAAGATTTCGAGTTTTTGTAGTGTGTTGCACGTGCAGCTCTGACCATTTGAGGTTCTCCTTCTCCTCGGTGAAGCCCGCTCCGGCCAGAGTCGCAGTCGTCTCGCTCAGATAACTCACAAAGTAATTACTGAAGTGGAAAGACATGGTGTTCTCGTACGCCAGCAGCCACCTGAGGATCAGACAGATGTTATATTGCAGATTTCAGGTTAAACCAAACCAAATTAAACAAAAAGATGTATTATAATTCAACATTGAAATACATACTTTGCTGGTGTTCCCCTGAGAAGCAACAGAATAAGGAGAGAAAGAGTAGAAGTTAATGTTAGTGATATATTACATTAATTTGATGTTTTACTAAAATATGACAAATTCTCTTTTCATTGCTAAATCAGCTTCCATGATTAACACTATTTTGTGAAATGTCTACGGTATTTTTAGAGTGAGTTGAAAGAGATTATCACTAGACAAATGCACTTTAAAATGTAATCATGTTTTTTGTATTTGTGCATTTTCTTCTCACTTAAAGGGCCCATGTCATGCTTTTCCGGTTATTACCCGTCCCCTTGTGTGTTATGAAGGTTTTTATGCATGTAAACGGTGTGCAGAGTCACAAACCCTCAAAGTACACCCTGTAGCGAGTAAAACTCTAACACAGAAAATACCTCCCCAAAACGCCTCGTTGGAGATACGTCTTTGTCCATTTGATTCTTCCATTTCGTTCCGGGTACGGCATGATGTCAAGCCGTACCCGGAACGAAATGGACCAATCCGTGGAGCCGTTACATTACGTCCGCGGAGCCGTTACGTTAAGCCCCCGCTGATTGGTCCAAATTGACCAATCCACGGACTTCCTCACACACACATCTGTGTGCAGAGAGCAGGCAGCTCTGCTGATTTCTCCTCCCTGGCTGCAGGCTGATAACAGACAGTTGGGATCGCGGCAAAATTCTCTCTGCAGACCCATTCTCACAGCGTTTATCAACCTTTTTCTTACTCAATATCAAGCCACACTTATTGTTTTTACTTCGACTGTGACTTTGTGTGTGCTCAGGATGAGTTTGGCTGTGTATCGCTAACAAGGAAACAACACCTCCACGGAGCTCAGCGCGATTCACAACGTCCCGACCAATCAGAGCACACTGTGCTCACAGGGAGGGTGGGGGCTGGAGCTTTGGGAGCTACAACGAGCCGTTAAAGGCAGAGAGTGAAATTCAGTGAATACACGTAGTTTACAGAGATGCTGTATGAGAAACCAATGTGAGTTTGGAAAAATGCACAGTATAAATCTATTTGAGTAGACCTCAACAATGGAATTATGATCAGTGGAAATGGCCATGACATGGGCCCTTTAAATAAAAAATGCTGGATATAATTTTGCGTGTATTTTTTTTTTGTAGCAGTGCACTAAATGCAGGACAAAGGCATAACTGACTTTAATTTCTCTTTGGTATTTGTACTGCAAGTTATCGTTATCACAATATTCAACAAAGTAATTGCATATTTTACTCACATCATGCATCCGTGAGTATCACCACATTTTTAAACATGGTGAAATATTTTGATAAATAAGAGAGTGAGACCATGATGTGGGTAAAGGTGTTTAACAAAAGAAAACACATGCATCAAAGAATAGAAAACATGCAGACGGCAAGTTCTGTATCAGAGTCCTTGAGGTGGACTCTTCTTTGTTACCTGATCTTCCTCCTCTTTTTGCTGTAAACAAAGCATGACAGTTATTATAGGGACAATAATCGCTTTTCTCTGAGCGATATCTGCAACACTGGTTAACTCACAACACAACTCTGAATTGACTGCAGATAAGAAGAACGATGTGTGTCTCTGTGTGTATTAAAGTGTCTCACCCTCGCAGCAGCTTGTCTCCGTAGAGAGGTATAAAGTAGGGAAAGAGGTACGGAGCCACGCAGTTAGAGATCACCAGGCAGAGCTGACTCTTCACCCAGCTCACACACACCTTACTCAGCCAGGAGAAGCTCTGAGGAGGAGAGAGAGGCACAGATATACTCAGATATCAGAGAGTGAGAGAAAATCGTATACATTTCACCGCAATTTATACATTCTTCAGAGATACCATTAGAGCCACATGCCTTCATTTTTTACACATTCAAAGCTTCTCTAGAGGTTTTGAATGAAGCTTTGATGTCTGGTGTCGTATTTGTAGATATGTTGGTGAATGTCGTTAAAGAAACGCAATTGTTGATGCTTTTGTAATACAGCTGTGTGCCTCTGTTACTGTGCAGCAAGTGTGACTTCAAACAAGCTTTTTAGTCGCATTGAAAATGTTGTTTTCTGAAAATTAAACACCAACAAATATGGGGCGAAGCCTGCGAGCTAGTTCAGGCAGTCGACTCGAGCACTTATGCTGCATTCATACATAACGCCCCTTGCCACTCTACAACCAACCAAACAGAGTCTCCTTAATATGCCGCTCTATTTAACCTGCCAGATATCTCTCTATGCATTGCTTGCTACTGCTATTGCTGCAGCTACTCTACGTCGCTGCTGCTTGCCTGCCCCACCACCACCCCAGCTTCCACCTGTAGGCTCGGGGGGTTAGTTATCTAATCATCACTCATCGTGCTATGTATATCTGTGGAGTGATGAGGCCCGAGCCTAGACGCCAAACTCAACTATATGCTGCTTCTAATAAACATGTTGAAGAAACACGTGAGTTGTCTGACTGAAATGGTTTTAAGAAGAATATTGGGTAAGATTAAAACATGCTGTCTTGTTTTTTTAAAACATGTTGAGTTTTTGACTTCACATCGCTAGGATTTGTTATGAATAATAAGCAGTTAATATTGTACAATACTAATAATATCAAATTATATAAAACTGTGCAGAAATATTGACTTTAAACACATTGAATAGACAGAGGAAAAAGACAAAATGTTGATAATAATTTGAAAGTTATGATGGGAGCTTCTGGATCTATGTGGTACAACCTGATTATAAGAATATTAAAAATAATTTTGAAAAATAAATACAATTTAAACTTTGAAAAATACTACCAATAATAATAATAATTTACAAAAAAATATATATATATATATAATACTGATAATAATAATAATAATAATAATAATAATAATAATAATAATAATAATAATAATAATAATAATAATAATAATAATAATAATAATAATAGTGGAAACAAATACTAATAATAATAATAACAACAACAAAGTCTGTATCACACTGACCAGCCTCCGCCCCTCCACAGCCTCTCTGTAGCTGTTGAAGCTGATCCAGGGCCCGAAGATGACCGTCCCCACAAAGTAAATGTATCCCATGAACTCGAGGGGCGAGGGGACGCTGGAGACCACTCCTCGGTCCAGATCGAAGGCCAGAGAGATCGCCTTCATCGCCACCACCATCTGAGAACCTGGGAGACAACAGCAGCAAGGGTTCATCGGCATAATGATCAATCACTACAGCGGCCATGTTGGGAATGGACATCTGAAATACCAGGCTCGTCTAAAAATGTTTTAAAGTAAATAGACAGAAAATAGTGCAAATATTATGGAAGGGACCTTAAAAGACATAATAACATCAACAAACAACGCTGCAAGTACAATGCAGATATAAGTAAACTATTAACATGAAAATTGGATAAGGTGGAACAAAATGTAAAACAGAATACTGTAAAGTGGAATAAAAACTACATATTGTGATAATACCTGAGCATAAATGGGTGGACTGTTAACAGATGAACGTGTGAATGACAAATGAAAGTTGTGCAGTCATTGCCGGCAGAAGTCTTGATGAATTAAAGAAAATGAAGGCCGCCTTTAACAGCAAAACTATATGAAAACATCCATTTACAAACTCTCACACAACTACAAACAAGGTCTCATTTATCCAGTCTGATGTTTACCACTTAACTAAAACATGACTTACAGCACTACACAAGCGTAACACTGTTTAAGAGAAAGTGTTTTAAATAGTATTTCCGTTACAAAAGGCATGTTTGGGAATAGGTGAGCATCCAACTGTTGAAATAATAGTTTTTCTGTTGCATAAAACGCTCCCAATTCTGTTCAATTCAACACGAATTTTCTCAGTTTTTAGATTATGTGTTCACTGTGAATGCATGCAAGAAAAAATAGGTACATTTCTTCAAGAATTCAAGGTAACAAGGGGTGGGTTATTGATATACAAATTATGATGTGGTGTGGTGTGGTGGGAATATTTCTCAAAGACCATTATCACTGCTAGATTTCTAGGTAAAACCACTGCATTAATTGCTTTTATCCATCAGAAATGTGTTGAATGTTGCCGATAACATCCTTGTCCTACTGTACCTCTCATCTTGTGCCAGTTGGTGGTGTCCATCATGTGCAGCTCTCTGATGAAAATAAACAAAAACAGCTTCAGTTTGAAAGGTCACCTATTATGCAATTCCTGTCTTTTCTACATCAACATGTGTCCCCTCTTCTTCATGTCTCTTCTACATCAACATGTGTTCCCTCTGTGGAAAGAGACTCTGAAAGTTTCAGGAAAAAAGATTCTCTCACTTTTTGTCCTGATCCATTTCTATAAAAACCTGTCTGAAAATGAGCTGATCAGATTTTGGCCACTTTGTGATGTCATAACGATTTTTTGGCTTGTGTAACCATTAGCCAATCACCAACCAGGGTAACCCCCCCCCCCCCCCCACCTTATCACCTGAATCTCCTCCTAGAGCACCATTAGGCGCTTTCACACCAAGTACTTTTCCCAGGAATAGTTCCCCGGAAATCTTTAGTTCGTGAACTATCTAGTAAATCGCGTTCACACCAGAATAAGTTCCCTGAGGGAAGATTACGCAAATGAAGCCGCTGACGTCACTTCTTCTTCTTCTGCTTTGGGTTTACTGGCAGGCCGCAAACAACTTCACGGCGTATACTGCCACCCGAAGTCCCGGAGCCCCCCGGACTCCGGGACTTCGGGTGGCAGTAAATGACAACCCGAAGTCCCGAGTAAATCGCCAGAAGCGCCGACACCTCCTCATCTCCACCGCTCCCACATTTTATTTTGTGTTGCCATAAGTTAGTCTCTCTCCGTTGGTGCGCTGGGCTAATACTAATGCTAACAATGCTAATGCGAGCAAATAAAATGGCGGCTTCACAAAACTTTTCAGAGTTTTACGGGGCGTGGTTTGCAATTCGCCCAGCCAATCAGAAATTGGAATCTTTTTCCTCCCCAGGATAGTACCACCTCTCTAGCAGGGACTGAAAAGGGGGGAGTGGCTCCTTATTTTCATCTAAAGTAACAGACAGAGAATCAGCACTTTTGAAACAGGGCTGAAACAGAGGGGATTATGGGATGCTGCAATGATCTGTTTGGTGTTTCAGCCAATCAGAGACAGGCTCTGTATATATCTGAGACCTATAATATATTGATGAAAAACAGTATAATAGGGGACCTTTAATATCTTTCTCGCCACAAATTAAACGTCCCTGCTACACTGATTTGTAATCTCAGATGTGATGTGGTGCCGCTCTCACCCCAGCAGCAGGTAGATGAGCACGGTGATGGAGAGGAAGGTGCCTCTCATGGTGGAGTGTCTGCAGAGGAAGAGGAAGAGGTAGCAGAGCAGGCTGAGCAGCACCACCCAGATCATGTGCAGCTCGAAGAACAGGTAGAGGGTGTAGAAACCCCCGGCAACCGTAACCAGGTGCTTTAGGAAGGACGGGAGGCCTGAGGGGCAGAGAGAGAGAAATATGAGAGAAGTGCAGTTTTATTAAGTAAAAAGACGTCTGAATTCTTTTACGAGTGTGTCACAAGTTGTCACAATCTTGCACTAATGTACATTCTCAAAGATATTGAAGTGGCTGTTATTTTGTATATAGTGATTGCTGTGCTTTTATTTATGTCTTAATGTGTGCATATGTATAAATGTGTCTGTTGATTGTGTATATATAGGTATATACATATTTGTGTGTAAACGGTATTTCGATCTCTCTGTCTGTACACACAAAGATTGACAATAAAGTTGACTTTGACTTTGATTTTAACCTCTTTCCTTCTCTCCTTTGATCCTCCTTAGCAACAGTCATTATTTTGCTTAGCAGCGGTGTGTTATCGAGTATTAACAACCTCTGAAATGTCCAAATTGACCAATCAGAATCGAGTATTCAGCTAAACCGTGTGAAGTGAAGTTCAAATACCTCAGACAATCTTGCACTAATGTACATTTCCCAAAGATATTGAAGTGACTGTTATTTTGTATATATTGATTGCTTTTTATTTCTTTCTTAATGTGTGCATATGTATACAAATGTGTCTGTTGATTGTGTATATATATAGGTATATACATATTTGTATACATATTTTTATATATCTTTGTATTTTTGTATTCGGGATTGTGGGAAACGGTATTTCCATCTCTCTGTCTGTACACACAAACTGAAAGATTGACAATAAAGTTGACTTTGATAACGCTGCATATGTTTGCATGCATGTAAAGATAGAGTATGGCGTTAATTGATATATATTTGTTCTATGATTAAACTCAATCTGTATATGACTTAATTTGGCAGTTCTTAATTAAAGGAGAAAATACATTGCATCATCAAAACAATCTACTTTTTTAACTTATTTATTCCACCCTATAATAACCAGGAAACTGCTATATTCCTTTTGGTTTGGAAATAAAAAAATGACCTTTAATTTGTAACATATTTTATATAATATCCTGCTTCATATTTAGTTTACTGTAAATTGGTATTTCAACTTGCATATTTTCTACTTTTTTAATGTTGTTTTATTTCTATTTGATATGTTTACATTTTAGAATTGTTTATTTCTACTCTTTTCATTTCTCTTTTATGCTGCTGCAACGCAAACATTTCCCAAAT
This sequence comes from Trematomus bernacchii, assembly GCF_902827165.1. Classification (NCBI taxonomy): domain Eukaryota; kingdom Metazoa; phylum Chordata; class Actinopteri; order Perciformes; family Nototheniidae; genus Trematomus; species Trematomus bernacchii. Next base: position 304,247 of record NW_022987562.1, read on the forward strand.
TGGGATCAATAAAGTACATCTTATCTTATTTGATCTTATATTTAATCCACACACGATCCTATAACCCCCATTTTAGTCTCATTGCCATTATTCTCAGTTAACCTCTGGATTGATTTAGAGTCACATGGTCTATCCCCACCATAAATCTGTAACATTACTTTAAATGTATGCCCATATCTTCCTGAACACAATCTCAGTACAACATACTAGACTCTATCTATACTTAAAATGACTTAAGGCAGCGGTTTTCAAAGTGTGAGGCGCGCCTCCCCTGGGGGGCGCCAGAGAGCTTCAGGGGAGGCGCAGCGTGAGAAAAAAATAAAGAGAAACAATGAAATCTAGCTCGTTAACTTCAGCTAACTTTATGCGAGCGGCAACATGGATCGATTTTTAGTGAAGTTACCTAAAGTGAGAGAGGAGACAGCGTCTGGCCACCCCAGTTGGCAGCTTTGTTTTGAAATAAAAGTTGTGGCTCATCGGACATTTATCAGAGAAAATCCCTGATGTCCGAGTGCAAGTGAATGCAGCACAAGACGCGAGCCTTGTAACCCTGGCGCGAGCGAGGAAATGTGATTGGCGGCGATTTCATTTGAACGGGCGGCAGAAAACGAGAAGCATTCGGACCCAAGTACACGGAAGGAATAAGGTATTTGCGGTCTACAATGACAGAGAAGAGACTGTCAAGTTTGGCTGTGCTCAGCATTGAATCAAAACGCACTAAAGCTTTGGATGTTAATACGTTTGTGAGGCGTTTTGCTGAACAAGATGGTAATCGCCGCATTCAGCTGTAATAGGCATGCCAACTTGATGCTCTGCTCACGGATGACTCGAGCATTAAAAACTGTTAAGATGATGACCTTACGTGTGTACATATATTTTTTTCTTTGTGGGGCTCTGCCCTGAGAAAGTCAAATAAGATGGTGTGTAAAACTACACTGCCCAGACAAAAATAAGTAACCACTTTGATTTCACTAGGCCAGTAGGTAAGGGCATTCCACTGGATAATAATACCCCTGCATTATAGCAACAACAATAATAATAATAATAATAATAGCAATAATAATTGGGAGGGGGGGCGCGGCTGTTCTTATATTCTCTGAGGGGAGGCTCACCTTCCCACACTTTGAAAACCCCTGACTTAAGGGAACTGTCTTTTTAGCTGTTAGGGCCACACATCTCTGGAAAAGTCTTCCTGTTGGAGTTTGTCTTACAACCTTGTTGATTTCTTCAGAAAATCTGTTTTTTAAACTCGCTTTTCGCATTAACTTTGTTTCATTTATTGGACTAGCGAGCACTTTTCAGGCACGTGCACAGATAGACCTCAAAGGGGGCCTGAGCACCGTCCTTGTGGCTCTCAAACAAGAAAAGTGTCCTTTTTCCAAATCACTACATTTCTGTTTGCAACGGAGGTGACAAAGGCCATCGTTGCAAATATTATTCAACACAAACTTAGCAATTTCAGGCATTTATTTAATAGAAAATCGCGTGCGTGTTCTTTTATGGATTTGGGCCCGTACCCCTTTAACACCCTCTGCATGTGCCTGATTCTTTGGAAGCTGCAATATAAATAAAGTTATAATTAGCTGTAGAGAGTCTCACCCAGCATCCAGAGCAGGCGGCAGAGCAGGCAGATGAGCAGCAGCTGCCACACCTGCTCCAGGCCCTGCTGGGCGGTGGGCAGCAGGCAGCCCCCCCACAGCTCCTGGAAGAACTTCTGCCGGCTGAACGCTCCCATCTCTGGACCTTCAGAGCAGAAGGGAGAGAGACGCCATGTTTTAGAGCAACAGAAACACGTATCACCAGGGTCAGCATATGTTTAATGCATTAGATCAACATACTGTATGTGAACTGCTGTTAAGTAAGGCTGCAAATAACCATTAGACCATTGACACCTAATTGTTTACTCGATAACATGTGAGAAAAATAGTGAAAAGAAAGACCAAGGGGATGTCTTTAGATGCATTGTTTTGTCCGTACAAAAGACACTTTAGTATTTATCAAACAGTTCAAAGCTGGAAATATCCACATTTGAGAAGCAAAAAAAGAATGTCTACAAGTTTTGTATAGAAAATGTGCTTTTAAATGAACGATTGATCATCAAAATAGTTGCCAATTCCTTTCCTAATTAAACTTACCATAATTGATATGTCGACTAAACATTAAAGCTGATTTGGCATTACATTGTATGTCAAGAACATAGTAAAAAGCCCAAGGTAGAGTCTTAAATGTCTTGTTTTGTCAGTCCAAAACCCGAAACATATCCATTTTATTATAATATAAAACATAGAAAAGCAGCAAATCTCCATATTTTAGAGTCTGAAACAGCATTTTCTACAATCTCTGCGTGAAAAATGACTTTTAAACTATAAATGTATCGGAAAATCGTTGCAGCTTTTCACTGTTTCACACATGAGCAAACTTGCAGGCAAGCAGAGACTGCCACTCACTCACTCTCAACAGACACATAACTACAAATCCCAGCATGCACAGCACCACTACAAATCTGTGCAAATCCATGCAATGGCTGTCAAAGTTTTGGCTGATTATCCTGAAATATCTCTACGCTCAGTACTGCTAAACATATACGAATGCATACGTTCACTCTGCAGCAAATGCATCAAACTGGAAGTGCTTTAAAATACCTTAAATATGCACAGTGTAGCACGGTACCATCATGCTGAATTATTTAGCATTATTTAAGTGTATTGAGGACTTATTTACAGTGCATTAAGAGGAATAGTATGCATGTTTTCTCCGCAATGCAGTCGGCCAAGGTGAAGAGTTGACTCACAGCTGCAAGACAACAGCTGCAACATGCATATTATCTTTTTCAGCCATTAGCAGAAAGAGAAGCATCTTGTTTTCTTAACCTTGCTTCACCTAGCCCGCAGCAGGGTTTACAGTCCAGCTATCAGCACTATAACAAAGTCGGTCTCCCCTGCCCCCCACAGCGGATAACCGTGCCCCTCCTCCCCCGGTCATGTCAGTTATTTCTCCCGGTTTAGACCCACCTTTCCCGGCAGCAGCTGCAGCTTCCTCCCGGTGTTTCTACCGTCTCCCGGCCCGGTACAGCTCGCCGTGTTTAATGTCGCTCGGTCCGGATGCCGCTTCTCTTCTGGAGGACTCCCATTGTCACAGCATCAGCACCACTGGACTCTCCGCTGGAGAAAAACCAAGGAAGAGACGCGTCAACCAATCAGCTGCTTCGGTGAGGACGCGTTAGCCAATCACCGCTCTCGTTGCGTGTTGGGTGACAGCCAGCTGGGCCAATCAGAAGCCTGGTCCACTGTGTTCGGTGCTTTGTGACCAATGGGATGTGTACAGCGTGCAGATGGAGTCAGAGGACTAGCATCTGGCTCAGAGATCAGAGGTTTCTGGAGGGTGAACTGTGGCTATGATGACTAATACAAAACATGCACTTAACCTACTTTTTCTTTTGGAAACTATTGCCAAAGAACAAAAAAACAATGTGTATATATTTCTGAATGATATTGAATCATTTGTACCAAGCATGAGCTGCAGAAAAACAATCAGATAGCAACACGGTTCTGTAGCAATGTGACTGTGTGTAACATGCGCATAAGCTATAAATTGAGTTGTATTCAAATGTTTGCAGGTCTGTGTTTAGTGAGTTAAACTTTCAACAATTACCTATTTTTTATTAAATAATGCAAAGTCTGCAATTTTAATGTACATACATGATTTAGATCCAGATGCTCCTGGGGCAGAAAAGCCACCTGCGAGATAGATGTATCACAACCTGGCAACACAGCTGTCTTGCAACTTATTAGGCATTAGTAAATGATAAAACCATTAATAAAGCGTATTTAACATGCATAAACAGTGGATACAGTGGTATCATTTTAATACAAAAACTATTTGGAAATACACTACAAATAAAAGTACAATAATAAGACAAGATGGAGATACAGTTTGTGAAATGGGACACTTAAAGGGGACCTATCATGCAAAATGCACTTTTGTACGTCTTGTATACATGAATATGTGTCCCCGGTGTTCCAGGGAACTCACCAAGTGTCAGAAAACACAACCCTCTCTATTTTCCTCCATACCCAAATCTCTAAAAACGGGGCTGCAACGGATCTGATAAAAACTGATCCAGATTTGAACATTTCTCTGACGTCAGGACGGAGGAGCTGACCTATCAGGGGAATGAGAGGTTGCCGTGGCATGGTAACAGCATGGTAACACGACGCTCATAACTCTGCCCCCTCCTTTGCAGGGGGGCGTGGTCAGCTGCAGCGCATGCAAAGACAGGGTGGAGGAGAGCAAAGAGAGCGAAATGAGGCATGGCTAAAATGCATGATCTGTTTGGTATTTTGAAAAAGAAAACGTATAAATATACCTTATATAGGTATGGCCCTACAATATATTATTCAAATATAGCAGACACCATGCTTTTGTAATTAAAAAGCATGAACATGTCAAAAATAGTCATTGTGAAATGCACAAACATGAGCATTTTGCTTTTTAGCAGCAGCCTCATTTTGTTTTACTCTTAAACCATGCCGTAGTAGAAGTAAAAACACTCTTTGGGAACTGCAAGCAAGCAGAAAGTCCAACAAACAAAGGCGTAAAAGCAGGGTATGCAGGAATCCTGAAGTCAAATGTAATACCTTTTAAGACCTTTTAAGACCCTTTCCATACATTTTAAGACCTCATCGCCACTTCCAGTTTTAACCGGTTACCTTGGCGACACACTTTACCTCACATTGACTATATACAGTATTGATTGTCCTTCCTCCTTATCTTCCAACCATTTGGACGCAGACTTGCATTTCCCCATAACGATGTCGTTTAACAACCGGCGTAAACGGACCTTCGTGCGCTATCAAGCAGTGAGCGTGCGATGTCCTGTTCAGATGACGTCAAATCCAACGGGATGCCATAAATAAACTACACAGAATCACACTACACACCTACGCAATGATTACATTCAGGCACACTGTAGGTAATACCTTGGAAAATGCTGTTTAATACTTTTTAATAGCTTTAATTTTCGCTAAATTGATTTATCAACTTTTAATACTTTTTAAGACCCCGCGGACCCCCTGAAAAGCTCCTTATTGTTATTGTACCGTGGGCTTTATTCTGCAATGGGATTGTTCTGCGGTTCAGAGTTAGCTGGCCGCTGTAATGCTTGATGACACACGGGTAAAGAGGTCAGACCAAGACGAGGAGAAAGACAGTTTTGGGTCACATTAACAATCTCTCGAGTGCCTGCATCTGGAGAAATGTGAAGAGACCACAGAAACATCCACCCTTTAAGTGTTTACGTAACAATAAAAGTACAATTATTTGTATTTCTCTCAATGTACATTTGGCTTTTTCAGCGAGGAGAGATGTCAGGCGGACACAGAGTCCTTTGGATGTTATTGTTTGGTTTTAATGTCAGTGTTACAAGGCAAACATGCTATGACAGTGGTCTCAGCCTGAGGCAAGGAGAACATTTGATGTTATAACATTGCCATCCAGTGACTGAAACTAATAAAGTTGATTGAAACATTCACAAGAACCAGATAATCAGAGGTGATATGTTAGCATCTGCTGCATCAACAATTACAGGAACATTAAAACAGTTCAACAAAGTTTCCTCTCTCAAAACACCAGCTTGCTTTCTGCCATTTTGAGATGTCACTCCACACAAGGATGTACTGCTTGTGTGGAGTGAATACAACTTGATACAAATTAGGATTCATAGATTTAATTTATATCAGAACAAATGTGAGATCTGACCAACATTTTTTTTTAGATTAAAGTCAGGATTCTGAGAAAATAAAGTACGAATTTTGACTTTTTTCCCAGAATTCTTAGAAAGGAAATTCTGTCTTATTTCTCGTAATTCTTAGAAAACTAAGAAAAAAATAATTTGGACTTTTTTCAAAGACTTCTTAGTAAACTATTCCATCTTTCTTTCTCAGAATTGTTGAAAAAAATATTTCTACTTTTTCTCAAAATTCTTAGAAACAGAATTTTTTCCCCCCAAAAAAATGATTGGAAAATGAATTCTGTCTTTTTTCTCCAAAAATAAAATTAAAATAAGTTTTCTTATTTTCGAAAGTTGAACTTTTTTGGTCAAAATTCGGACTCATCCTAGAATTCTGACTTTCTGTACAACAGATGGAGAACGTTTGATTTGCAATACACTACAGGTGATGATCTGATTTTAAACAAATACAAATGTGAAATTATCAGTTATTTTACTGGCACTGAGAAGTAGGTAAGCATCCGTCCTTGGATTGAATAAATCCATATGAAGCATCCCTTATTGCTACAGTATATATATACATTTCTACAATATGAAACAACAGTGTTCACAGGGTTGCTAGCCACAGAGGTACATGATGCTACATAATGATATTCATGCTATCATTCATAGCAATGTGAATGTTCTCACAGACAATACAGACAACAATCTGAGGAGTACATGTTCCACCATCCAGGTTAATTAAAGAATCTCTAACTTAGAGAACAGTGTAAAAACTAGTCACTGATAGACAAGAGACCAGTGGCGAGCCGTGAGCTTTATACCTAGGCCCTCTGACCCCCACCTCTTCCCTCGAAAAAAAGAAAAAAAATAGTTATTACGTCACAGCGTATACTTCAGCGGAATATCAAAACAACGGCCCAGGGTGCAAAACGCATCAATGACAGCGACCCTCTACCACACAAAACAACACCTGTGAACCCAATTTGTGTTCTTTGACATTGAAAATGATATTGCATTGTGTTTGTTACTTTCGTATGTCTTAAGTGTAATTTGGCATGCTTTTATTTTGAAGGCGAGTTCACGCTGTTGACAGGAAGTTGTTGTTGCTATGGAAACAAGAAAAGTGTCACAGCGGGCGGAACTCGTCATAAAGTCCGCGATAATAAAACCCACCCATTTAGAGGGAAGATATGATTGGTCAATTGTACTGTCATTTGACATTACTCTCTCGTTCAGTTACTATAGCGGGCCCTCTGTGAATCGCAGAGAGGCCCGCTATAGTAACTGACATTCAAACAGAGACTGAACAGGCAGATTCGAAGGATTTATTTCTTTGGAAATGTTATTTTATTAAATCAAGTTTTTTTTCGGTAAAACTAATGAAAAATATAACAAAAATAATATTAAAAAAATATATATTTTATTTTTTTTTAATGTTTTTAAATATTATTTTTGGGAATATCTTAGGCCCTCACAGAGGGCCTAGAGGGCCCTGACGGCTCGCCACTGCAAGAGACAGAACCCAAAATACAGAACCCATACTAAATAAAAATAGCAGCAGTATGAGATCAGAAATGTAAAACAATATCTACAGTATGTGAGTCAAGACAAGAGAAGTGTGCAGCGATACATTCAAGGTTTACAAAAATCTAAAACGCCATATTCACGCCATAAAGACAGTAACAGAAGTTCAATAAAGTAACAGTTTTATCCACAGTATCGAACACAAACAATGCATTTGACAGAATGTGTTTTAGCTTAATGATACTAAGAACCTGTGTTGATGTAATGCTGCTTTCCAGACAACTCAGGACTTGAACATTTCCCAAAATCTTCTTAAAAAAAGCACAATTAAACACCACTTAAAAGTGGAAGTTCCTGCTTGTAAACTCGAGCCCAATGAATTCAATCCTAGTTCAGGAAGAAGTGGTTGTCTTACGTCACAAAACAAGGGTATTGTGACTGGTGAACTATCAAAGAAAAGGCAGCGTGAAGTAAATATGCCAGTATTTAATGACAGTAATACATGATATCATACACTTAAAAGCTGTATTGCATGTACATTGAGATCTAAATATGTTGTGATGTAGCAAGTTACTGGGAGAAAACTCTAAAAGTGATCTCCTCTGCACCAAAATAAATCAGGGAAATATCACAAATGCTAAAAAGATATTTGAGCCAGCGCTATGGAGTTAGACACATCAGTTTATCATTGTCAATCATGGTTTTGTTATTACGTTTTGAGAGGTGTACCTGAACCCTTTGGATGTCAAATCTTCCGAAATTCAAAATGGATGAATGGGAAAATCCTGACCTTCGAGAAGGGGCTAAAATAATTAGAAAAGCAATTTATCTGTGATTATTTTTGACTGATATTGCAATTGTGATATGATTTGTGATTGATGACCTTTACACTATTAACTTATTATCCATTAACAAACAATTGATTACGTAGTGATTTTTAAGTCTGTAGTATATGATGTAAAGCCAGGCGATCTCTGCAGAATGATACACTTTAATATAGAAATGATTTGTTTTCAATACAATTGACTTCATTACTGTTCTACCTTGATTTGTCTGGAAAGCAGCTTAAGTTGAAGGGAGATTTAAAACCTTACAGATGAGGCTAAAAGGCCAGTTTGACCACTTTAAGTTAAATTGCAATAAAACAGTGTTTGTTTTCAAAGTGTCTTCACAGATTTCAGATCAGATCGCGAACTCCATGTCGTAGGCAGTTTGTTCTTTCTTAATGTTTTCAACGCTTATCTCTGCGGGGAGAACCAGAGGCAGCTCCAGCGGTTCCTCCTTCACAATGTTCTTCTTTACCGGCACGGGTTTGCTCAACATGTAGTCGTAATTTCTGTCCACCTGTAGGAGCGCCGAGGTGAGGAAGCGTGGAGAGAAGAGCTGCAGAGAGGGTCTGAGCGGAGGTGGTGGAGGGGGAAGAGGTTTGATTGAGAGTTGAAGAACGTCGCACATGCGTGGCTTTAACCTGGCAATCAGCGGGGGTTCTAATGACAGCGGTACAGGTATTAGCATCGGATGGATCTTTGGTAAGCTAACCGTGTGTGAAGCGGAAGGAATGGCCTCCTCCTGCACACGTTCTGACATCAAATATATATTTTTCGGCTCGGCGATGGACGGTTCCTCTTCCCACACGGGAGCAGACTCGGCGACCGACACGACAACAGTCTGTTTGTGGCGTTTGCAGAACATGGTGCCGCACTCTCGGCACTTCCTGTTGTCTCTGACGTGCTGCAGTTTGTGGCGCTTCAGGTTTTGGCTCGTAGCGAACGCTCGGTCGCACATGTTGCACGGGAACGACAGCTCACACTCGTGCTCGGAGAAAAGAGCACGACCCGAGAAGATCTTTCCACACGACTCACAGACGAAGGAGGCGTTTTCTTCAATCTCCTCCTCTTGTTCTTCTTGTTCTTCTTGTTCCTCGACGTGTTCTTCTTGTTCCTCTACTTGTTCTTGTTCTTCATGCAGCTTCTTGTGTTTCATTAGCTGTGATATATTAGTGAAGTTCTGATTGCACTGCTCACACTTGAACCCCCCGGCGGGCAGGAACACGCGTTTCAGGAACACGACGGGACTCATATTTGGTTGTAGGACGCCCGTTGGAGCTTTAAATGGTGACGCTGTTTTGTTTGGGCTTAATGTGGTTTCAGTTTCAGTCTCTTCAGTCAACGATTCTCCTGCCTAAAAAACACAGAAGAGGATGCTTGTATGCCGTCTTAAACACAACAGGTCAAGCAGGTTTCAACAACGTACATATAAGACTAAGACAAGAACAATATAAATGCATTGAAGACATTTTTTTACTATCATAGTGCCAACGTATGAACTATAGAAAGTGACATCAGAGTTCCAGCTTTGAATGAAAGCATGAAAACTACTTTTTAAGTAAATGTGCCACAATCCATAATATGTCACTTACATGATCCATTCAGATCCGATGAAAACATATTGATCTTTCTGAACTTCATTTTAACTCCAAGGAATGTGTAGGACTTTGTATCCCAGACCATTTAGGGCTTTAAACGCATACTATTAGATGTTAGACTTGGATATTGCTGCACAATAAGAACACAAAAAAGGTTAACAATTATTTTCTAAACCCATATAATGAATGCAGAAATAATACCTCTTGCAGTGATGGAGTTGGTGATTTCTGTATTTCCTCAAACAGATCAGAAGTCTGGAGTTCCTCAGGAGAATCAGCTCGAGGTGAAGTTGTTTCTTCTTCCGTTTTCATTTTGGCTGCACGGGGCCACCTCTTTCTACTTCCATAATCCCTTTAAAAACAACGTGAAAACTATTTAATCTGAACACACAAGACATGTCTCACTTGTATCTATCGTCAAGGTGGTAGGAGGAGAAGTTCACACCTTTTTAAAGCAGTGAAGTGAGCATTAACAGCGTGTTTCTGCACTGCATAATTATCCACAAACAGCTTCCTGAGCAACTGTTAACACAATCTGTGTTAAGACATATGCACAATGGTGTTTATTATCGCAGACAAACCTCACATTGCAGTGTAAGGCATATACATTAATTACTGAGACGAATAGTAACACTGCTTTAAGACATTTTACTTAGATGCAAAACACCAGATATCAGTGTTATAATTGTGTATGGCACCTTTTTGAAAGTGCTTGTTTTACCCGGTTTTAATACTCTCTAAAGCACATGTGTCAAACTCAAGGCCCGGGGGCCAAATCAGGCCCTTGGTGAATTTAATTTCGGCCCGCAGGATAATTTGTAATTACTATTAGATCTGGCCCTCCGGTATATTGCACGCACACCTTCACCCAATCCCGAGGATCTCCTCAGCTCAGAGCCTGACCCCAAACATTGATGAACTTGCACCCAAGATGAGATGCCAAGTATCTGGCTTGAGCTAGCATCACAGAGCAGCACACTAAGTTTCAATGGATGTTTCCTTCTGCACTTTGTTTCTTGCGACAACAGGGCATGTTTGGTTTGAAGCTGTTGTTGGCCTGTGGAAAAATGTAATCATAAGAAATGAATGCAACTGATTATTTAATGTTTAATGTTGTTTTTATAGGCAATAATTTAAGCTTTGTTAGTTCCAGGTTTAATATGTGCAATAAGTTCATTTCAATAAGCTTTGCAATACACATTGAACCAGTCCGGCCCTCGACTAGTACCCATTTTTTAATCTTGGCCCACTGTGTATTTGAGTTTGACACCCCTGCTCTAAAATATAAATGTTGTAATCATAATGTTGAAAATAAGCAAATCCTCTCTTATAAGAAGCTTAAACTGGATAATGTTGCACAAATGAATGATCAAAACAGGATAATGTCTGCTATTTGGGAGACTATTTTTGTCACAGCAGCAGTGTACATTGTAGTGTAATACATTACACGAGTTAAACATATTCAAAAAGACACAATAGTATACAAATATGATACAATAAAAAATAACATTGGCGGCAAGTGTATACAAATTCACACTAGGAAGGACATGTGTCACTAGAGTATCTTAAAAATACACAATGTAAAGAAAATATTGAATACTCAATATAGCATATACAGTCTCACTAAGCTACAGAAATATATAGAAATATACAACAGACACATACTAGCATTGGAATATTTAAACATGTTGTTTATGTTTGCTAGCTAGCTCACTTCTAGCCTCAGTGTGTGGCTCTCATGTGTTACTGAGAGGCACAAACAGCGATAAATTACAAGTTAACTTTAGTTATTTAGTCATGATTAATGTGCATTTCTTACCTCTTAACTTTTCTCTTGGGGCTCTGTTTAGTGGAGGGAAACACAGAGGGCACGAAGTCAGGGCTGTCGTGCTCCAGGGACAATTCCTCTACAAAAACAGAGGAAACAGAGATGGTTTTTACTCAACATGTAACAACAAATCTACCCACATGCTCTTAATGTAATAGCAGTGTTGTACATTTGAAAAAAGGCTCCCCATTGTGACGCCCATTGGTACAGTAACCATTCAGTGTGCGTTTCTTACTTGATATAAAATGAGCGCCACAAACTTTCGCGTTTGCTCTGATCTCCTCTCCGTTCACTTCTCGGATCCTTTGGAGCCATAACTTCCTCCGGTTCGCCTGAAACGGTCTGGTTCCGGTCGGGATTCTGTAAAACTTCAGTTTACTGCTTGAAGAATGTCGGTTTTTACATCCAGTCACGCAGCAGGCCGACATTTTCAATGAAAAAATGTGTTTGGTTTCGGTAGCTTCTGGAGCGGAAGTGCTGAACAACAACAAGAGTTACCACTTCCGTTGCCAATATGCGCGCGCAGCCTCGGTGAGAAAAACATTTGTTTGTAATGTTTAACAATTATTTAACAGTTTATTTATTTAATGGAAGCTTACAAGTGGAACAAGTTGGTATTTGTGGGCTGTTTTGTGTTAATGTAAGCAGAAACAAATACAAAAACAGCGAGGAAGGGTTTTGTTGTGCCGTCACACGGAGCATTGACGCCCCATGGTGGCGGAATACGGAACAACACTTTCACTGCAGTAATAATAAAATAAAATAAACAAACAAACAGACAGAGGTGTAAAGTAACTAAGTACATTTGCTCAAGAACTGTACTTACGTGCAATTTTGAGTATTTCCATGTTATGCTACTTTGTACTTCTTCTCCATTACAACCCCTGCAGTATGTGTGTGTGTGTGTGTGTGTGTGTGTGTGTGTGTGTGTGTGTGTGTGTGTGTGTGTGTGTGTGTGTGTGTGTGTGTGGCCTAGCATTACTATACTTGTGGGGACCTACATCTGTTTACACAGTCACGTGTGGGGACTCGCCTCCCTTATGGGGACAAAATGGAGGTCCCCATGAGGGGGATCATTAATTTTAGGGTGAAGACTTGGTTAGGTTTAGGGTTAGGGTAAGGCATGTGTTGGTTATGGTTAAGGTTAGGATAATACTCCAGGAAATGCATGTAAGTCAATGTAATGTCCCCTGAAGTGATGTATACATGGTATGTGTGTATGTGTGTGTATTTGTATTTGTATGTGTATGTGTATGTGTATGCGTGTGTGTGTGTGTGTGTGTGTGTGTGTGTGTGTGTGTGTGTGTGTGTGTGTTTTACCTCCTAATTAATTGATGTTTCCTTTGTCTGCACTCACAAGAAGTGAGGTGTCCTTGGTCTTGTTCAGACTTTGAATTACAATAATCAAAGCACTAAACCTTGAGCATTCTCACAAATAAAGTCTGAAGGGCACTTTAAAACAAAAAGCGTTTAAACATTCAAGTATTCCCTCTGCAGAGCCACACCTTAAACACATAATGAATCCTCCCTGAGCTGCAAAGACAAACACAGAGCTGGCTTTAATCCTGCCAAATGTTGTTTTTATTTGTGAAGCAACATAATGCCCTCTATGGTGCTTTATCTCTGCCTTGAATCACCTACTTCTCTGTCTTTATATTCAGAAAAACATAATATACAATTAAATTGCCTTGGAGTTTAACGTCACACTATTTTTACATTTCCAACACTTCTTAAGTAAAACCTATTTTCAGTTCAGTGTGACAGTGATGGATAAACTGCAGGCTTTGCCATTTCATGCACCAGCAATTTTACACAGAAGACATTTTGATTTGTCACAGCAAGTGTAAAAGTGGAAATGATAAAATTAATGATGCCTTTTGAAACACTTGGATAAAACAGAGGCATCATTAATGTTATTAGTACCGCTTCTGCATTTAAAGGTCACCTATCATGCTATTTTTAGGCAATAGCATAGGTCTCAGATATATAAAAATATATAAAAAACATGTCTATGAAGTGTTTTGCTCAAAATACCAAACAGATCACCCATTCTAGCCATGCCTCATATCCCTCTATTTCACTTCCTGTTTCTAAAGTGCTGATTTTGGGTATAAAGCTTTAAAAAAATAAAAAATTAATACAAAATAAAAGAGGAGGGGGCTGAGCTCATGCGGGACCCGGCAGCTACTGTCTAAACTAAATACTGCGGTGATGAAACGCCATATCATGGATTATCAAGGATTGTTTCTGAAACAGTATGGAGCTCAAAGGCTTTCTCTCTTGCCGGTTATACCACAAGGTGAGTTCCTTTTTATTTCCTGCTTCTTCACACACATGCTCTCCAGTACAGGTTAGCTCTGAGTGTTAGCGATGCTAATGTAAACACCGACCATATTACGTCCAAAACACGTCACGCATTGTTTCTGATAGCAACGTTTCTGATAGTGCCGTGAGTCCACATTTCCGATATTACGTCATATCGGACGCAAATCTGGATCAGCTCCGTTGTAGCCCCGTTTTTAGAGATTTGGGTACGGAGGAAAAGAGAGAGGGTTTTATTTTCTGACGCTGCGTGAGTTCCCTGACACACCGGGGACACATATTTATGTATAAAAGACATAAAAAAGTGCATTTTGCATGATAGGTCCCCTTTAATACTACGGCGAGTGAAATGTCTGGCATATCCTACAATAATACATGCATGTAAATGTCAAACACACTACATTTAAATAATTAAACATGCTTATACATTCCAACATATTAAGTAAAGTTAAAGAATAAGGCTCAGAATATTATATATTTGTATTATTGTTAACAAATCCTATTGAAAAAAGAATAAAAACTCAAGTGTGTTCGTTCGTGTCACACTATTTTCTGGATGTAAATCTTTTAAAAACACACATATATATATATTATTATATATAAGAGATCCGTGGCTTTTGCTGCACAGATGAATTCATAGTTGGTTTTGGTATTTTTGGGGGGAAAAAGTGAAATAAAATATTTTACTACTGTTATTTGTTTCAGTACTCTACCAGCAGATGTCACTGTTGTGTAAAGAGGGGAAGTTTACTCTTAGGAGTATCAGGATTTCAAAATAAGACTAAAATAAAAGTCTGTTTGCTGCTGCCTTTTATTAAATAACTATTTATATCTTATATTGCATTGTAACTTTTACTATTTTATAAAAGTTATGCAATATTATGTTTGAGCTTGTTGTTATCTGTAGTCTTTACATGACTGTTTATTTTATTTTTACAATGTGTTTTCCTCGTTGTTAAATTGTGTTATTTATGAATGAGAATATTATTTAATTCGCTTTCGTGACAGTTGCATTTTAGACATTTTAGAATTGAATAATAAATATATAAATAAAAATAATAAAAATATTTATATACATTTCTATACATATTTTTGTTTAAAGGTAGGGTAGGTAATTTTGGAGAAACCAGCTCGAGTGCGCTAGAATTTGAAAGTACGCAGCCGAAAAAAATCTGCCCCTTCCTTCAGACTTCCTTAAAGAGCCCCTCCTCCAACACACACGGACGCGCACATGACCAATGAGGGCACGAGATAAGTTTGTGCACAGATGGAAGGCTGACAGGCAGGTAGGCCATCCAGTTATTTTAGCCGGGCCGGCTCAGATGATTGGTCGTGCTTTTTACAGTACTACGGCTTCCACAGATGACATTTTTTATGTATTTATTGTCACAGCACTTAAGATATTCATTGCTATCGGGATGTTAAGAGCATTCCATGGAATATAACAAAAAGTGTTTCTGAAGTGAAGTAAGTTTGAGAAACCGGCTCGAGATACACTTTTTGTTATATTCCATGGAATGCTCTTAACATCCCGATAGCAATGAATATCTTAAGTGCTTTGACAAAAAATCCATAAAAAAATGTCATCTGTGGAAGCCGTAGTACTGTAAAAAGCACGACCAATCATTTTAGCCGGCCCGGCTAAAATAACTGGATGGCCTACCTGCCTGTCAGCCTTCCATCTGTGCACAAACTTATCTCGTGCCCTCATTGGTCATGTGCGCGTTCGTGTGTGTTGGAGGAGGGGCTCTGTAAGGAAGTGGCAGATTTTCTCCGGCTGTGTATTTTCAAATTCTAGCGATCTCGAGCCGGTTTCTCCAAAATGTCCTACCCCACCTTTAAGTAAAAGAAGATAAATAAATAAATAAAAATATAGGCCTATATACATTTATTTAATTCATAAATATATTTTTGCATAAAAATGTCATATAAAATAAAATAAAAATATATATAAAAAAAATAAGAAGTTAAAGTAAGTATTTGAAGAAAATAAAAAAAATAAAAAAATATATAAAGTAAAACAGAATTAAAAAAAACAATATAAACCCAAGAAGTTACATTTAAAAAATGTGCACCGTGCACAACAATATTTAAAATAAATGAAACAATATAAACAGTGTATTTGATAAGACACAGCTGTCTCTGTGTTCAGGATGCTTCTTCATATCTACAAGCGTTTGACCGGAAAATAAATACATTTGCATTGCCACTATGTCCCCTCCTTCCCTCCTCCCTTCCTCCCTCCCTTCCTCCCTCCCTCCTCCCTCCTCCCTCCTCCCTCCTCCCTCCTCCTCTCCTCCTCCCTCCTCCCCTCTCAAGGTGACTCCTCCATCTGCACCCCCTACTCGTGCCAGCGCCTCCCCCCCTCTGCAGCACCGATCCTGGGCTGCGATCCCTCTCTTCTCCCCTCTTCTGTCACCATCTCACCTCCATGTTGCCTTAGTGTTCCTGCAGCTATTCACATCAAGCACACACACCCCTGTGCTGCTTTGTGTGTGTGTGTGTGTGTGGTGTGTGTGGGTGTGTGTGTCTGTGTGTGTGTGTGTGTGTGTGTGTCTGTGTGTGTGTGTGTGTGTGTGTGTGTGTGGTGTGTGTGTGTGTGTGTCTGTGTGTCTTGTGTGTTGTGTGTGTTGTGTGTGTGTGTGTGGTGTGTGTGTGTGTGTGTGTGTGTGTGTGTGTGTCTGTGTGTGTGTCATCAAAGAGGCTATTTCTACTCTTATTTTAATGGGAAATAGCGTCTGAATATATATTGTTTACCTATTTCCATAGTGTTTTTTGTTTTTTTATCCCATTCATCTTTTCGTCCTGTGGAGTCGAGGCGTGTCTCTGGCTGCACAGCATCCACATTTTAATTAGCCTCTTCTTCACCCCGCCCCGTGTCGTTTTAAGTGGAGAGATAGAGGAGGAGGGGGGAGGGAAATAAAGAGGAGATTGAGGAGAGAATATATACTCAAGAACATGTGAGAAGGGTGGGGTGGGTTGTGGCCTGTTTTTGGGTGAAGGGGGAGGAGACGAGCCAACCTGTGTCGACAAGTGGGACAAAAACTCAACAGCTGAAATACACTGTGTATATTCAATTAAAATGATTGGTTCTTTTTTAGATTAATATTATTGAAATATGAAGTACATTACATGTCACTTGTTAGACGCTTTTATCCACTCAATACTGTGGACAATCAGGAGCAATTTGGGGCGAAGTGCCTTGCCCAAGGACACAACGACATGTTGACTGCAGCGGGCATTGAACCAGTGCTCCTCTGCTCTGAATCTCATCACACTAGCCCACTGAGCCACAGCCTCCTACAAGTACAAGTCAGCACACATTCTTCAAACATGTAACTTTATTTTGAAAGTGGGGACATCTGACTTGTCACAAAGCTTTGAGACATTGGTTCTTTTGTAATCCTCCATTCGATTTCCGATCTCTGGTTTCAGACAGAGGGTGAAAAGAGGTGCTGCAGCACAGGCAGTAATGAGAAAAAGAAAGAGCTTTTTGAACATAGTGTGAAATATATAATATATATATTTTGTTTCTCCACATCTGCACCTTTCTCTCTCTCTCTGACCTCGTCACTCTGCCATGTTCGACACTTTGCAGCCTGTCACCATGTGTGTGTTGCTTCCTGGTGGAGATGGCGTCTGCACACTGACAGACAAGCTTTCGGTTTACCCAACATGCACTGCAACACACACAGGGGGGGGGGGGGGGGGGGGGGGGTGTTATGGCTGTCGCTCCTGCCATCACTCAGCTGTCTGGTGAAGGGTTGAGCCACTACAACGCAATTACACATTCATTTCACCCTCAGAGCCAGAGAGAGGCTCCCCTCCCCCCTCCATCTCTCCCTCTGATTCCTCCCTTTAACCCCCAGCTCCCTCTCCCATTTCACCCCTCTTTCACACTCATTTTCCCCACATCAGAACCAGAGAAATACCCAAAGGACGGAGGAAGAGTCGGGAGGTAAAGGGTGGAAAACAGCGTGAAATAGAGGGAGATGGAGGTGAGGTTTACTTGAGGGGGGGGGGGAGTGGAGAGAAAGTGGATAATGGTATATTGATTTGGAGCTGGGGGCAGATATGTGGGAGTGTGTGGGAGGGGGGGGGGAAGGCAGACGTCTTAAAACACCTGGCGGATAACTTCTGTTTACTCTCACACTGACGGAGAGGCAGCAGGTTTCTGAGCAGGGCTTAAAGGTAGGGTAGGTAAGTTTGAGAAACCGGCTTGAGATACACTTTTTGTTATATTCCATGGAATGCTCTTAACATCCCGATAGCAATGAATATCTGAAGTGCTTTGACAAAAAATCCATTAAAAAATGTCATCTGTGGAAGCTGTAATACTGTAAAAAGCACGACCTATCATCTGAGCCGGCCCCGCTAAAATAACTGGATGGCCTACCTGCCTGTCAGCCTTCCATCTGTGCACAAACTTATCTCGTGCCCTCATTGGTCATGTGCGCGTTCGTGTGTGTTGGAATCTGCCACTTCCTTACAGAGCGCAAGGAAGTGGCAGATTTTTTCCGGTTGTGTATTTTCAAATTCTAGCGCACTTCTCCAAAATTACCTACCCCACCTTTAAATGTTGGCACAAAAAACACAGATTTAAAAAAACAATTCAAAAAGTGGCGTCCCGAATATACTATTGTTTTGTTTGTTACCATGATATTTAAATTAAATATAGAGATATAAATGTTAATAATGCACATATGGTAACATTTTGCTGGGATGTGGTAGGAATAGTTTTGTTGATAACAGATATAATATTTATTTTACACCTATTATCAAATGTGTCTGGCCAGTGTTAGGGATTGTTTTGATGATAACGGTTGTATTTCAGAGAATAAAATATATATTTATGTAAATAATACACATTTTTGTATTGACTTATGTTAGTAATTGTTGATTTATTTTGTGAGTTTTTTTATTTATTCTGGTTGCCACATATCCATATAATGTTGTAATTACATGTTTATCTTGTATGCTGCTTTCACACAACAGATTTTATGTATTTGTAATTATGTAACATTGAATTGGAGCACTTGCATTTAAAGTGCAATTAGAACAAATTTGAATGTGTTTTTACGATAGAAACATGATATCTCCACTAGAGCTCTGAGCAGAATGATGTGAAACCTTCTGGGTGGAAAAGCAGCGTTTAGACAGCGGACGGCCATTGGGGATGACATTATGTGAGATCACTGGGGGGGGGGGGGGGGGGGGGGGGGGGGATTTAATGGGATTTGGTACGTTTTCCCAGTGTGTGTGTGTGTGTGTGTGTGTGTGTGTGTGTGTGTGTGGCGTGCTGCGTGCGT
This sequence comes from Trematomus bernacchii, assembly GCF_902827165.1. Taxonomy (NCBI): domain Eukaryota; kingdom Metazoa; phylum Chordata; class Actinopteri; order Perciformes; family Nototheniidae; genus Trematomus; species Trematomus bernacchii. The sequence continues at coordinate 323,386 of NW_022987562.1, forward strand.
GCGTGCGTGTGTGTGTGTGTGTGTGTGTGCGTGTGTGTGTGTGTGTGTGCGTGTGTGTGTGTGTGTGTGTGTGTGTATGTGTGTGTGTGTGTGTGTCCATCCATCCATGCACATGTCCTTGTGAAAGATCATTAAATACATTGCTGGGTGAATGAAATCGTCTTTATTGATCCAGAGGAAAACTGTGTGGGAATAATATCACAGACACCAGATTTATAATTAAAATCTGATTGAATGCATTCATTTAATTAATTCAATTAGCTCTCACTGACCGTTTATGAATCAAAATGGCTGCTTCAGTTTAATTAACATCTGAAACCAGTTTAACATTGCATTCAATTAGAAACTTGCTCTGGTGTATTGGTGCACAGGCAAGACATATAAATACAGAATGTACTTTCTGGGTCTGAAAAATTAAGGAAATGAATTCATGCCTTGAGCCTGCAATCTCTCTAATGACCAACAGGGGGCAGATTGCATAGAAGTCTAGGAGAAAATGTCCCTACTTCTCATTTGATGTTTTACCTCAGTAAACACTTTTCTCATACATTTACTGTTTTCATCTTTAGTTTCAAGTCAACACTATTCAATTCTAGATCCCTTTTCTTTTAGTAGTGGCAACAAATGCCAAGCTTAAGGCCTCAGAGGTAGTCAACAAATTCAAGTGTGACGTCAAGAGGAATACATCTTGTATGTAGTCTTCAAAGCACACTGAGGTGTAGCAGATGAGGACTCTATACAGTGGTCTCTACATTAGCACTCAAATGAAACCCCTCTCTAAGCCTTCCTCCTCCCCTAAGGTTTGGCAGTAATCACTTTTCCCTTTGGAAGATTCAACAAACGCCCACTGCACTTTGTGTTGTGTTTCCCTTTGTTTCTCAACCTGCTGCTTCCCTTCTCCTCCTCATCCCAGATTTCTCTCATGCTCTTCCTTACCTTCACTGTTTTCTGATACTGTCTCTGCAATTTGCTCCTTTGTCATACTTTTCTCTGGAGCTGGGTCCTTACCAAGGTTGTCAGAAGCACTTTACCACTGGACAAAAAACCCACTAACACACACTAACATCTGGCTTTTGTCTTCAATTGGAAAGGTTATAATTGGCATTTGTTCCGAGACACATGCCTCTAGTTACACAGATGAATTGGCTGCAGCTCAGATTGGCACTGATGGGAACATGTGACCTGGGATTACTGCCTCTTTTCCACTGTGGTGCTGTGACACACATTCAGGTAAATATATATGATATCAACAGAGATTTTGACAACAATGCCTGAAACGCTTCCATTGGACTTCTTAGTTTACTTCCAGAACATAGTGACATCACTATCTAACACTCGCGCTCCTATTGGCTAGCGCTCCAACACATTCTACGTGATAGGCTAAGGGGCGGGACATCTCTAAGCGGTTGACCAATCACACTACTGATATACACCTGAACATCAGCAGGAGAGGACTCTTTAAAGTAGAGACACTACATACTGATATACACCTGAACATCAGCAGGAGAGGACTCTTTAAAGTAGAGACACTACATACTGATATACACCTGAACATCAGCAGGAGAGGACTCTTTAAAGTAGAGACACTACATACTGATATACACCTGAACATCAGCAGGAGAGGACTCTTTAAAGTAGAGACACTACATACTGATATACACCTGAACATCAGCAGGAGAGGACTCTTTAAAGTAGAGACACTACATACTGATATGCACCTGAACATCAGCAGGAGAGGACTCTTTAAAGTAGAGACACTACATACTGATATACACCTGAACATCAGCAGGAGAGGACTCTTTAAAAAAATATATATTTAAAAATTAAAATGAGAAACAAATCTGCAAATGTATCATTCCCTCTCTTTTCTTGGTTAATCAAATCACAGCCAATTAGATATTCTTTCCAAATCCAACCATAGGTGAGTCATGTTGGGCAACGGCAATCCCCCCTTACTTACTCCTTTCATCCCTTTTACCCCCCCTCTGAGCCCCCCCCCCAGTCTGTTAAGCCTCCTCTGGCTCTCCAGCAGAGCGAGAAGAGGATTGGGAATAAAGCGTATAGAGTTGTGATGAGTGAAGATTTGAGAACAGTGATGGGCTGTCATTCGGGAATAACCCCCCGTCTGTCCCTGCACAATCTCCCAGCGCCATGAAAAGCCATTAATTTGTGCACGAGGACTTACATGTCCCACATGCCAGTCAGCCTCTTGTGATAGACAGTTAATTTTAATTCTTTATAGTGCTCGACAAATCTCCAGAGTGTCGCCTGGTTTCTGCCTCGCTCCCTTCGCCTTTCATGTCAAAATAAGCCGTGTTATTTACACGGTGTTACAACATCTCCCTTTTTTTTGGGCTGGAGCTCTTTTTGAAACATGATGTTTAAAGTCTAAATCCTCAGCGCATGGTTTGCACTTTCTTGCGTTAGTCTGGTTTATAAAGGGAGTATTCCAGGGATAAAGATTTTTTTTTTTGTGTTGCAAGAAAGCCCTGAGAACAAAAGATCAGAAGATGACTCAGACACAAAGAAAATCCCACCCAACCAGACTATTTAAAATAATAATAAATACATTTGTAGGTCCACCAGTGGAGCGTGTTTGCATTTTGTTAATTCCAGTAGCTGGGTGCATACTTTAGAGTTGGAAAATTCCCTACAAAACACAAAAATGATCACCCCCCGTCTATGATGTGACTTCAAGTTTGTTCAATCTGACCTCAGCTACACTATCTATAGAATCAAAAGAAGAGGGCTTAATGATGATCCCTGTGGGACGCCTTAATTAACCATTTGGTGATTTTTAAAGAGGACATACAGCATTATGGTCATCAGCTTCATATTTGTATTTAGTGTCTCTACTTGAAAGAGTCCTCTCCTGCTGATGTTCAGGTGTATATCAGTATGTAGTGTCTCTACTTTAAAGAGTCCTCTCCTGCTGATGTTCAGGTGTATATCAGTATGTAGTGTCTCTACTTTAAAGAGTCCTCTCCTGCTGATGTTCAGGTGTATATCAGTATGTAGTGTCTCTACTTTAAAGAGTCCTCTCCTGCTGATGTTCAGGTGTATATCAGTATGTAGTGTCTCAACTTTAAAGAGTCCTCTCCTGCTGATGTTCAGGTGTATATCAGTATGTAGTGTCTCTACTTTAAAGAGTCCTCTCCTGCTGATGTTCAGGTGTATATCAGTATGTAGTGTCTCTACTTTAAAGAGTCCTCTCCTGCTGATGTTCAGGTGTATATCAGTATGTAGTGTCTCTACTTTAAAGAGTTCTCTCCTGCTGATGTTCAGGTGTATATCAGTATGTAGTGTCTCTACTTTAAAGAGTCCTCTCCTGCTGATGTTCAGGTGTATATCAGTATGTAGTGTCTCTACTTTAAAGAGTCCTCTCCTGCTGATGTTCAGGTGTATATCAGTATGTAGTGTCTCTACATGTCTCCATGCTTTAATGTTCAAAAAGCTCTTTATTTGTCTCATAGTGCCTGTGCTGCAGCACATCTTTTCACCCTCTGTCTGAAACCAGAGCCCAATCTGCTCTGATTGGTTAGCTGGCTGGCTCTGTTGTGATTGGTCAACCTCTAAGAGATGTCCCGCCCCTTAGCCTATCACGTACAATGTGTTGGAGCGCTAGCCAATGGGAGCACAAGTGTTACAAAGTGACGTCAATATGTTCAGTAAGTAAACAAAGGAGTAATGGAGGCGTACGTCCGTGTCTTTTTGTCATTTCCTCAGCTTGTTAATGAGCAAGTCCATGCTCCTGCTCTCCAAAGCTTCCTCCACTCACCTACGATTAGACTCAGGTACCTTCCATAAAGCTTCTTCTCCTCTCACTGGCCTTCACTTTATTTTTTCGCCCACTCTTTCATTTATCCGTCTCTCCACAGTCTAAGTCCCCGTCTCAGCGCCGCTTAAAGGCCGCCGGCCCTTATCGTTTTCCTCCGTGAAATCTCTTTCATGCAGGACCTCTGCAGAATGTGAATGAAGCTGCTGCTTAAGGGCTGTTCTTCTACTACCTGTCACTCATATCCCTTACTATGAAATGGCAATCACGTCAAGGGCAGACAGTATGCACTCACTAGCAGCAGTGTATTATGTACTGGCAGTCCTTTTCCTCGGAGCGGTAAATAAATAATGAGGACGCTGTTAAAATTCTGCCAGTATTTCTCTGCCTGTGCCTCCCTGCACCGTGTCTCTGAAGAGGAGGAAGGTCTCGCTTGGAAGACAGAGACTGTGTTTCTTGTTAGATATTTGGACTGCTTTAATCTACTCTCTGCAGCTCCTATACTTTCCTTTTGACTCCCAACTCTTCGTCTTTCTTCTTAGCTACCTTTCAACTTAAACTCATGTAAACGTAATATTCCACATTTACATTTTGGCGACACAAAAGCTTGCAATTTAGCAACTTGCAGGAATATCTTATGAATGTTTTTCAGCTTTTGCATTTGTGCTTATTAGTCGCGCATGGTTTGGATGAGTGCAGGTAATGTCAGACCAAAGGTAGAGTTCAGTGCAGAAAGAAAAGGGCAGCAGACTCCAGACTACCTGCAGGAAGGAGTGGGGGGGTAATGTGAGATGACAGGCGCTGGTATTTCAGCAGGAAACAGATCATGACACCAGCTGTACACGGCGGATCTGTCCGTTTAAATGTGATGAACTCTTACTTTCTTGTGTCTCGTGGAGCGGGCGCTTGATATTTCAGAGTGTCTTTCCTCCTCATAACACAGTGACCTTTCGTGTCTGCGATGAAGATCTAAAGCAGACAGATGTGGAGCTGAGTGATGCAAGAGTGGAGTGCATCAGATAACAAGAAAAGAGCCTCTGTGTGCGTGTGTGCGTGCGTGAGTGTGAGTGTAATATGTGCGGTGCATTCAGTATGAGCAGCTCTGCAGCATCCTGCGATAAGGTAAATATGTGTAAGCCTGCTAAAGGAAAAGCAAACATGAATTTCAAAAAGCAAATATCAAAAGGCTCAAGGTTAAAAATGTGTGTATGAGAGACAGTGAGCAGCATACAAACACACTGAAACCTTTTGCACACGTACACACTGTCAATATCAGGTACCAGTAGTGATTTGCATTACATTGATCAACTATTGATTGATATTTGCAAATGTAAGCTTTTTATTATTTTTCTGTTAATAACTCCTATTAGTCATTTATCCAGCTGTGCCCTCTCTAGACTTTCCTGTAGAGACAGATTCGTTTTTTCAACTGTCACAAAACCAAATGTCCCGCTGGGATAAACAAAGTATATTTTTAATGAATTGATTGAAATGTTCCTGAAACATTCCCAGACAGACGGCATGTGTGTGAGAGAAGGACTTACAGTTGTTCCTTATTTCCTATCAGCTGATAAATGACTCTCTGAGATAGTAAGCAAGATGGAACAATAGGTCGACAGGTAGGACATAACGGCCCCCATTGAAAGGTCAAGTGTGATTGCCGACTGTAAATACATGGATCTGAACCTGTCTGTATCGGTGACTGTAACCTCGGGGGCTTTGCTGCAGTAAGCCTTTTTTTAAATTGAAATGAGACGGCGAGTGGCGTGGAGTTCCACTGGACGACTGTGCTCATAAATATCTCCCAGGCTGGGCTGATACTTCAAATGAAATGCCTCCATATGCCCTCCTCAGCAGGTCATTCTGATGACTGCAGGAAAGCATTGTGTGTGTCCCCCCCCCTCGTCCACCGCCGCTCTCCCACTCACTCATTTGCATTTCCCTCTCTTGGCTGTCTTCCATATCTTTCAATCTCTCCCGTCACACCTGTTTCTCACTTGTTTCCCCCCACAGTGTTTCTTTCTCTAGCAGGTGGCGGTGCGGAGCCTCATCTGGATGCACCGCCACTCACCAGCTCTACTACCTGCTTTAGGGGGGTTCTCTTATTATGCTGCTATGCAAAGGTGCAATCATCCTTTCCTAATACGCTCCCATAACAACTCAAGGTGCATCAGAATTGCTCACATGCCATAAGATGAATTCCCCGGGCGCCTCGATGCACGCACGCGTTGATATTTCATGCACTTTAACGTGGCTTTTGCTGAGTGCTGTCCTGCTCGAAACACTATTCACAGTGCCCGCAGACAAGCAGAGAGGGAGAGGAGGGAGTGAGGAGGGGGAGGAGGAGGGAGAGGGAAGCAAATGAGGTGTGGGTAAAAAATGATGGGGAGGGAGGACGAGAGCCCAACCCTGGAAACAGAGAGGAATATGCTGAGGGCGAGACAGAGAGAGAGAGAGAGAGGGGAAGGATAGTGTGAAAGGGTTAGTGCAGCGTCCAGATCAGCAGGATCCTCCACCGCTGGGGAACAACCGCCTTTTGTGTCCCCCCCCCCCACCCTGCTGCAGAGGGGGAGTGCTTTTAGCGTCGCGCCCAAAGGGAGAAGCCAAGACGTGTCCTCCAATCAGCCGTCAGTGGTTCCTCTCATCCGGTGGGGCTGCTGGTGGGGATTTATCTCTGACCTGAGACAAGCGCCGCACTCCTCTCCCCCACCTGGAAGGACTCCACCATGCTCTTCATCCCTTGTCTTCAGCACACGCACCCTCCTGTGGATATTTCAAGTCGACTGACCAGAGGACAAAGGGAGGATTAGAGAAAATGGATCGTTGGATTCCTCCTCCTGCTGCAGACTGAAGACGGACTAACTTTTGTGAATGCATGTGCGCCACAAGAGAGGCGTTCCTTCTGCGTGATCCCACCCTGAAAGCATGGCAACGAAGAGGACGCTCGGAGACACTTCAATGCAATTACCATGTAGGACTGATGGAAAGGAGATGGAGACACACACCTGCCTGTCTGACACCTCGCTGGTGGTCTGAAGTTATCCAGCTTCTCATTGAGCGGAGGTATCTCGCCGTGTGCACATGACTGAGAGTGGATGTGTGCCTGGAGCCAGAGTTTGGGATTACAGCGCCTCTGGAAAAGGATACAGGTGTAGTGGAGCTTTGAATGAGGATTAGCAGCTGTAACACCTCAGGGTCGACGGACCTTTCAGACACAACGCTTACGTTTACTGTGAGGATTAAAGAGGAAGCCAACGTGATGAGGGCGAGGAAGGGGACAGGAAGACAGATGAGGAAGTTATATTAAATCTGGTTTTTACTTCTGAGGCTAATCCGAAAGGCTAGACGAGGACCGTTGAAACAACGAAAGGAAATCCTTGCACATGCAAAACACAAACACTTGACAGTGAGCGAGTTTCCCAAATCACCTAGCATGCACAGATTCCACTTGATCCACGAATGTGTTTGATATTGATTCCTGGATAGTGTCTTGTCTGATCTCTGCTTAAAAGGTCACTCAGTGAATTATAATCCGTCATTGGGGTGTCACCTTAAAGCAGTACGCAGAGTGCTGAGTGTGCTGTAGGGCAGCGGATCAATGCTCTACAGTCGTCATGATATCTGACAACAGATCAGATCAACACGGAGCTGCAGTCTGCTGGAAGAGCATCACACGTGTGGTATTCCCATTCTTTGAACAGATGCCGACAGCGACAGGACATTTGGCAGCTTGTGTGCTCGTAGACGGCAGAAGAATTGTGTGCAGGAGAGTCTGATTGGTGTGCACGCAGCTTATCTCAGCTGCACAGTGACGGCTTAGAGATCCTGACTAATGTGCACCGCTCACCCTGCCCTACTTAAAAGTTAAATTAGGAAAGACTTCTAACAATGCATTGACCGGGGGAGTGGAGGACGGCGCAGGGCTGTCAGGAGGAGAAGTTATCGCTGCAGACACACTCCTGAAGGGATCCTGGGGGGACAGCAGAGCAAGGAGGAAAAGAGAGGACGGAGGAAAAGAGAGGACGGAGGAAAAGAGAGGACGGAGGAAAGTTCTCTGATAGCTGCATCGCTTGCATTTAAAGAGCAGGGGGCAAGTTTGGCAAACACTCAGGATCAGCGTGAAGGAGTTCAGCTGGAGTTTGGCTGCAAAGATCTGATCGTTCAAGACCAGAACTACTACTAATAAACACTATAGCAAGTGTACTGTATGCTCACTTTTGACATGATCAAACCGTCTGCAAACACAAGCCCAATCTATTCACTGACATGAGCACAAACCCAGCAGAAACACAGTGATCCTGCGATGGAGACAGAAACAAACACGAGGTCTTGCAGCTCCGCATGTGGGTTTCCTCTGGATTACAACACTTGAACTGTGAAGAGGAGGACGAGGAGGAAGAGGAGACAGAGAGTGTACGGGATGTGTTTCTGTGCAGAGGAGCAGTAGATAGTGAACTAGGATCCTGCGCAGGAGGGTGGGGCTCTCCCTCCCGCCACAGACAAAGAGTCCTGCTGTGAGAGAAGTGGTCGTTTTGGAGCGGCACACAATAGAAAAGTCACCATGGGGTGCAACATGTGCGTGGTCCAGAAGCCTGAGGACCAGTACAGAGTCATGTTCCAGGTGAGCTCCGTTCTGCTGTGCATGCCTTTGTGTGTCTGAAGTTGGTTCTCTGTCTCACCTTGGCCCTCTCCCTTTTCAAGTGACAATCAAAGCAGCTCTGATGGACATGTCCTCTTCTTCCATCTGCACAAACAAACAACAACACAATGTTATTATGTTGACACACTCATTTAACCTCACGTTTGATCTGACTGATAATAACTCATTTTGAATCAAAGATACATTTAGCATCTATGAACTCAACTGCTAGAGGAAACAAGTTTAGCAACGACAGGTCATTTATGAATAACAAAACATTACCGCTGTTAGTTACAATATCAGATTTTCACAATTTATGACAAATATTATTGCAATATTTATATGTATATAAAAAAAAATTATATTAAAGGGCCCTATCATGCTTTTTGGGGGTTTTCCCTTTGCTGTAGTGTGTTATACATTATAGGTTTGTGTGCATGTAAATGGTCTGCAAAGGCTAAAATCCCCCCAAAAGTCCAAAAAGTTCAACCCTCCTATTGTCTTCGTGTTCCCCCCCTCCCCCCTTACTTTGGTGTTCATGGTCAAATTTGACCGGTCCTGTTTTAACTGCTATTACATTAACACAAAAACCATTAATCATCACCAAATCTCATTTAACACCCTTTCAAACTGTAAATATTGTATCAGACTACTGGCATACATGAAAAACTGCAGTAAATATACAAAGAATAGACACTGAACATGTATTGCGTGTGCCAGGTGTGATCCATGTGGGGGGATGGGCACATAAGAGCGGGAAATGTGTCAAATTGTTCTGTGTGTGTGTGTGTGTGTGTGTGTGTGTGTGTGTGTGTGTGTGTGTGTGTGTGTGTGTGTGTGTGTGTGTGTGTGTGTGAGTGATCCGATCCGATCCGATCCGATCCGGATAATTCCTTTTCTTTATGGCGGTCACACCATGGGTGTTACAAAGTTGATTAAATCATCCAAAATGCAATGAAAGTGGTGATCAGCAATTGTATATGTTCAAATGTCTGTGAAGGATATCATGAAGCCTTAATGCAATCGAATGTCAAACTAAAAAGTTATGATTGATGAAAGTAGTAAATCGGTCAGATTTGACCTGAAGACAACAGGAGGGTTAAAATGATCCAAAGTGCAAAACGAACACAATCACCCTGATGGATACTGAAAAGGCAACTGGATTAAAAAAATTAAAAATCTACTACATACATAATACACAAGGATAAATATGTATTATAAACATGATATTCAATTAAAATGTTCATGTAATATCACCTTTATCGTACATACTGGTATATTGGAACACCTCAGTCATCGTTATGATTTAATGAAATATAAAACAAGATAATGGCAGAACATGGAGCAATTAAGAAAATCAATTAGGCTAATTAAATCAGAGATTGCATTAGACATGACTGATTGCTTCACATAAAAGCTGCAGGTCATGTGACACATGTAACCCCTCTTGCTCATCTGATATCCCTTTAGAGTAGATGTCCTAAATGATCCCTCTGTACCTGTTGAGCGAGGCTGTGAGTGGCTGCATTGAACTCGGGGAGGATGATGTGAATAATACAGATAATGATCATAATGACACGCTCACAGTGATCACAGTGATCCGGTCAGAGCGAGCAGAGATCAAGTGAGCGAGGCTCAGAGAGAGACGCAGGATGGATGGGATGTTAGAGACGGGATAAAGTCGTATATAGGGGAGAGAGAAAAAAGGGGGTTGCCACGGTTACAGCCTCAGCGACACCCGCCAACCGCGACGTGTGTGTGCGTGTGCGCGCGTGTGTGTGTGTGTGTGTGTGTGTGTGTGTGTGTGTGTGTGTCATCTGGCCGTGCATGGCCTCAGGATGCTTGGTGACTCTGTGAAACACACACTGACCAGAAATAAGTCCCAATGCTTACCAAGCAGGAAACATGCCAAGTGTTCGGGGGTCTGCGGAGCAACATGCAGACGATCTGTGGCTCCTGGAGCTCAGGGGAAGGGGGGGGGGGGGGGGGGGGGGGGTTCTGAGACACATCTGCTGCCAGAGGGGATGCCAAGAGGAGGGGGGGGGGGGGGGGAGGCAGTGTCCAAACAGAGGCAGAATGGTGTGAGTCAGAGAGAGATATAGATCCCAATAGACATAAAAAACCCTCCTCTTCCTGCACCCTTCCTCGGACCCTTCCTCGGACCACACCCATCTTCATTTTAACCCCCCATTTTTATTTGGGGAAGCCAATCCCCTTAGTTTGTCAAAAAGGCACAACATGTACCCCCTAATGACAGAAATATAAACTAGAGAGCATCTAGCCACATGGGGAAATGATACCTCCTTCATTCCTCACTTCCTAACCCCTGCTTCCTCTACACTTCCTCAGACCACACCCATCTTGAACCTGGACATTCATTTGAACTACTCACCTGTAGAGTTTGGTGTCCACATCATGCACAGTTGCAAAGCTATTGCAACGCTAAGAGAGAAAGCAGAGAGGAGGGCTGAGTCACAAGGCAGCAAATGAGTCATCGAGGGAAACAGATCCATATAATGAAAAGACTTCAAAAACACTCCCCTATGGCTCCTATACTTGCATCCACAGACAGAGCGTAAATCACAAGGAGGCAAATCCAAGTCATTTTTTAATGTGCCTAAAATAAACACACTTTACATTGATACGTTGATATTAACAAGACATTGTGACGGGCTCAAACCGGTCATATTGTGCCACTTTTGTCAAGTCTTTCACGAGTTTCTAACCCTCTACTTACGCCACTTTTGCACAGACCATACACATCCTCATTTTAACTCCACCTACACACCTGCAGAGTTTCCTGACTGCATCCTATATGGATATGACTCCATCACAGTCACAAAATCATAACATATATACACACACACGCCCACTTGCTTGAACAACTTGAAGTGCCCCTCAAAATTGTACTGAAGAAACACTTCTTTAATACATGTGTTTCATTCCAATGCATCGCCTGTTATCCCAGATCAGACGGAGCATCTGCACGTGGCTGCAGACGGGCGTGGCGATGAGATGCTGCATGATTCAGAGCATGCACAGCAGTTTTCATGGTGCCTGTAGAGTAGATAAAGTGAGGTGTTGGAGCAGCAAAGCCTGCATATACTGTGGTCCGCTGAGCCTGAAACAGCTCTGCTGGCGGGGAGCAGAGAGCATGAGGCGCAGGTGGAGATCTGAACCAGAGCCACAGCCCTTGGCTTTCAGAGAATTGTGCAAAGAGAATTTATTCACTACAACCTGGAGCTCGGGTTCGGTGCAGGAGGAGTACAAATGTTCTCAATTAATCCCAGAAAACATGCTGGTTTTCACACCGTCTCGTGTAATTATAACAAACACAGAAGTTATTGCTGTGCAGATTAATCAGAAAATCAAGCCAAGCTAAATATGTACTACTGTGTCCAATCAGATTTAATTTTTTTTACATTCCATGGCATTCACATCTTTTGGCTCGGAGCTGTTTCCCTTAACTAACATGAATAATTACCTCTCAAATTAGATGCAGCCTGCTGAGTCTTTAGACAGTAAAACACAGCATGGAACGGCTTGCAGCCGCAGCAGACTGTTACATATCACTACTATCAAAACACTTGGCTTCTCTAGCCAAAGGAATACAACTCATGCATTATACATCGGGCCTCTGCCACACACACACACACACACACACACACACACACACACACACACACACACACACACACACACACACACACACACACACACACACACACACACACACACACACACACACACACACACACACACACACACACACACACACACACACGCACCATTTCAGCCACTCCCTTATGTTTTCCTCTCCTCCATCACTGTTGAAACGGGAGGCTGTTTCCATGGTAACAGCCGTCATTAAACAAGCCCAATGTGCTTTTTTCATTCACAATGTGACACGGAGAGAAACATGCCGACAGCCCAACGAGAGGAAAAAAAGCGCACGAGAATCAATACACACCAATGACCAGCAGCGGGAGACGTGCACGACTGCATTCTCGAGCCCACGTGCACGAGCATTTGTCTACTGTGACATGTCTCCATGCTTTAATGCTCAAAAAGCTCTTTATTTCTCTCATACTGCCTGTGCTGCAGCACCTCTTTTCACCCTCTGTCTGAAACCAGAGCCCAGTCTGCTCTGATTGGTTAGCTGGCCGGCTCTGTTGTGATTGGTCAACCGCTTAGAGATGTCCCGCCCCTTAGCCTATCACGTACAATGTGCGCTAGCCAATAGAAGCATGAGTGTTACATTGTGATGTCACTATGTTCAGGAAGTAAACAAATGTGGATTTTAGCCTTTGCAGACCATTGACATGCACACAAACCTATATAACAAACTACAGGAATGAGCTTCTTTTTTACGTCATTAGTGTTTTTTCTCAGGTGAAGTGCAGGCAGGTGTTTCATGATTTTCCTTGCAGACCTCCAGGCGTGTGATAGACGTGTTCACAAGAAAAAATAGACAGGGAGGAATGTCTTGTTTAATAGGACAGGAGGGTTAGAAAAAGAAAAGGGCCACTGACATATTTCACAGACTGACTCGCTGTTCTTTCATCACCACCATCCAAAAAACCCAAGCCTATGATCCATCTTTTGTTCTTACTGATGAATATATTGATATATTATTTATAATCATATAGTCTGTGCTCCCTCTGAGGCTTGTTAGCTCCGTCGCCATAATTTCAAAGAACGTTTGAAATCGATATCTTCTCGCTGTTATCAGTTTATAATAGGCCTACCACTCCCTGCTTGTTCATTTAAATTAGTTCAGTGATATCAAACAGGGGTTATAGCCGGGTTGGGTCAACATGCAGATTAATAGATTTTCTGAGAGGGTGACTGCTCCAGCCTTCAAAGCACGAGAGATGAGAAAAATCAATTACCGAACAAGTGGAATTCAATATTATATGAGGGCTTGGTGGATGTGTCAGCCATGAAGACGCTTTTCCATCAAATTTACATTAATCCAGGTCTGGGGAAAAAAACTAAAAGTGAAGCCAGTGCAGAAATTCCTGAAAACTGCATTTTATAGAAGATTGTATAGGAGGCGTGTGGCGCAGTGGATAGAACTCTTTAGTTCTCATGAACTAAGTACAGATCGCGTTCACACCAGAATAAGTCCCTGGGGGAGGATTACGGCCCGTCCACACAGCAGCGTTAAAAAATCTTGGAACGCTTCTGCCCATTCACTTTGAATGGGGTGACGTCACTTTGCCTCACTTTTCGCCGAACTGCATTGTGGGCAGCAGAGCGGAGATTTTCAGGATTTCAGGATTCAAAGTTGAGCAATGTTCAACTTTTGAAGCGGAAGTGGAAGCGTCAGCCAATCAAATCCCGTGTATGCAAATCTGACAGTTCAAGTGCTAGCCAATCAAACCGCGTGTATGCTGGGAGAGACATACCGCAGGTCATTTCCTCATATTCCAAAACATGGAGGAGAAATTAGCGGTAGGGAATCACCCGGTGCTTTATGACCAGTCCCTATTTACCTACCGGGATACAAACCGGAGGAGCCAGGCATGGAGGGAGGTGGCAGAGACAGTGGTAGGTTTTCGCCTGTTTGGGGAGTTTATATCCAGTTTACTTCAAACTTTTTTGCTTCGTATGTCGGGGGCGGGAGATTCATGTGATTGGTTGTTGGTGCCTTGCTCGCAAAAAATCCCCAAGCTTCAGATACGCCCACCTCCAAGATTTTTTTAACGCTGCTGTGTGGACGGGCCGTTAGGCAAATTAAGCCGCTGACGTCACTTCTTCTTCTTCTGCTTTGGGTTGACCGGCAGGCAGCAAACAACTTCACAGCGTATACTGCCACCCGGAGTCCCCGGCCGGAAGTCCCCGGAGTTAGGGACTGGCTTCAGTAGAAGCTGCTGGGACTCCCAGCAGCTTCTACTGAAGCCTTCCGAGTAAATCGCCAGAACGCCGACACCTCCTCATCTCCACCGCTCCCATGTTTTCTTTTGTGTTGCCATAAGTTAGTCTCTCTGCGTTTGTGCGCTGGGCTAATGCTAATGCTAATAATGCTAATGCGAGGATAATAAAATGGCGGCTTCACAAAACTTTTGGGAGTTTTACGGGGCGTGGTTTGCATTCCGCCCAGCCAATCAGACATAGGAACCTTTTTCTCCCACGAAAGTCCCTGCTCTCTAGCAGGGACGGGAAAGGGGGTAAAAAGGTTCTCATTAACTCATTTTAGTTCCGGATTTTTTTGGTGTGAACGCAACATTTCGGAACTATATCGGAACTAAAGTGGGAAAAGTACTGCAGTGTGAACACGCCTTATGGTCATGAAGGATGGGTCATGACCGAAAGAACGAGATCGCGGATACAAGCGGCCGAGATGGGTTTTCTCCGCAGGGTTGCTGGCGTCTCCCTTAGGGATGAGGTGAGAAGTTCAGTCATCCGGGAGGGACTCGGAGTTGAACCGCTCCTCCTCCGCGTTGAAAGGAGCCAGTTGAGGTGGTTCGGCACCTAGTAAGGATGCCACCTGGGCGCCTCTCTAGGGAAGAGACCAAGGGGTAGACCTAGGACCAGGTGGAGGGATTATATCTCTTGGCTGGCCTGGGAGCGCCTTGGGATCCCCCAGTCAGAGCTGGTTGATGAGGCCAGGGAAAGGAACGTTTGGGGCTCTCTGCTGGAGCTGCTACCCCCGCGACCCGACCACGGATAAGCGGGAGAAGATGGATGGATGTATAGAAGTCTATGAGAAAGTTATCCCTACTATGAACTTGATTTAATACATCAGCTAACATTTTCCCGATGTGTTTATTTACTCAATCTCTATTTTTAAGTCTTCTTCAATACAGCAGTCTAAGAGAAAATGACACTAATTCTCACTTGATTTGTTAGCTCGGTAAACATGTTTATGATGAGTTCGTGGTGTCAATCTGTAGTTTTGAGTCTTTTTCAATACAGCATTATGTCCATTTTGTAAGCCTTGGTCCAGTTTGGGGTAAAAAAGATGATAAAGCAGCGTATGCTTTAGGGCGTGGCTACCTTATAATTGACTGTTCACTACCACGGCATTGTCCAGTTTGGGCGTTTTCTTCATACGCAAAAGATGAAGTCACGGTGACTAAATGTTCACTTGTTATAAAGATCCGGAGTCAGGTAAAGACCATTTTACGCTGCAGGACAAAAGTCACTATTAGCACACAATTCAGATTATAAATGCAATTGTTTGTGTATGTCTTCCTCCCACTGAAGACTGTGTTTCCATCCCAGCCTGTTGTACAGCTCATGCTGCATTTGCTCTTTAAAGGCCTTTCAGATAAAAACTAATTATGCATCAACCACTTAGTAATTTCCCCTGAGCAGCCATTGTGTGTGTGTTTACATACGAGCGCTGAACCCAGAGCCAGCCTCGATCCATACTTACACGCATTCCTGGAAAGCTTGTTTTCTACATCTCTCCTACATCATTACCCTCACCTCCTCCTCCTCCTCCCATGCACTGCTCTCTACACTTTCAACTCCTTGCATCTCTTTCATCTCTACTCCCTAAACCCCACCCTCAGCTCCACTGAAACCACCCCCGCCCCCCCCCTGCGGTGAATTTGGAGGCTTTGCCATTTTTATGAATTTCAATTCTATTTTTCTAGCACATATATATATGAAGCTGGCGTCTGGGGATGGGTGCCCCACGAGGCTTCACTTATTTGCATTGTCGCTTATAAGCAGCAGATGTACATGTAATGACCTACTAACCAAGAGATAATAGAGAGCAGAGCATGTGAGAGTCTAATGGATTCTCAATCACGTCTAACACACATAGCATTACCCTGCATGAAGTCATCTTCAAAGCAATCCCTGCACCTCTCATTGATAATGAATGAGAACCCCCCCCTCGCCCCTCTCTCAGTATTCATACCTGTCACTCATGACCTGGGTTTCCTGCTAGCCCCTCTCGAGCCGTGCTCACAAGAACACTGTAACAGAATTTCGCATTCAATTACAGAAAACTACGGGCAGCTATTTGCCGGCATTAAACCGTTTTTCTATAGTGCACAAACTGCAACGGTTAAATACCTTAAAAAAACATTACAGTACTGTGCTGTATCGAATACAGGCTTTCGAGTATATTTCAGCTGACCGTTATACTATTATTTTAGTGTTCCCACTGTAATCTCCAAAAACACGTCATTACTGTAAGATTCATTAAAACTCAAATCTGTTTTTAAGCAAATCATTTAAGTTAAAAAGGAAACATTTTGTAAACACCTTGCTAGCACAGAAAGGGCTTGGACAAGAGATGGCCTGAATATGAACATTTACAGTAGTCCTCTGTATTTACAAAAAACTGTAGAGTAATGTACCGAATTCTCCGTATTCTTACAGCAATTTGTACCACAAAAGATAGGCTGAGATCGAAATGCAGGATGTGTTTTTCCTCTAATGAAACATGCACCCTACACAGAGTAAATCCCTTCATCACCAACAGGCCGTGTAGCGTGGAAGCATCTTATTTGTCTCAGAGAACAAGAAGCTCATTAAGAGAGGCAGAAAGATTTATGAAGGGACATTAGTGTGAGGAAGGACACACACACACAAGGAGATGGACCGGCTGAAATAAGTGGGAATAGAGGAGGGTGAGGAGGAGGAGGGGGGAGTCTTCTTCTCCAGGGGAAGAGACGGAGACAGAACTGCTGATGCAGCACGATGTGAGAACACCAGAGTCTGGAGGAAACTGATATGTGCCGAACGAGAGAGTGTAAGGGAAGACATAAGGGGGAGAAATGGGAGGAAGAAGGTTGAAAATAAAGTCAGACTTTCAGGCGAATTATGCTAGTTTGATTTAGTCTCAAAAAGTTATCGTTTAAGCTCAACGTTTCAAAACATTACAATTGTTTCTCCTCTCCATGTTTGCCTTTATTCCTGGCCCTAATACTCTCCACTTTATTCTCAACTTTTGGATTTGTTCTGGATATTGAAACATTCAACATTCAAATGTTATGTTTAACACTTTAACTTCATTCTCAACATCTTGATTTTTTCCTCTAAAAACATCCACCTCTGATTTGTATTGTTTTACTGAATGTTTGACCTTGTTCTCCACAAACTGACAAAATGTTAAAAAAAATCCCTATCAATTTGTTTTGTTAATGCTTTCTAGTTTTTTACAGATTCTCAAGGTTGCAAGAAACACTCCTTTAATTGTTCCCACTTACACTGGCCCTGGTACTCTAAATGTGACTTTATTCTCAATTAGTTTTGAGTGTTGGATATTTGCAACACTTCGATTTTATTATAATATCAAACAACCAAAGAAAACCTGTTTTATTTGAGTGTTCCCACTGCCTGGTTCTTATACTGAACGTGTGACTTTGTTCTCCACAATTTCACAACATTAAAAAAAAAAAAACGTCCCTTTCAACATTTATTTAATACTTGGCAGTAATTCTGAAAAGCTGCCCTTATTTTTGACATGAAACAAATGTTCCTTTTTACCGTTATGTCAGGCCCTTTGTCCTCTTCGGGAGAAATGGTGAGGGATGGAGAAAGAGATTAGAGAGGGGAATACATGTGAACATGGAAACTACATTGGCCGAGCAGAGAGGAGATAAACCAGAGGGCTGATGGTGCTGGTGTGATGGTGGTGTGATGGTGCTGGTGAGATGGTGGTGTGATGGTGTGATGGTGCTGGTGAGATGGGGTGGTGATGGTGTGATGGTGCTGGTGAGATGGTGGTGTGATGGTGTGATGGTGCTGGTGAGATGGTGGTGTGATGGTGTAATGGTGATGGTGGTGTGATGGTGGTGTGATGGTGTAATGGTGGTGTGATGGTGGTGGTGGTGTGATGGTGTAATGGTGTGGTGGTGGTGTAATGGTGGTGGTGGTGGTGTAATGGTGGTGGTGGTGGTGTGATGGTGGTGGTGGTGGTGGTGTGATGGTGTAATGGTGGTGGTGGTGTAATGGTGTGGTGGTGATGGTGGTGGTGGTGTGATGGTGTAATGGTGGTGGTGTGATGGTGTAATGGTGGTGGTGGTGTGATGGTGGTGTGGTGGTGGTGTGATGATGGTGTGATGGTGGTGGTGGTAGTGGTGGAGTGATGGTGGTGATGGTGTAATGGTGGTGGTGTGATGGTGGTGTGATGGTGTAATGGTGGTGGTGGTGTAATGGTGGTGGTGTGATGGTGTAATGGTGGTGGTAGTGTGATGGTGGTGGTGGTGTGATGGTGTGATGTTGTGTTGGTGTGTGTGATGGTGTGATGGTGGTGTGATGGTGTAATGGTGGTGGTGGTGTGATGGTGGTGGTGGTGTGATGGCATACTTGCCAACCCTCCCGATTTTCGCGGGAGACTCCCGATTTCATTGCCCTCTCCCGGTTTCCTCCCGGGGTCATATTTCTCCCGCATTTCTCCCGATTTCTGACAAAATCAGATTTACTCAGGACTGTTTCCACTCGGACTTTAATACAGCTACACCATTGTTTGGTTTCCATGGTAGCGTAGCGCGCGCAACTGAAAGTCTGAGAGGGTGAGGAAGATAGTCACAGCAAACAGAACAAGAATCGACAATTCTACCCTCTGCTCACTCCTTTCCTGTAAATACAGGTCCAGCCCACACATATGGTGCTACAGGCCGCAAGGCAGTGCACTTACAACTACAATAAGCATGTTAATGTTAATCTAATACAGCTCCGGCGATCCACTAGCCCCCCCCCCCCGCGGTGGTTTTGGAAATGCTCCCGATTTCTGAGGTCTCAAGGTTGGCAAGTATGTGTGATGGTGTAATGGTGGTGGTGGTGTGATGGTGGTGGTGGTGGTGTGATGGTGGTGTGATGATGGTGGTGGTGGTGGAGTGATGGTGGTGTGATGGTGGTGGTGTGATGGTGGTGGTGTGATGGTGGTGGTGGTGGAGTGATGGTGGAGTGATGGTTCAAGATTCAAAGATTCAAAGGTTTTATTGTCATATGCACAAAGCTACAGTGTAGAAATAGCAATTAAATTCTTCTGACCTGAGCTCCTCCAACAATGCAACATATATAATAAAATACAAATGGTGCTGGTGTGATGGTGGTAGTGGTGTGATGGTGGTAGTGGTGTGATGGTGTAATGGTGACAGTGGTGTGACAGTGGTGTGACGGTGGTGCTGGTGTGATGGTTTGATGGAGACCACAGGGAGCAAAGGGCTGAATGTATCAAGACAGTTTCTGTGCTCGGCTGCACAGGGGAACATTGATTTGACATGCAATTACTGGAAGGGGACAAGAGGAGAGAGAGGGGGGGAGAGAGAGAGAGAGAGAGAGAGAGAGAGAGAGAGAGAGAGAGAGGCTTACAGATGTGGAGAGTCAGACAGCCAAGGTCAGAGACTGAGAGTGAATGAAACTCCACAAAGGACGTCTGCAAACATCATCATGAGCTGTCTGTCTCCTCTCATCAACTCAAGAGGGTGAGAGAAACTCTCTGGAGGGAACACAGGGATTTCAGCCTCTGCAGACCATTTACATGCACTAAAACATAATAACACACTACAGGAAAGAGAAAACCCCCAAAAAGCAAAATAGGGCCTCTTGAAATGAATCCCCTTTGGAGGAAAATGTCCAGCATATGTTATCTGAATATATCTGGAAAGAGAATCCACAAAAAAGGAAAGATAACAGTGTTTCCAATCAGGAGGAGCAGAGACACGACTCTGATGAACTACAGGAACTCTGATGAACTACAGGAACTCTGATGAACTACAGGAACTCTGATGAACTACAGGAACTCTGATGAACTACAGGAACTCTGATGAACTACAGGAACTCTGATGAACTACAGGAACTCTGATGAACTACAGGAACTCTGATGAACTACAGGAACTCTGATGAACTAAAGGAACTCTGATGAACTACAGGAACTCTGATGAACTAAAGGAACTCTGATGAACTACAGGAACTCTGATGAACTACAGGAACTCTGATGAACTACAGGAACTCTGATGAACTACAGGAACTCTGATGAACTACAGGAACTCTGATGAACTACAGGAACTCTGATGAACTACAGGAACTCTGATGAACTAAAGGAACTCTGATGAACTACAGGAACTCTGATGAACTAAAGGAACTCTGATGAACTACAGGAACTCTGATGAACTACAGGAACTCTGATGAACTACAGGAACTCTGATGAACTAAAGGAACTCTGATGAACTACAGGAACTCTGATGAACTACAGGAACTCTGATGAACTACAGGAACTCTGATGAACTACAGGAACTCTGATGAACTACAGGAACTCTGATGAACTACAGGAACTCTGATGAACTAAAGGAACTCTGATGAACTAAAGGAACTCTGATGAACTACAGGAACTCTGATGAACTACAGGAACTCTGATGAACTAAAGGAACTCTGATGAACTACAGGAACTCTGATGGACTACAGGAACTCTGATGAACTAAAGGAACTCTGATGAACTAAAGGAACTCTGATGAACTACAGGAACTCTGATGAACTAAAGGAACTGCATTTTGAGTTTAGTTGACTTTAGTGACTCTCCTCCACTGCCTTCCTGTTGAACATCTCAGCATCTATAGTTTAAAGTTAAGAAACCAAGTAGATACAGATACAGTTTCCAAATCTTTGTCTGTTTCTTGTTGTCATTTTTGTCTTTCTTTCTTCACCTGTACCACTAACCCTCCTTTAATCCCCCTCCTCTCCTCCTCTCCCTACAGTATGTGCAATATATATATATATGCCGTTAATAGCCGCTTTCACACCAAGTACTTTGCCGTACTAAGTGCCGGCACTTAGTGCCAGGGAACTAAGTACAGATCGCGTTCACACCGGAATAAGTTCCCTGAGGGAAGATTAAGCAAATGAGCCGCTGACGTCACTTCGTCTTCTTCTGCTTTGGGTTTACTGGCAGGCCACAAACAACTTCACGGCGTATACTGCCACCCGAAGTCCCCGGCCGGAAGTCCCCGGAGTTGGGGACTGGCTTCAGTAGAAGCTGCTGGGACTCCCCGTTATTCTGTCTCCGTTGGTGCGCGGGGCTAATGCTAATGCTAATAATGCTAATGCCACAAATACAATGGCGGCTTCACAAAACTTTTCAGAGTTTTACGGGGTGTGGTTTGCAATTCGCCCAGCCAATAGAAATTGGTACTTTTTTGGTACCACCTCTCTAGCAGGCACTACAAATGGGGCAACATAAGGGGTACTAACGGAACTAAACGGGAAAAGTACGGGGAAAAGTACTCCGGTGTGAACGCGCCTATTAACTGTGCAATATATACCTGGCTGCTATATCTCTCAGAACTGTTACAGGATGTGTATTTTTGTAAATTGTGTAATTAGGGTCTGAGACCAGAGGTCGGCGAAGACCCTATTGTAATCGCTCGCACAGCAAAACACACAAAAACATTGGGAAAAAACGACGGGCGAAAGCACAGAAATACACATCACAACATGGGAGACACACGCGAACACACACGCTCGAATGCGCCCACGTCAGACAATTAATTATTGATATCGATAGGATTATTATTATTTTTACACTTTGAACGCAAATTTGACCCCCGTCGCAACATATATGAAAACTCACCTAAATGTGCACGCGCGTCAGGACTGGTGAAAATAGACGTGTGAAATGGGTTCCGGAACTTTGCGTACAAAATTGCGTATAGGCCACGCCCACTTCAGTTTTTAACGTAAACTCCCCCCACTTTCACTTTCACGTAAACGAACAAAAATCGATGCGTATATCTAGGGTGCGGAATCAAACCAAAAAAGCCTCTTGGAGGTGTATAAAAAAACGTACAGGAAGTCGGCCATTTTAAATTTGATGTTAAAATGCGATTCATCACGATTTGACTCCCTCTCTCCTTTCTCCCCCCCCCCCCCCCCCCCCCCCAAGGTGAATGGAAAGGCTCTATCGCGGCTCTCTGGAGACCCCCCCCTGGACCCCGTGTTGTCCAGCCTCCTGCGGGGGGGGGCCCGGAGGAGAGCCGGGCTGATGGGGGCCCCCGGTGCTCTGATGCCAGTAACCATGGGAACGGCCGACTGTGTGGACAGCTGCACGCAGACAGACATCAGCTTCCAGCACATGTTGACTCTGGGGAGGAGTCAGCATCCCTGTGGAGCCCCCCCGCCCCCCGACACCCCGCCCTCCCCCCCCCGCTGCCGCCGCTGCCGTATCTCTTCGATGAACTGTGAGGATATTATCGCTGTCAAAAAATTGTGTCAGCTCATCGGACGTTTAGATTATAGTTGTTAGAAAAATCTCACTCGTCACCGTCTTGAGCTTCAATCTCAGGATCCATGTATTTGTGATCCTCTCCAGAATGGAAGTAGTCATCACATACAGAGCATCAACTAGTTCCTGAACAGTGTCCTTCACATGCTGATATCCAAGAGAGGGAGTTACACAGTCACAAGATGGAGGAATAGAAAGCAGTATTCAATGTTTACTTCAGATTAGCTCCACGTCAGAAATGATCATGCTTGTCATATGTCTATCTCCATAGAGGCTGAATCATCATGTTAATCACATAGCTATCATATGCCTAAAACAGTCCTGATGCTCTTCTAGGTAATCATACATCCTGTCATGTACACAGCTGCAGTTGGGATACCTTTGTTAGCATGTGTACTCTCATATTGGAAGAGGACATTCAGTATTTTCCCAACAATAGTCCATGGCTTTTTGTTTACACATCTCAAGTTTGAAGTTGATGCTACAATTACTGACATTTATACTTGCCAAACTACTTATTTATTTATTTGTTCGTTTGTATGTATTTATGTATTTATTATTATTTCTATCAGAAAACAAGTTTTTCTTGTGCATAACTTAAGTATAATGTTCAAATTAAAGCAACTATTGCAAAAACAAGAAACATTAATATAGAGGAAATGTAGATTATAGTCATGTGAACAATTATTATAATTATTATTCCTTCCTTGTTTTAACATCTAGATATTTTTATTTTTATTCACACAAACATGCCTGCAGTAGTTAAGGGATTAAACACTGAGCAATTACACACATTTAAGTCCCAGTTTATATTGTTTTGTCTTGTTATGTTTGTTATGTTCCATGTCATATCTTCTTGGTCATTCCCTGCCTTTGTTTCTCAAGTTGTTGTTGAGGTTTAAAGCCCTGATTACTAAAATATTTGGTTGTTTACTTAACCTCCTCAGCTTCATAGAGCCGGTTTACTACGACCCCACGGATTACTTCGACATCGCTCAGCATGAAGTGGACCGCCAGGACGAGCTGGAGTACGAGGTGAGGGTCTTCAAATATATAGAGAGGCGAAGTCCCGCCCATCTACTTCCGACCCATGGGACCTTATTTCGGAAAAATGATGTATTGAAGTCAATGGGGAGAGAAAGATTATCTTTCGATCCCGTTTGAATTGTGCCATGAATTACACATAATGTTTGTCAATCTTAAAAAATCATTTCCATGTCAAAAAAGTCACAGTTTGTCGTAAAACTGTTGAAATATAAGACTATGAAAAATATGCAACTAGAAAGACTACAGATCCCAGATTCCCGGTCCCGCATGCTGGCTCTTAGGAACCGACTAACTCCCCTTGTGTGTATGTACAGCTCTCAACATGCCCAGACGTGGAGTGATTTTCACCTCTTTTAATACTTTACGCCTCATTCTGAAAGAAAGAAGTGAAATGTGCCAACGTGACGGCCGTCTTGGTGTGTGGTGCGAGACGGGAGATGTAGTTCATTGAGCGGTTCACACCAAAAAAAGTGTTACTTCACAGTTTTACCACACATTTTAATTTTTTTAACTTGCAAAATTATCTTTTAAATTGACAAACATCAGATGTGTAATTCGTGGCACAATTCAAACGGGATCGAGAGATAATCTTTCTCTCTCCATTGACTTCAATACATACTTTTTCCGAAATAAGGTCCCATGGGTCGGAAGTAGGGACTTCGCCTCTCTATACATTTAAACTCTACTAATGTACGAGGGGAGACTTTAGATTAAAACTCTACTGTTATCTCTCTTCTTTTGCCTCAGGAGGTGGAGCTGTATAAATGTCGTCAGCAGGACAAACTGGGGCTGACGGTGTGTTACAGGACGGATGATGAGGAGGACCTGGGGATATATGTGGGAGATGTAAGTGAGATGAAACATTTTATTTAACATTTCCTATTTCTTTACACTAAACAACAAATCTTACTTCTTTCCTCCAGGTGAACCCCAACAGCATCGCTGCGATAGATGGACGCATCCGCAAAGGAGACAGAATCCTACAGGTAGGTTTCTAGATATTAGAGTGGGGATAAGATGACTTTATGTCATGCCATTAATAATATTTCTTGTCTTTATTATTCTGTATTGTTTGTCTGTTTTCGTTTGCTCACTGTTGCACTGCAACACCTCATTGCATATTTACAATGACAATAAAGGCTTTCTATTTCATTCTATTCTATTATTTCTACTATTTATAGGTAAAAACGAGAATGATTATAAATCTCCTTTTTCAAGAGTTTTCTTGCCAAAACAAGCAGCAGCACAAATAACACGGTTGCAGACATTAATACAAACAATTTAAGGGAGACAAACTAAGAGTAGGAGAGGTATAAGATATCAAAATGTGTTCAAAACATCTACAGGTGTTTCTGCTTCAATTAATTTAAAATCCCTTAAAATGTTCTTGATGAAAATGAAGTGATTTTGCAGCTGATTCTGAGACGCAGGAGGTGTGTGTGTGTGTGTGTGTGTGTGTGTGTGTGTGTGTGTGTGTGTGTGTGTGTGTGTGTGTGTAGGGCTGAACGATTAATCGACAATTATCAAATCGCAAAGCCTGCGATTTAGCCTTGTGTGTCAGTCATCCACACCAATCAGAATCGCTGTGCTCCACATGTACCAGCCATTGTTAACCAATCAGAAGTGGCCCATGATAGAAGGTGATAGACAGATTGATCCAATCACCTGCCAAGTATTTTTGAAAGTGCCTGCTCTTTTCCAAATGGCTTCCAATGGAGCTTTCCTAGATGGTTTGGTGAAACAAAGCATCTGAGTCAGGTTAGTAATGCTCCATCACATGTTTCACATCTATTACAGGGTGAATCTGAAACTGAAGCTTGACTTTAAAGCAACCCAACGGAAGTTTCATGTAAGTTTAGTTATTTCACTCGTAGCTCGGGCTGCAGGGGTGCTAGAGACGGGAGCACGTTGATACGACCTTCCTAGCCGGAGATATGGCCGCATTTTACAATAAACTTCCGTTGGGTCGCTTAAAAACAAATATCGCAAATCGAATCGCAATATCTGTCAGAAAAATCGCAATTAGATTATTTCCCCAGATCGTGCAGCCCTAGTGTGAGTGTGTGTGTGAGTGTGTGTGTGTGTGTGTGTGTGTGTGTGTGTGTGTGTGTGTGTGTGTGTGTGTGTGTGTGTGTGTATATATATATATGTATCAGAATAAGATCTAGTAGCGAGGAGAATCATTTCCTAGTTTCACAGATAAAGGGAAGAAGAGCAAAGCCAGTGTGGTCGTGAGGCATTTTCATAACCATTCAGCTACCAAGGCGTTCAGATGTGTTTTTACGATAGAAACAGGGGTTGTATAACTCTTCACAACAACAGTTTTTATGACTTATTAATTTGTTATATCACGGACCAAACTGAAACCCCTGGTGCACAATACATCTGGAGTGGAGCCCTTTGAATCCAGCCTTATTAAAGAAACTGATAGCAGTGCAGCATGTCTTCTGAATTCTCTCATCACAGGACGCTGAATATCATTACTCATGCTATTCATCTGCCTATTTCCTGAAGGGTAACTAATTGAATCCAGTCTGGGGTTTAAAGACCCATTAGTTTTCTGACTTCAGCTCCTTTTTATCTCTCCTCTCAGATAAACGGCGTGGACGTCCAGGACAGAGAGGAGGCGGTGGCTCTCCTGACCCGAGAGGACAGCACCAACGTGTCCCTGCTGCTCGCCAGGCCAGAGGTGGAGGTGAGGAAATCAAATATGATGCAGCCTTCAGGGAGGAAGGCTGAGAAATGAACCTAAAAACTGACCTTCCTCTGCTTATTTTTAGCAGGAAATCAGTGGTGGACAGAAACTAAGATAATTGACCTAAATGACCCTAATTACAATACAATAATGAAATACTACATACGACTCAGAAATGGCTCATACTGAATAACGAGTACTTTCACTTTTGTGACTTCATTATATTTTGATCCAATGCAAACACTTTTGACTCTTAACTGTGTATTTTTGCACTGTAGCATTCCTACTTGTACTCCCTCTGGGATCACAGAGATGTTATCCTTTGCAGACCATTTACATGCACTCAAACCTATAAAACACACTAATAGCTCTTCAAGGGAAAATTCAAGAGTCCTTCTTTTACGTTTGTAATTTAACAATGGTGTCAGTAAAAATCTACGTTCTAGTGTCATGTTGTATCTCTACAGGTCACTGTGCAGACGCGTGTTATTGAGGGTTGTCTGGTGTGTGTCATATCTGCATCACTTTGACCTTGAGCGAAACAACATTAGCTCTGTGAGCACACACACTATTTGTCTCCCCCCCCCCCTCACACACACTATCTGTGTACTCATCATGTTTCTACAGCTCACGCTTTCTCTGCAGGATACTGAGTAGAGCACATACTCTTTCTCCGTTTCTGTTTCTTCTACCTTTATATAACTAGGCTCAGCAGTGGACTAATGATGTCTAAGTGGATTACCTCTGCTCAAGTACAAGTCCTGTAATCACAATGTTATGTATAATCTCAATCTCAATCTTTATTTATTTATATAGCACATTTAAAACAACCTTCAGTTGACCAAAGTGCTGTACAGGCAATACATATTAAATAACACAATGGGAGTACAATAATAAAACAATAATTAAAAACATGATAAAAAGCACAATAACTAGAAAAATATTTTTAAAAAACACATACAAATGTAAAAATGTAATGTTCAACTAGTATTAAAAGCCAGTGCACAATATATAAGCATGCACATGTACCTAAAGTACAGATTATTGGATTATAATTAGTGATGCTTTAATGTGTTTATCATGTTTATGTCGCTTCTGATAAGAGGATCTGATATATTTTGTTTAATTCACAAATAAATCAGTATAATGTTATCTTAACCCATAAAAACACATTATATATCATTTGTGTTTTACGTATATTTTCCATTTTTTTGTCGTCGTATTACGACAATGCACATTAATAAACATGGCTGTAAATGAGCCAAGTTAAAAAGCCAATAATAATAACAACATAGAGGATGCAGGACATATTAAAACAATCTAATCTTAATATAAAATAAATACTAATTGATCAGAATCTTACAAAAAAACTCAAGGTGTAAATAAATTAAATATATATTTGTGTGAAATACAATATTTGCATATAAAATCTGGTGGAGAAAAAACATAACATAGCAGGAAATGGAAATACACAAGTTAAAGTGGACCTATCATGCTATATTTGAATAATATAGTGTAGGACCATACCTATATAAGGCATATTTATACTTTTTTTTTTTCAAAATACCAAACAGATCATGCATTTTAGCCATGCCTCATTTTTGCTCAATTTGACATTTTCTAGCTCTGTTTTGGCAAGGGTTGATTCTGTGAGAACAGCACCATCTACAGGCCTGGCATATGTACTACAGCGTCTCCAGCGTTTTCGAACGGCAATGCCGTGGCTGTCTCCTCCTGATTGGTGGAGTTGGCCCAATAGCCGTAGCGCCACCGTCCTGACGTCAGGACAGTGTTCAAATCTGGATCAGTTTTTATCAGATCCGTTGCAGCCCCTTTTTTTTAGAGATTTGGGTATGGAGGAAAATAGAGAGGGTTGTGTTTTCTGACACTTGGTGAGTTCCCTGGAACACCGGGGACACATATTCATGTATAAAAGACGTACAAAAGTGCATTTTGCATGATAGGTCCCCTTTAAGTACAAATCAAAATTGTACTTAGTAAGTTTAGATTAGCTTTTGTCCACCACTGCCCAGGCATGTACTGATTTATTGCTAAAACATAAGGTGAGGAAGGTCAGTTTTTAGGTTCATTTCTCAGCCTTCCTCTCCTGAAGTATACATCATATGTAATTTCCTATATATTTATGTAAAATACAATATTTGCCAATGAAATCTGGTGAGGCATTATTGTGTTGTTGCTTTAGTGTTCAACTTGATGGGTTGAAGGTTGGGTTTATTTGAATTGACAACATATACTGCAGAGTAGCTTAACCTATAATAATAAATCATAATTTAGTAGTTTAATTGTATTTCATATGAATAATTTAAATCGGAAAAATAGCTAGTATCTTAAGCTTTAAAATGAACGTAGTGGAGGAAAAAGTACAACATTTGTCTCCAAAATGTAGAAAGTCTCACGATGTGAAAATAGTTAAGTAAAGTACCTTACATTTGTACTTAATTACAGTACTTGAGTAAATGTACTTTATTACATTCCTCCATTGTTAAAATGAGCCAGACAGGATCACAACAATCTGTATTCTGGCTGCGTTTGTGCAGAAGGAGCTAAAGGGCAGATTTAAAAGGCTCATTAAAATGGTTGGAAGTCAAACACACATTCCCACCCACACACACACACACACACACACATTCCCACCCACGCACACACACGCCTTTAAATATGTCCTTGCATTGAGAGATGAGCCCAGCTATAGCCTGTGAAAGGCTGGCAGGATGTGTATCGCTCCGGCTGGCGCTGCATTAGGATGCAGGGGAGCGAGGAGGAGTCATCAGAGGGAGAAACGCACGAGCAGATTAAAGCCTGATCGTTTGTCTTCAGGGAGGAACAGAGAGAGGTTTTCAGATAATAAGAACGAAGATAATCAATAGTTTGTCTGAAGTCTGCACGCCGCTCACGTTCAAATCAGACCAATTAGCCGAGATCTACTGCGCTCTCTCTGAGGAGAGTTCGCTCTGTGTCTGATCAGCTTCTGCCATCAAAACAGCTCGGAGAGAACAAGATGACAATTAAATATTATGCATATTTTAAAGATAGAAACATTCTGGATATGTATTGTCTAAACTTTCAATTAAACATCTTCTACTTATTGTGTGCAGTGATGGGATGTAATGAAGTACATAAGGCCAAGTGCTGTAGTAAAACAATTGAGGAGCTTTACCTTAGTTTTTATTTTATTTTATGCTAATACTCTCCTACATTTTGAAAGCCAAAATTGTACTTCTTACTCTACTACATCTACTTTACAGATTTAGATCATTGTTACACATTGAAATCAACCCAGCAGTATATAAAGTATGTCAAATAAACCCCACCTTTGCAACACTGACGTGATGAACACATTAATGCAACAATAATTACAATCCAATTATCTATATGTAATTCTGAAATGGGTCATTTTGCATAATTAGTACTTTTACTTTTGGTACTTGAAGTATATGTTGATGCTCATACTTGTTGTACTTTAATATTTGACCAGATGTTTCCATTAAGTCAGCAACAGTAGCAGCTCTGAACAACAGTCCTTATAAATATTAAATCTATGCATCTCTCTGGAAAAATCGAATTTCTTCCTATCGAGTAGCTCATGTTTGGTTGTTTTTGGAACAATATTTACCTAGTTGCAATGGAAATCAATAGAAACCAAATAAAGCAGCAGTGTTTAACCGATATTACAATCTCACACAGCACTGGCTCCATCTAGTGGCAGGAAAGGGAACTGCTACACATCAGTTATAGGAAATGCTGTAGTCAACTTCAGAGATAGTTCACATGGTGAGGAAGTAAAGGTGTATGGTGTATGGCTTGTACATATCTTTTTTTATATATAAGTATTTGTATGTTTTTATATTTATTGCACCTTCTTTAAATATATTTAATTCTTAAATAGAGCAGGAAAACCAATTTAAAGTATTCTGATTCAGAAGTAGCAGCATATATTAAAAAAGTTGTGTAAAACGTTGTCTGAGAAAATACTTGTCCTTTGTCTGGTCATCTTTACGCCTTCTGCCATTCGACCAAGTTCAGCCACCTGTGTCTGACTGTGTTTGTGTGTGAATACTCACCTGTATTTGTAAAAGTGCTTTCTCCAGTTGTAAAGACTGGAAAAAGCACTATATTAATAAATGCATTGGATTTGACATTGCATATAAGCATTGCAACAAGTCTAACAAAATACTTTTCCTTTGTCTCTCCAACTTTACACCTTCTGCCATCGACCACATTTCACCATTACTCCCAGAACGACAACCAGCTGGATCCAGACGAGTTGGACTTGGAGCCGGTGGACAACGCTGATCACCTTCCCAGCAGAGCGAGGACCTCCGTTCTGGGCGGTGTTGCAGGTGGAGGTTTACTCCATCGCTCTCTGAACCGAGACTCACCTGATCGGCTGCACGCGGTGCTGAGCAACAGCCAGGAGCTGGACAGCGGTGTCGGTCGAACAGACGAAAGCACTCGCTACGAGGAGTCCTCGGAACACGACCTCCTGGGAGACGATCACACCAGCGCCTCCAACACCAACACAACCAACACCCCCGGCAGCATGAGGAAGTTTCTCTCCGGAAGAGAGGATACACCACCCTTGTTGCACTCCCAGGACCTCCAGTTCAGCACAGACTCCCTCTTAGGACTGGACTGTGGAGGATTCGAGCACGTGGAGCGGACGTATGCGGCCGATCCCGTGAGGATGATGATGCCCGGGCTCACCGAGGAGGAGTGTGAGCGTTACAAGGAGCTCCTGGAGATCAAGTGTTACTACGAGAAGAACAGCAATGCTCTGATGCTTCTGGAGGGTCAGGGGCTCGAACAAGAAGAAGGTGAAGGTGGAGGTGGAGGTGGTGGTGGGGTCTCGCTGGATGTGAACAGGAACGAGAGCCTGACGCAGCACGAGATGGCCCTCCTGGAAGAGGAGCTGCGCCACCTGGAGTTCAAGTGTCGCAACATCCTGAGGGCGCAGAAGATGCAGCAGCTGAGGGAGCGCTGCATGAAGGCGTGGCCGCAAGAGGAGAAGAACGGAGCGAGTGGAATAGGAGCCGGACGATTGGACGTGAGTTTGGTCGATGGGGAGTCGTGCCACCACGCGCTGTCGGACATTAACGAGCTCCCAGAGAGGGAACGCTCGGATAAGGACAGCACGAGTGCCTACAACACCGGAGGGGAAAGCTGCAGGAGCACCCCTCTGGTCAACGATCAACACCCGTCACCCTCCACTCAGAGTCTGGAGGGAGGAGAGCCTCTTCTCCCTGCGTCAGGTGTGCATCTCCCAGCCTCACCAAGGCACAAAGAGAGGGGGACGAGGGGCGAAAGAGGAGACAAGACTCAAGCAAACCTGAACCAAACGTACTCCCCGCACTCTCACAGGAAGCGAGCCGACGCCAAGACATCCAGCCCAGGAGTTAAGGTCAGGTCTTTATCCCGGGATAGAGGAACCAGACGGGGCTCAGATGGAGAAGTCAAACGTAATCTCAAACCCACAGGTGAGAGGTCTGGAGGATACAGCGCAGAAAATAGTCCCTACCTGTCCCGCCGTGACACGAAGCCCCAGCAGCACTATCTGAGCTGCATGCAGTTGCGTTCGCCCACCGCCTCCGAGCAACTCATGGATACCTGGGGCGACGACAGCCCGATGAGTTTGGGAAGCACCTGTAAAGACGTCGCTCAGGTACCCTTGTCTCCTCCCCCTCCTCCTCCTCCTCCGCTGCTGCCCGCCTCGCCTCGCATGGAGTGGAAGGTGAAGATCCGCAGCGACGGGTCTCGTTACGTGGCCAAGCGTCCGGTGAGGGATCGCCTCCTGAAGGCCCGCGCCATGAAGATCCGAGAGGAGCGCAGCGGCATGACGACTGACGACGACGCCGTGAGCGAGATGAAGATGGGGCGCTACTGGAGCAAAGAAGAGCGTAAACAGCAGCTGCAGAAAGCCCGAGAGCAAAGGAGGCGTCGGGAGTTCATGATGCAGAGTCGATTGGACTGTTTGAAGGAGCGTGATAGAGATCAGGGTGGTGGTGGAGGTGGACAGCAAGGGGAGACCCAGCAGCAAGAACCCACCACCATTTTGGAGCTGTGCCACCGCAGAAGCATGAAGAAG
Source organism: Trematomus bernacchii (assembly GCF_902827165.1). Classification (NCBI taxonomy): domain Eukaryota; kingdom Metazoa; phylum Chordata; class Actinopteri; order Perciformes; family Nototheniidae; genus Trematomus; species Trematomus bernacchii. The sequence continues at coordinate 355,833 of NW_022987562.1, forward strand.
AGAAGTCGCAGGATCATGGACAACTGGATCACTATTCAGGAGCTGCTGGCCCACGGGAGCAGGTCTGCGGACGGGAAGAAGGTCTACAACCCCCTGCTGTCCGTCACCACAGTCTGAGATGAGACGGGAGGCTGAGAGTAACAAAGAGATTGAGTCAATTCAGTATTCATATGCAGAATCTGCAACGGGACAAGATGTGGGTGTGGGAAGCGTCCCAAGAAGTAATGACCAGTGACGTTTGAGCAAGCTTTGGTTGAATACAAGCTAACAGTTCATGTAAGAAGGAAAAATGCTAAATGTGTTGGACTAAAAAGCAATCTTGCAACCCAGCGCTTATCGTCTGACAAAGATTTAGCTTAAAATTGGACTGTAGTTTGGTTACTTGTACAGTAATGGTCATTGTTTGTTGAATGCAACTTCCTGCTTACGTCTCAAGTTGCCAATTGGACAGTGAATAACGAAAAGCGCCTGGAAAAGGACGTTTTTGCCGGGACAACCGCTGTTGACACTCCCTAGTTACCCCAAGAGGCTTTTTGTCTTCAGAGCAATATCTGATGGGTTTCGAGATTGGTGAGAAATATGTGTTTTGATCGAGACTATTGGAAGAACACGAGCTGCTTTTAGTCAAACTTGGCACCAAAATGTATCTGCAGGCGGGCAAAGATGGTAATATAAAGAAGCACACATTAGGCACCAACGTAAACATTTGGAGGATGCTAATGACGGAAGCTGCCAGAGAGTCGAAGCACACATTTACAATCTTCTTGATTCCAAACTGCAGATGCTTTACATAAATGCAGATTTACAAACGCCACAAAAGAAACGCGGTCATTTTTGAATGCGCTGAATCCATTTCAAACATACGAATGGACTCAGGAAAGGTTTTCCAGACATTTTCACAATGCTTTACCTCTCCTCTCACACGGAAGGACTGTGATCGCTTTGTCTTTCACAGACACTTGAACCAGCTTTTCCGATTTGAATGTCACACAGTCGATGCACAAAACAAAAAGAAGAGGAAAGACACGCAGAGGAAAAGATGAGCATCTTCCTATATAAAGGAGAGATGGCACCCCCTGCGGTTTAGCCATTAGAGGAGTGTTGCACAAAAGTAGTTTTTGCAGGCCTCTACATTTGTATGAAGGAGAGAATGGAGGAAAATCTAAAGTGGGGCTGAGAACAATGTGAACACATGAGCAAAAAGCCACTTCTGTGCCATAAAACTGTATATTTAGAGTCCGTTTGCTGAAGGACATTTTTCAAAAGGACATTGTGTGCCGGTGGATGTAGTTAAATCGTCTTCATTCTTGTAGTCTTCATGTACAAATGCTCCTTTAGGCGCTTTCACACCCGAGTACTTTTCCACTTACTTTTCCCGTTTAGTTCCAATAGTTCCTGAGATTTTGCGTTCACACCAAAAAGAGAACTTAGTTCATGAGAACTTTTACCCCCTTTTCAGTAGGCGCTTTCACACCGGAGTACTTTTCCCGTTTAGTTCCGATAGTGCCTGGAATTTTGCGTTCACACCAAAAAGAGAACTTAGTTCAGAGAACTTTTCCCCCATTTTTAGTGCCTGCTAGAGGTGGTACTTTCCTGGGGAGAAAAAAGTACCAATTTCTGATTGGCTGGGCGAATTGCAAACCACGCCCCGTAAAACTCTGAAAAGTGTTTTGAAGCCGCCATTGTATTTGCTGGCATTAGCATTATTAGCATTAGCATTAGCCCCGCGCACCAACGGAGAGAGAATAACTTATGGCAACACAAAATAAAACATGGTAGCGGTGGAGTGATGAGGAGGTGTCGGCGTTCTGGCGATTTACTGGGAAGGCTTCAGTAGAAGCTGCTGGGAGTCCCAGCAGCTTCTACTGAAGCCAGTCCCCAACTCTGGGGACTTCCGGCCGGGGACTTCGGGTGGCAGTATACACCGTGAAGTGGTTTGCGGCCTGCCAGTAAACCCAAAGCAGAAGAAGAAGAAATGACGTCAGCGGCTTCATTTGACTAATCTTCCCTCAGGGAACTTATTCCGGTGTGAACGCGATCTGCTCTTTAGTTCCATAGGGTACTAAGTGCTGGGAACTAAGTACGGCAAAGTACTTGGTGTGAAAGCGGCTTTTGTTTTGATACAGGACGGCATTGTCTCACCACAGATGCTTTTTTGATAACGACGAGCTGAGCGGTGCCTTTCTTTCAGGCAGACTTCACTGTAGAGCACAACTTTCAAACAATTGAAAAAAAGGCTGAAGGTACCGAGTTGAACGCTGAAGCACGGACAAAATGTCGGGCGTTTTCTCTTATGTTTTTGGAGAAAGGCACAGGGTGTCAAACAAAGCACAGAAAACCTTTGATTTTTCATTCATAAAAGGTACATTGGTATTTACTGAAATATAAGCGCTACAACGTCCACAGTCCATGAGGAAAAACGCACTGCATTTTGAAAAACGATGCAGAAAAACCTGCAAATGAAGAAACATTTTTACCAACTTGAAATCACGTGCACAGCATTTAGAAAAATTGTTCACCAACCTTTAGTGTCCCTGGTTTCCTTTCTTGGAGCATATGTTGATTTGCATGTGCAGCATTTAGGAAACGCTGCACATGTTTGTTGGTGAAGAGGTTTCTTCATTTACATGTTTTGGCAAATTTGAGTTTTATTTTTGCATTTACTTTTTAAGCTGCAGCGCGTTTCTCCTAATGGAAGTGTTTTTGCGCCGCCGTACAGTTGCCATTTAAATGAAAACCATAAAATCTTTTTTTTTTTTTACTTAGACGTACAAGACGTTTTGGTCAGTATGCAAAATAATGTATTTCACTGTCGACTGTGAACAAGCCTAGTTCATTGGAAATCAAGACTAACTTTTGCAAACTAAATCCCAGTTAAATGCTTCATTGCCAGCAGATTTTTCTATACTTTTCCTGTATTTTTTTTTAACTCAAAACAGAAGATTTTGCTTATTAAAAGTGCTCCAACAGCGAACGTACCTATAATGAACAACAGCCAATAATGGGGTGTTTCTAAAACCCTGTGAACAAAAGCTGATCTTTTCATTTGGCTTATATGCATGTTTGATATTGAGGCTGAAATGTTTTTCTTTCCATTTTAAGCCTTTAACATTCTGTAATTGTGGATGTGTCTTTCTATGAACTTGCTTGAAAACTCAAAGCAAACATGGTGTATTTGTTCAATATTGTGACGTTTGTTGTGTGTCGGCCATTTTCCAGTGAAAGCTTTTCTAAATAAATGCTGTGATGATTAAATAAATGTGGTTGATGTCCTTAATTATACATTTCTTAAAGGGGACCTATCATGCAAAATGCACTTTTTGATGTCTTTTATACATAAAGATGTGTCCCCGGTGTGTCAGGGAACTCACGCAGCGTCAGAAAATAAAACCCTCTCTTTTCCTCCGTACCCAAATCTCTAAAAACGGGGCTACAACGGAGCTGATCCAGATTTGCGTCCGATATGACGTAATATCTGAAATGTGGACCCACGGCCCTATCAGAAACGTTGCTATCAGAAACAATGCCCGACTGTTTTGGACGTATGGTCTGTGTTTACATTAGCATCGCTAACACTCAGAGCTAACCTGTACTGGAGAGCATGTGTGTGAAGAAGCAGGAAATAAAAAGGAACTCACCTTGTGGTATAACCGGCAAGAGAGAAAGCCTTTGAGCTCCATACTGTTTCAGAAAGAATCCTTGATAATCCATGATATGGCGTTTCATCACGGCAGTATTTAGTTTAGACAGTAGCTGCCGGGTCCCGCATGAGCTCAGACCCCTCCTTTTTAATTTTGAATCAATTTTGAATTTTTTAAAGCTTTATACCCCAAATCAGCACTTTTGAAACAGGAAGTGAAATAGAGGGATATGAGGCATGGCTAGAATGGGTGATCTGTTTGGTATTTTGAGCAAAACACTTCATAGACATGTTTTTTATATATTTGTATATATCTGAGACCTATGCTATTGCCTAAAAATAGCATGATAGGTCACCTTTAAAGCATTTTTTGATGAGAAATAAGGAGTCAACATATCCTAAACAATTCTAAACCTTTATTTTTCTAACAAGAGTGAAAAGAAACAAAGGCAACATTTAAATGAAAAGTTTATACACAAACTCACAACGACTGCGTGTCTGAAATATCAATAATAATAATAATAATAATATTTGAAACCAGGAAACAAAATGAGTTACAGTGAAGTTACCTTAAAGAGAGATAAAGAACGAGGGGAGGGGGGGAACTTGAAAAGGAATAAAATATGGAGTCAAAAGGATGGGTGCTTAAAAAAAAAAAGGGGGGGGGAAAGGAAAGGAGGAGACAGCCAAGAGGTACAGATATTAATTCTGGGAAAGTAGCACCAAAAACACTAATGCCTGTTTTTAACACTTCCCAAAATGTTCTCAGTTTATTCAAAAAAATGCATGTCTCCTCAAAAACAGCATCAAACACAAGATTCAATACAGCTAAAAAAATACAAGTGTAACCACGGTGCTGTTGACTTTAAGGATCAGCAGTAAAACTCCTCGGCTGCGGGGTCCAAACTCACAACTCGGACTAAATAGCTTATCCGACATCATGATGAACTAACTTTTAATACGGCTGGGATAACGAAGCATACTGACCGACCTCTGAGACCCCCCCCTCAGTCTGACATGGGTCCAGGGAGTAACGTTTTGGGGGGAGATATGGCGGTGGAGTGTAGAATAAGTTGTGGCTCTGTTAGTGTCTGGGTGAGGGATGAGAGGGGGTGTAGAGGGGGGAGGGGGGGGGGGGGGGGGGGGGGTGAGAGAGGGGGGGGGGATGTCCGGCATCTTTCTGACACTTCCTCCGACGATCCTTTAAACAGAGCTCCAGCCGTGACTTTATCACAAAATCTGACCAAGGAGAAAAAGGAAATATGTTAATGTCAAATAAAACTTGAATTAATTTACAGTTTCAGATATAAAAAAAATATCCCACTTAAGGACATCAATTCTTACTCAGGGTATATGCAGGAATCCTGAAGTCAAATGTAATTCCTTTAAGACCTTTTTTAAGACCCTTTCCATACATTTTAAGACCTCATCGCCACTTCGAGTTTTAACCGGTTACCTTGGCGACACACTTTACCTCACATTTACTATATACAGTATTGATTGTCCTTCCTCCTTATCTTCCAACCATTTGGACGCAAACTTGCATTTCCCCATAACGATGTTGTTTAACAACCGGCGTAAACGGACCTGCGCGCGCTATCAAGCAGTGAGCGTGAGATGTCCTGTTCAGATGACGTCAAATCCAACGGGATGCCATAAATAAACTACACAGAATCACACTACACACCTACGCAATGAATACATTCAGGCACACGGTAGAATACCTCTTTGGACAATTTATATACTTATTGAAAACAAGCTACAAAATGTAATACCTTGGAAAATGCCGTTTAATACTTTTTAATAGCCTTAATTTTCGCTAAATTGATTTATCAATTTTTTATATTTTTTAAGACCCCGCGGACCCCCTGCTACTATAACTGTTTTAAAAAGACTTTATATTAATATCTTTTGTTCCACCTTTACTCAAATTAGTCCACATTATAGCAAATGTATTATTTAATTATTTGTATTAGTATTATAATCCTTTGTTTACATAACGGCCATGTTGTTTTGAATTAAAGATCAACAAAAGAAAATACTAATACAATTAAATTAAAACTATCTATATAGAGAGAGTTAAAGATTTGGTAGTTAAGATCATGCATGATATTTAAAATATTTATTTATTGTCAGAATTGTAATCCTTTAAAACGCCAGTATGTTAATATACTTCCACACATTATTACACATGTCCTTATTAGGGCACAAGTGTTTAAGTAACTGAAAGATAAGAAGGGGGGGGGGTTACCTCTGGTTTGGTGTAGACAGGTAACTGAGGGGGGGAGCTGTGTTTGAGGGGGCAGGTTTTCTTTGACTCTGAAGAATCCAGTGACCGCCCCCCGGCTCCTTCTCCACTTCCTCCTCTGTGACTCTTCCTCTTCCTCTTTGAGTCCTTCGCTCGGCCTCGGCTCGATCGCCTCTGCTCCTCCAGCTCAATCTGAGAGAGAGAGAGAGAGGGGGGATTATCAGAGAGGAAGCAGTGGACTGACATCACTAACAACTTCATATTATCCTGTCCCTCCGAAAAGAACTGCTAGCTCCTTCACCTGTCAGAATGTACTCTTGATAAAACAGAGCATTTTAAACTCACAGAAATGTAAAAAAAAGAACACATTTTTACATAAAATGTCATTTTATTAATGGAAATGATGAACTTTTCAACAGACTATGGGAGGATTATGTAGTTAAGATGAATTGAATTAATCAGAAATCCATTATGTCCATCATGATTGAACTAGGGGACACTGGCAAAGACGAAAGACACTAAGCAGAACAAGTAGAAGAAGAGGACTGCAGACAAATCAATAAAGCATGTTCAAACTTCAAAGACAAAATTCTAAATCTTTTATTCAACATGTTTCTTTTGCCTCAAAGACACACTGAGTTTTATAAATCTAAAGTAAATAAAAAGTGTTGTCAAACAATCCAAAGGGCACCTTGAATTAAATATGTGTAGACGGCACTGACACGCTTTGATCAAAGTTTAGAGCAGTATTCCCAAAATAGTCTTTACTCGTTTGCACTAATGACGTTTTTGTTCCAAAACCCTGTTGTCAGATTTAGCGTCTTAAGTGTCTTCTTAAAGGTGGGGCAGGTCATTTTGGAGAAACCGGCTCGAGTGCGCTAGAATTTGAAAATACACAACCGGAGAAAATCTTCCACTTCCTTACAGAGCCCCTCCTCCAACACACACGAACGCGCACATGACCAATGAGGGCACGAGATAAGTTTGTGCACAGATGGAAGGCTGACAGGCAGGTAGGCCATCCAGTTATTTTAGCCGGGCCGGCTCAAATGATTGGTCGTGCTTTTTACAGTACTACGGCTTCCACAGATGACATTTTTTTATGGATTTGTTGTCAAAGCACTTAAGATATTCATTGCTATCGGGATGTTAAGAGCATTCCATGGAATATAACAGAAAGTGTATCTCGAGCCGGTTTCTCAAACTTACCTACCCTACCTTTAAGCCTCATGCGTTAATATAATAGTCAGATTTATTTTGGTAAATAATGGTGTGTCTGAGGCTCACTGGCAGTGAATGCAGGAGATTAATTTACTCGTTATTGTTCGTTTGTGTTCTTTGTACATACAATCAGTACAGACCACCGTCTCATTTGTATGCAGATATTTTGCTTTCCATCTCTAAAAGCAGAGGTGGGAAGTAGTGGAGTACAAATACTTTGTTACTGTACTTAAGTACATTTTTCTGGTATCAGTACTTTACTCCACTACTAATTTTTCTGACGACTTTTTACCACAAATACCTGTACTTTCTACTTCTCACATTTTGAACTCAAATACCTGTACTTTCTACTTCTTACATGTTGAACACAAATACCTGTACTTTCTACTTCTTACATGTTGAACACAAATACCTGTACTTTCTACTTCTTACATGTTGAACACAAATACCTGTACTTTCTACTTCTTACATGTTGAACACAAATACCTGTACTTTCTACATCTTACATGTTGAACACAAATACCTGTACTTTCTACTTCTCACATGTTGAACACAAATACCTGTACTTTCTACTTCTTACATGTTGAACACAAATACCTGTACTTTCTACTTCTTACATGTTGAACACAAATACCTGTACTTTCTACTTCTTACATGTTGAACACAAATACCTGAACTTTCTACTTCTTACATGTTGAACACAAATACCTGTACTTTCTACTTCTTACATGTTGAACACAAATACCTGTACTTTCTACTTCTCACATTTCCCAAACAGGCTGGTTCCTTTAGTTTGAATGTGTGTTTGGTGGCGTGATCATTATTATTTAGAGTCATTGCGTGCCTATTGATTTGAACACGATCCGTGTATCCATCATTTCCTGGTCTTCTCTAAAGAAGAGGGACCAATGAAAACGTTGTCATGTTGCCGTTGTTCAGCATGGAAACATTCATTAGCTAACAATGACATTATTGTTCTATTAATATAAAGGGAGGTCAGGTACTCTTTAAAACAGCTGCTAGTTATGGGTACTTTTTACTGAAGTACATTTCAAAGCCCTCTTTACTTTGACTTGAGTAAAGAAGTTTAGTCAGTACTTCTACTTTTACCAGAGTATTTTTAAACACGAGTATCTGTACTTCTACTTGAGTAAAGGATGCGTGTACTTTTGCCAACACTGGTTATGCATTGTGGAAACGCACCTCAAAGTTAGAGAGTTATGTTGCTGACCTGTATGAGCGTGCGCAGTGTGTCTGTGGGGGGGCTGGAGGCGGCCTGCAGGACCCTGTGGATGGTGAGGCTCTGATCCAGAGAAACCTCCAGCAGGTCTCCCTCTAGCTGCAGATCCTCCAGCTGCTCTCTGGAGGCAGGGAGCAGCTCCACCACCCCCCCCTTCAGCAGGGGCAGCAGGGCCAGCAGAGAGCCCACACCTGGGGGGGGAGAGGGGGAAACAGTGAGGAGACGCTTTGAAATTATGCAATTAACAGGTAGTTAAAAATATTTATTGCAAAAATGTCAAAAAAGTGCCTTTTTCAGCCTCTATTATGTGAAGATTTCCAATGTTCCTCTATTTTATATCATATAAGAGTAATTATAAAACTGACAAGTCAAATCAAGCAATCTGATTGGTTCTTAGCCGTGATATAATGAGCGTATATCACGGGTAGAATTGTAGTTATTTTTCACAAGTCAGTATCCCTCCGCGTCTGAGAAACAGCTACAACCGTTATAACCGTTACAACACGTCCGTTACGAAACTAACTAACAAAGCTTAAGATGGAAACATGTAAGGTTAACTTGGACCTCCGGGGTGGCCTTACTATGGAGGAGTGGATTGAGGAGTGCCTATCTCCAGAAAGCCCCTAAACGACGACATGCAGAGCTACATTCAAAGTGAATGGGCAGAAGCGTTGAAGCTTCAACGCACGCCGCCGTGTGTAGGGGCCGTTAGTGGCCACAGGTGCAAAAGCTCTCTTCAGAGCTACTGGAAGCCGAATCTCGGGGACCGGAGAAAGTGGAGCAATATTCTCACCACGCAAAGCAACAGCCTAGAACAACCTCAGCCGATACAAGTAACCACGTAAGCCATGCTACTGATGCTGGACAGTTTTTCAGTGGGTGCACAATAAACGGCAACATACAAATTAATGTAAATAAATAGCCAAATAATGGATCAACGCTCTCTGTCTAATATGTTCGCTAGCTGTTGTTAGTGTTGTTGCATAGCAACCACCTCGCACTATGTTTCGTGCAGAAGGCAACAGAGGGACTATTTTATTTTGAACATCATTATTTACTAATAAAAACTATTTAAATTAGAGTGTGTATTTTTCTTTCATATTGCCACACTTGGTAACCGTTTTATAAAAGCAATAGCTCACTTCAGGCCGTGATATATGCTCATTATATCACAGCTAAGGGGCGTGGTTTGGCCCGACAACCCCCTTAGTTAAATATATTCGTGTTTTGGAATTTTTTTAAAAACAGAATGAGGAACTGGGATGCTGTTTTTTATATTTTTGTACTTCATTTTCAGACCAAATAATACATAAAGAAATTATAAACTTGATCGATAAAATAGATAATTGTGAGTTGCAGCCCTTAAAATCAACACGTCTTACCTGTAACATTTAACTTCTTGTTGATGCCATTTTCACATCCAGCCTGTGGGGGAAAAGGAAGTCAACTTAATATATGAGAATGAATGTAAAGACAAAATGAAATCTAACGGTTATTTGAGTCAGTTTCACAGTTTGTTTAGTATAATAAAGAGTAAGAATAGGCTTGTTTACCGGAACACCGTTGCTCTCCTTGCTTTTCTTCTTGGGCGAGTTCTCGTCGGTCAGATCGATGACTCCCTCCTCTCCCTCGCCTCCCTCAGAGTCTGATAAAACGATCACAGAGCTCCTCACCTTCTCTCCGTTGTCCCTCTCTGCCTCCTGACGCAGAGTCTCTTTGAGTTCCTGCAGCCTCTGAAGGGCCCCCTGCAGCTCGGGGGTCTCCAGGGCCTCTTTAGCGCGGCCCTGCCAGGTGATGGTCCTCTCGGTGAGGCACTGCAGGGCCTCTCCCTCCGGCAGGCGCACCGGCAGCCTCTGCAGCGCCACCAGCAGCGCCAGGATGGTCTCCAGACGGGGCCGCCGCGACCTCTGGCACCGCGGACACAAGAAGCGCGAGTCCCAGTCCCACCAGCAGAGGGCGCTCTCCTGGGGCCCGGAGGAGGGGAACAGGGAGGGGAAGGAGACGCAGCCCCCGTGGAACCAGTCCTTACAGAGGTGGCATCGCAGCTGAGGAGCCCGAGGCTGAGCGGAGCACACACACACCGCCTGAGGAGTGTGTGTGTGGTTCCCGTTCTCTGATAAAGAGTTCTCCGAGTGGCTGGATATGTCCGTCTCCATGGCGTTGTCCATGTCCCACCTCCCATTCTCCTTCTCCTCCGAGCCGCTGCTGCTGTTGCTGCTCCCCCCCGCCGAGTTTAGTCCAGATTTACACATGTTCCCTTTCTGTAGCCTCAGCAGCGCCTCCTTCTCCTGCTGCTCGCCCTCTTTGAACGCCATCACCTGGAGACGAGACACACACATTTTACACACAGAAATAATATGTATTTAAGAACACAGAAATGTATCTATGAAAAGGGTCACTTGAATTCTTTGTGGAACCTATTTTTGTCTCTCAATGACTAAAGGCACTTTAATATCCGTTGAGCATCGAGTGATGACGCTGCAACAGGCAGTCACAAAACCCCCTCTGCAAAGAACAAAAACATCTCTGCATATATATATATATATATATATATATATATATATATATATATATAAGCTCTCTCTGTTTTTGTGTCTATCTAAGTTTTCCTCATAGTGAAGTCTTGTTTAAATCCACATTGTGGAAATCAGCTACATATTCAACACTGACATTTCTCTCTTCAACACTCACTCACATTTCCAACACAAAAAGTCACCTTGTGTGTTTTTGCAACAACATGTATCCTTGAGCTTGACTTTGGATCCTTTTATGATGTTATCAGACACTTAGAATAATAATGTGAGTCTGAGTTCAAAACAAAAGCCTTTAGTCGACCGACATGAACAACGCCTGAAGAATTAGCTGCCCAGTCGACTTTCACTTAATGGACGCTTAAATTTGGACTCACAATAGCTGCAGGGTCCCTCAGGTCGTGAGCAGAGAGGCCCAGTGTGTTGGAGTCAGAATCCTCTAAAGGCTCGTCCAGCTGATCCATCTCGTCCCGCCTCTCTCGCCTCTTTGCACACGGACACAACACCTGCAAGGAAACACCGGACTTTAATGCTTTCATCCCACAGGCCATAAGACTATTAAACACCGGAACTTTTGAAAGAACATCCATAAACATTCATCCGTTTGCATCTTGCTAATTATTTATCATATTCCATTTACTTGTATATAGACTCTTCTTACACAATTTCATTTGTATTTACTTGCATCTGTTTTATTTGTTCTATGTCCTATATTGGTCTGGCAGTGGCTCAGTCAGTAGGGGCTTGGACTGTGAGCTGTAGGGTCGCCGGTTCAAGTCCCTGACCAGACCTAAAATATGGAGTGTGGACTGCTACTTGGAGGTCCCAGTTCACCTCCTGCCCTGGTGCCCTTGAGCAGACTCCTGGTACCAGACTCCTGGTACCAGACTCCTGGTACCAGACTCCTGGTACTAGACTCCTGGTACTAGACTCCTGGTACCAGACTCCTGGTACCAGACTCCTGGTACCAGACTCCTGGTACTAGACTCCTGGTACCAGACTCCTGGTACTAGACTCCTGGTACCAGACTCCTGGTACCAGACTCCTGGTACTAGACTCCTGGTACCAGACTCCTGGTACTAGACTCCTGGTACTAGACTCCTGGTACCAGACTCCTGGTACTAGACTCCTGGTACCAGACTCCTGGTACTAGACGCCTGGTGCCAGACTCCTGGTACTAGACGCCTGGTGCTAGACTCCTGGTGCTAGGTACTAGACTCCTGGTACCAGACTCCTGGTACCAGACTCCTGGTACCAGACTCCTGGTACTAGACTCCTGGTACTAGACTCCTGGTACTAGACTCCTGGTACTAGACTCCTGGTACTAGACTCCTGGTACTAGACTCCTGGTACTAGACTCCTGGTACTAGACTCCTGGTACTAGACTCCTGGTACTAGGATGGGTTAAAAGCAGAGAACACATGTCACTGTGTGCTCTGCATGTGTGGCCATTACAGAGGGTCTCATCCCTCCCAATTCTATTCTATATTTATGTTGCCCTGTAGGAGGAGCCTGGGACTTAAGTTTTTCATTGCCCTATCTACACTGAAGCTACTGTGCACATTTAAAATAAAGCCTTGAATTTAATTTAACATTTTAAATATTCTAATTCTGGGAATTGAAAAGCAAAGTGTTTTAAAGGTCAAAGATGGGTTCGGGTAACAGTAAAAAAGGGAAAGGTTGTTGTCTAAGGGTGCAAAATGGAGGAAAGAGAAGGATGAAAGGAATATAAAAAGGTTAGAAAACTGTCAAAAGAACTATAATTTCACGGGAAGACTAGGGCTAGAGCAGGGGTGTCAAACTCAATTTCATCGAGGGCCACATCAGCATTATGGTTGCACTCAAAGGGCCGGTTGTAGCTTTAAGACTATACAAGAATACATATATAAATATTTAATATATAGAAAATAATGTATTAAATTACATTATTGCCTCTGCATTGGATTATTATCGGATAGGGTAATAACTTCATAATTAACTACGTCTGAAAGCAGAAGTCTACGGCAAATAATTGCAAGTCTCTTCAGTGAGAATGTCACAAAATGATTTAAAAAGAAAAGCCAAATTATAAATAAAAAAAAAGTGACATTTAAAAAAAATATATAACAATTCTGAGAAAAAGGCATATCTGAGATGCATTGTGGGACATGTAGTTTATGGGCAACATGCTTCTGTAAATCGGCATTTTAACCATATAATAAACGTATTATATTCTTTGCAAGCTCTTGTGGGGCCACATAAAATGAAGTCACAGGCCGGATTTGGCCCCCGGGCCTCGAGTTTGACACCCCTGGGCTAGAGGAATGTGAGAATTAGGGATATTGTAATTGTCTCTAACTACTTTTAAATCCAGGCTGAAGACTTTATTTTTCCCGCTGCTTTTAATTGAACTATTCCCATCTCACACTGCACTGTAACTTTTATTCATGAACCTTTGTTATTCATGTTTTATTATCTTTGCTTTGTAATGTTTCTAATGTGTTTTATGCTCTTAATGTCTTTCATTTTTGTAAAGCACTTTGCCTTGTGTTGAAAAGTGCTATATGAATAAACTTGCCTTGAATGAATCCATATGATAACTTATCTTGTTGCATTAATGACAGAAATATAATGTTGCTGACCTCCAGCAGGCTGTGCTGGCTGCTCTTCTTCAGGAAGGTCTTGGTGGCCTTCTCTCTCCAGGAGTGAGCGGAGGCCACCTGCAGCTCCAGCTGACGCAGCTCCTCCATGTAGACGGGCAGGTCCCTCCCGATGGCCACCAGGCCCTCCAGGTCGTCCAGGCACGGGTAATGCTCTCCATTCTGCAAACCAAGGAGATCACTGATTATTCACCGTTGTGTCCTTGGGCAAGACACTTCACCCTAATTTGCTCCTGTGGGTATTGTCCACAGTATTCGCTCTTACATGTCCAATATGTGTAATACGTAGGGCTGTCAGTCGATTACAATATTTAATCGCAATTTTTGTATCTGTTCTAAATGTACCTTAGAGGAATATTTTTCAAGTTTTTAATACTCTTATCAACATACGAGTGGACAAATATGCTTTATGCAAATGTTTGTTTATTATCATTTGATCACTCTCACTCACTCACTCACTCTCACTCTCACTCTCACTCTCACTCTCACTCTCACTCTCACTCTCACTCTCACTCTCACTCTCACTCTCACTCTCACTCTCACTCTCACTCTCACTCTCACTCTCACTCTCTCACACCCCTGTGTACTTCTCTGCACTGAGCCAGTTGCTCAAACAGACAAGCCTGTTTACAGTTGTCGGCAAAATGCCGCTCCTCTGTCTTCATAACAGTCAAAGCATGAGACTGAAGTTCCCACCTAGGGTCAAAATAATGCGCTGTGATGTGCAGTCGACACGTTGGATGCGATCCGAATGATCTAACACAGCCCCTCGTCCTCCATAATGTTAAGCTGTTGTTGTCCAGGCGTCTCCCCGGCAAACTTTATTAACGCGTTAACTTGACAGCCCTAGTAATATGTAATGTAAAGCGCTTTGAACACTTGGAAAAGCGCTCGAATAACAATGTCATTAATTATTATTATTATTATACAGTATAAGGTTCATTTGCAATTTGGGGTACTTCAATTAAATGTGATGACAGCATTCTAGGGCCATTGTAGGTCAAATCAATGAGTTATAGAGCAGTTAAGTGGACAGGGGGCCTCCGGGTTGAACAGGTTCAATCTCAAATATCCATCGGAAATTCATGGATATTCTCCGAGATGAAACGTGTGATGTGTGGGAAAGATATCAGAAATTCTCTGAGATTATTTTACAAAGTTAAAAGATACAACCACTAGTGAGGAAATGCAACAGTGTGGAACAAGGAGATATTTTTCATCTGCCTTTGCGTTGTAGTTCATAATGCAAAAAAAGATTCACTTAATGTCTTAATGTTCAGATGCTTACAATAACATGTTGAATTTGGGCAAAAACCACAGGTATTTCCTTGCTTGTAAACCAGATTGCCAAGTATTCTTTGATTAGGTATTCCAATTACAAAATGAAGCAAAGTACAAAACAAACCCACACATTTTCTTGCAAGTTCTGCGGATGGTTTCTCTGAATATTACCTTCCTCCCATGGCTAAGCAACTCATTCTACAATCTACAATGTCGTCGTTACGCCATGGTACTTATCACAGCATTGTAGGTAACAGGAAGGGGTGGCAACATCTCAAATATTCAAGATTAAAAGGCAGACAGTTATGGCTGAAATTCATGGATATTCTCTGAGATAGAAAGTGTTATTTTGTGTGGTATGTGCTTGGGAAGAATATCAGATATCATAAAATATGAATAACATTTAGTTTGTTTCTCTACCTGGATCTCCTCCAGGTCTGTGACCCAGGCCTGGGCTCGAGTGAGGCAGCCCTGCAGAGCCAGGATGTTCGGCAGCTTCACAGGAATCAGCTGAGCCTCGTTCACTATCGCCTCCAGGGTGGAGAGAGGGTGCTTTTGCCTGCAAGAACAACAGCACGACGATGACATTTCAACGTCTTAACAACAGGATGAACTAGTTCAGAGTTATGCAGCTGAAGCAGAGAAAAAGGTGTCGTGTCAAGTTATTATATAATCATTTAAACCATATAGTCTTATACTCTGATTGCCTTTTACACGGTTGTATTTTTAGTCTTGTATGTGTTTAACAGAGACATGTGTAAAGGGGGATATGCGAGTGGTTAAGGACGAGGGGGTTTTATGGTTTAATGGTGGGGATGTTTAGATTATGCCTAAGGGAATTTAAGGGTGGGACCAGGTGGCTTTTCTCTCTACTATAGAGTGCGACTGTGAGCTGTGTTCTGGGTGCAGAACTTCTCTATCCTCTGAGGAAGAAGTAGCTCTGTTCCTGCATTTGAGATCATTTTCACTTGACTTTCTTTATGACTTTATTAAATATAACAAAAGACAAACTTTGTCCATTAATCATTTATCAGTTTCTATTAAAGGTCCCCTATTATACTGTTTTTCATCAATATATTATAGGTCTCAGATATATACAGAACATGTCTCTGATTGGCTGAAACACCAAACAGATCATTGCAGCATTACCCATAATCCCCTCTGTTTCAGCCCTGTTTCCAAAGTGCTGATTCTCTGTCTGTTACTTTAGATGAAAATAAGGAGCCCCTCCCCACGCCCCTCTGAGAGAGATTTGGTTAAAAAGAACACAATGGTGCTTTAGGAGGAGATTCAGGTGATAAGGGGGGGGGGGGGGGTTACCTTGGTTGCTGATTGGCTAATGGTTACCCAAGCCAAAACATCGTTATGACATCATAAAGTGGCCAAAATCTGATCAGCTCATTTTCAGACAGGTTTTTATATAAATGGATCAGGACAAAAAGAGAGAGAATCTTTGTTCCTGTTGATGAAGAAGAGACATGAAGAAGAGGGGACACATGTTGATGAAGAAGAGACATGAAGAAGAGGGGACACATGTTGATGTAGAAGAGACATGAAGAAGAGGGGACACATGTTGATGTAGAAGAGACATGAAGAAGAGGGGACACATGTTGATGTAGAAGAGACATGAAGAAGAGGGGACACATGTTGATGAAGAAGAGACATGAAGAAGAGGGGACACATGTTGATGTAGAAGAGACATGAAGAAGAGGGGACACATGTTGATGTAGAAGAGACATGAAGAAGAGGGGACACATGTTGCTGAAGAAGAGACATGAAGAAGAGGGGACACATGTTGATGAAGAAGAGACATGAAGAAGAGGGGACACATGTTGATGAAGAAGAGACATGAAGAAGAGGGGACACATGTTGATGAAGAAGAGACATGAAGAAGAGGGGACACATGTTGATGAAGAAGAGACATGAAGAAGAGGGGACACATGTTGATGAAGAAGAGACATGAAGAAGAGGGGACACATGTTGATGAAGAAGAGACATGAAGAAGAGGGGACACATGTTGATGTAGAAGAGACATGAAGAAGAGGGGACACATGTTGATGTAGAAGAGACATGAAGAAGAGGGGACACATGTTGATGAAGAAGAGACATGGAGAAGAGGGGACACATGTTGATGTAGAAGAGACATGAAGAAGAGGGGACACATGTTGATGTAGAAGAGACGTGAAGAAGAGGGGACACATGTTGATGTAGAAGAGACATGAAGAAGAGGGGACACATGTTGATGTAGAAGAGACATGAAGAAGAGGGGACACATGTTGATGTAGAAGAGACATGAAGAAGAGGGGACACATGTTGCTGAAGAAGAGACATGAAGAAGAGGGGACACATGTTGATGAAGAAGAGACATGAAGAAGAGGGGACACATGTTGATGAAGAAGAGGGGACACATGATGCGCCGGTGAAGATGGCCGCATCGTCTACGTGCTCCTCTCCAACTTTGCCCATTTTCGTATTTTGTACATATTTCATTTACTTTTGCCGTTTTACTTTTAACATGGTTCGCAACATGCTAGCCGACCGCACCTACTCTGCCATACAATATAGTAGAGAGGAACTTTTCCAATTGCGAAACTTCGTGGACAATAATAACCCTCCGACAAACAATGGAGATTCACCATGGCTACCTGTTGCTGTTCTACCTGAGAGACGCAAGAAGAAGACAAAGCGGGGATGCCGGGCCGGGTTGCTGGTCAGACTGAGAAAACGAGAGAATCGGCCCCCTCTTCCGAGTATTCTTCTGGCTAATGTTCAATCCATTGAAAATAAGCTAGATGAACTCAGAAGCCGGATTGCTTTTCAACGGGACATTAAGAACTGTAACGTGTTAATTCTCACTGAGACTTGGCTCAACCCCGCTATCCCGGACTCCGCTATTGTCCCTGACGGATTCTCTATTTTTCGTCAGGACCGGACTGCTAACTCGGGGAAAAGTAAGGGAGGCGGTGTGTGTGTAATGACTAACAACAACTGGTGCTCAGATGTGAAGATTATTTCATCGGACTGTTCCGCACATCTCGAGCACCTCATGATCTCATGTCGGGCCTTCCATCTGCCGAGGGAATTCACATCTGTTGTGATAACAGCAGTGTATATCCCGCCGCAGCCACTCGCCGACAACAACACGGCACTCGATCAGCTGTTTGGGTTTATTGATAAAACCGAGACTTCACGGCCAGATGCGGCGTTCGTTGTGGCCGGAGATTTCAACACCGCCAACATGAAGAAGGTTTTGCCAAAATATTACCAACACATCAACTTCCCGACGCGCGGGGGAAACATACTGGACCATGTTTATTCCCCTTTCCGGAATGGATATAAGGCTCTCCCTCGCCCTCCCTTCGGCAAATCAGACCATATCTCACTACTGTTGTTGCCTGCGTACAAGCAGAAACTTAAAAGGGACAGACCGATAACAAGGACAGTACAGCGATGGAGCGAGGAGTCAGATTCAGCACTGCAGGATTGCTTTGCATCTACGGATTGGAGTGTGTTTGAGGACAATAACATCAACACACACACGGACACTGTCATCTGCTACATTGGGAAATGCATCGATGACGTGGTACCGAAGGTTTCTGTACGGACATTCCCAAATCAAAAGCCCTGGGTAAACGGTGAGGTGCGCGGCAAACTGAAAGCGCGCACTCTCGCGCACACAGCGGGAGATTTGGAGGAGTACAGGAAGTCTAGGTATGATCTCCGGAGAGCAATTCAAAATGCAAAGAGACAGTACAAAGACAAGGTGGAATCTGACTTCAAAGGCTGTAACACTAGGAATATGTGGGCAGGGATGTAGAGGAGACATGAAGAAGAGGGGACACATGTTGATGTAGAAGAGACATGAACAAGTGGATTTTGCACAATAGGTGACCTTTAAGAATTTCCTCCACAAAAGGTTCCTCTCACCTTTGCTCCAGGCAGATCTGAGCCTTCTCCTCCCAGCGCTCTGCGATGGTGAGCAGCTCCTGCAGCTCCGCCATGGCCGTCTCCACAGAAACGCTTTGTGACACGTTGCAGCCCGCCTCCATCAGGGTCCTCAACACGTCCAGCATCACCTCCTGCCTCTCCCCGCCCTCTGTGCCCAGGGTGCGCCTCACCTCATCCAGCCACACTCCCTGCTCCTTCAGGCCCTCCAGGTTCTCACACTCGGGGACCAGGACAGGCAGCGTGGCTCCTCTCTCCAGCAGAGACTGAAGCTCCTCGGGAGGAGAGTCCCGCCTCCAGGCGCTGGCCAGAGTCTGAGCCTGGCTCTGGAAATCCTCCACCGTCCGCAGAACAGCCTGGAAAATCAAACAGTACAAAGGTTAGCCATTGTTGCACTAAATAAAAGGTGAAACTTTGTAAACATATTTTATGGACTTGTAATAATATAATAAAAAAAAAAATCACGTAAATAACGTACAATATGAATGAAAATCAAACAAAGAAATGTGCTTTATTGTATGTCTAACATCTAAAAGCTGTTTTAACTTTTGTATACAGTACATTTTGAAAAGTTCAAATGGGTGAAAAATACAAACTGGGTTTAGGGATGCACCATTCAAAGTTTTTTTTAAAGTTCTGAAGCAGTACTTTTTAAAAGTATTTATCCATACATTAAAATAGTTTTTGGTGCATTTTTTTAAATTCTTAAATATTCATTTGTATTAATTTATCTTAAGTTTGGAATTATTTCTATTTTGAACAAAGGTTCACTAAATAAGGGTACAACCTTTAAACTTTTTATTCAAAGTGTCTGCAGCATTTATTTTGTATAAGTGCATGAAGTGGGAAGCTAAACGTTTCTCTTCTCACCTGCACTTGCTCCAGCTGGCTGATCACACAGGGCAGGTTCTGCATGGTCTCTACCAACGACTTCAGCTCTGCCAACGTCATCCTGCTCTCACTGAGAAGAGAGGAGTATGTAAGAGCATGATATTAAACAGTTGGTGTTCATGTGAAGCACCGATCTACCGACCTGCTGCCTGAGTTACTGAGGAGGAAGTCAGTGCTGGTCTGCTGGCAGCGCTCGATGTCTTTAAGAACAGTGTTGAGTTTACGCAGGAGTTCGTTGTCGGGGAACTTTCTCTCTGCTGCTTCCGT
The DNA here is from genome assembly GCF_902827165.1 of Trematomus bernacchii. Lineage (NCBI taxonomy): Eukaryota > Metazoa > Chordata > Actinopteri > Perciformes > Nototheniidae > Trematomus > Trematomus bernacchii. The sequence continues at coordinate 375,736 of NW_022987562.1, forward strand.
CTTCAGTAACTCCAGATCAGCAATTCCTGCAATTAAGTCAAATTGGTTTAACCACTTTATTTAAGATAATACAATTCCTATCAAATGTATGAAGACATTTACAGTTTTTGTTGTAAATATCGTTAGATCATGTACATTCGGTTCCAACTCAAGTAACGATATACACACACATGCTGACCAATCAAAATCTCACAAATGTACAGTTCTTGTGTGTTGATTTCCCACCTATCTTGTTTCCTTCCTCCTGCTCCAGTGCCTCCTTCACTCTGTTGGCCCAGGAGTCAAAGGACTCGGAGCGGACCTTTAATCTGTGTAACATGGCTAACAGCTCGTCCAGGGTGTATCTGTATCTGCAGGGTGACGGGGAAACACGAGGGAATTAACACCGACACTTGAGATCAAACTAGAAAGAAAGCATTTATACACAGCTGCTCAGGAGAAACGTACCTGAGGTAGAGTTTTTCCGTGGGGCAGTTGCACAGGTCCTGAGTGTGGTAGAGACACACGAGGCGCTCGGGACAGTTGGAACAGGCGAGAGCGGAGAGGAAGCAGGTGGTTTTACATGTATCACACTGACGCTCGTCGTCGGGCAGAAGCTCAAACGCCTCACGCTCTGCTTCAGTGATGCCCTGCAGGTGCAACACAGATTATAATCAGTCAGAGTTTCAAAAGTGCTGATTTTGGGCATGAAGCTTTAAAAGATTGATACAAAATAAAAAGAGGAGGGGGCTGAGCTCATGCGGGACCCGGCAGCTACTGTCTAAACTAAATACTGCCGTGATGAAACGCCATATCATGGATTATCAAGGATTATTTCTGAAACAGTATGGAGCTCAAAGGCTTTCTCTCTTGCCGGTTATACCACAAGGTGAGTTCCTTTTTATTTCCTGCTTCTTCACACACATGCTCTCCAGTACAGGTTAGCTCTGAGTGTTAGCGATGCTAATGTAAACACCGACCACATTACGTCCAAAACAGTCGGGCATTGTTTCTGATAGCAACGTTTCTGATAGGGCCGTGGGTCCACATTTCAGATATTACGTCATATCGGACGCAAATCTGGATCAGACACACCGGGGACACATATTTATGTATAAAAGACATAAAAAAAAGTGCATTTTACATGATAGGTCCCCTTTAACATAACAGAGAAATTCCTAAAGTAGGGATGAAGCAAATAGTTTGAAGCTGCATTCATAACCGTGACTTTTATATTATAAATAAACATTAAATTGAATGTTTTGCAGCTTTTTTTTGCATGTGTATTCATACCATGTTACACTGTTTTTTTGCAAAGTAGCATATACAAAACAATCTAAACAATTATAAGTATTACATAATTTATTGAAATGAATTCCAGTAGTGGCCGTGTAGATATAAAAAAGTGGTGGAAACTTCATAAGAAGCCTGTATAGAAGCTTTAAATGGGATAAAATGACATTCACTACAGCCCTATAATATAAATAAACAAACAAACAGTCTCTAATTGGCGCATTTCCACTGTAGCACGGTTTGAGCGTGCCGTGCCAAACCCGGCCCTTTTTTTTTTTGCTTTTCCACTAGGCGTAGTTCCGGCTCAGGGCTACTTTTTCACCTTTTTTCTGGCCCTCCAAAATCGAGGTTCTTACCGGGCCAACAACCGGGCTGAATATGCTAAACTAGTGACGTAAACACTCGACTGCCGATTGGTCAGAGAGAATCGCTGGCAAGGGGGCTACAACTACAACTAAATGAACATATTTGACCGTGATTTAATTGTAATACA